>NC_039364.1:56165915-56765915 GCF_003573695.1 Papaver somniferum | reverse complement strand
AATATCTTTCAACCGTTAGATCGAAAACTAGCTTGTTACACACAAATGAAATGCACGTTTCTAGGCTTGTGTAACCGTACCCAAACTTGTACATTTGTTGGTTCAACAATAGTCAACCAAATGGTTAGCCATATGATCACTTTCATATCAACCATATTCTTCTTCACCATAACTAGTTCAAGTGACTCAAATGAACTAGTTAGAGTGTAGGATCCAAATATCGCACAATAATAAGATCTCGCGAGAATGCAGGGAAGCTTGCGAGTGAACGTAGCATGTGTGCAAATTAAGATCCGACGTGAGCCTGCGAGAACATCGCACGGTGATTCCGAAATTAGGGGAAATGTTAGCTGTATCCCACCACATATGAGCTGTCATCCACTATGTAAATATCTATATAAAGAGAAAGGTAGGAGAGAGAAAAGTAACTTGTATTATTATTATTATCTTCTTATTCTTCCCCAAAAACCAGAGAGAGAGAGAGCTCCAAATACTCATTAATGGAGTCTCAATTGTAATCCATATGTAATTACAAATAATCACAGTAAAACCTAACCCCGTGGATGTAGATCAAATTGATCGAACCACGTAAACCTTGTGTCTCTTTACAATTTTAGCATTCTTATCATCATTTTTATGTTTAGATCTACAAATTATTACAAGAGGTGTGTTGTAGGATTTCCTGCAACTACATAATGGCGCTAGAAACAGGGATGAGTAAAGGATTTATCCTTCCTGTAACTTGTTGATTCAAGAAATTTTCATGAAGAATAGCTAATGTTCATATTTTTCTAGATCTACAAAATTTAGGTTCAAAAATGGAAATTTTGTGGAAGAAATCACACTTTCAGGGAGTAAACATCATCAACAATTCAAAGACATGAAAAAAGTGAGAGAAAAAATTAGTTGTTGTGGTGAAATTTAAGGAGAAAATGGAAGTTTCAGTGGAAGATTTTCATGTTCAGGAGAAGAAGGCAAATGTGAAAGAAATTAAGGAAGGACGAAGAAAAGATAAGAGGAAGATGCTGCAATTTTTATCACAAACAGAAATTCGCACAGATGGTTTGAACTGGAGCGAGTAAGCGATAGGTCACGAGTTCGAATTTCGCAGAGACACATATTTTTGATTTTCTTCTCATTTGCATGGGAGAATAAAAGAATAATAGAAAAACATTGTGCGTTTATTTCGCAGAGAGATTCTTGAACAGTTGGTCAAGAAAACAATATGTACGTTCGTGGTCGCAAGTTCGAACTTCCTGCGAGCATAGTTTTCTTCTTTTTTACAGATAGCGAAAAAATGAATAATTTCGCAATATTGTTTCATTAGTTCGCAAACAAGAGGTAGCACAGTTGGTCAAGCTTCGCTAGAGTGAGTTGTAAGACTCGAGTTCGAATCCCTCATCAAGCTTAATTTTTCGCACATTTTTGAAATCCTAAAGGCGAAGAAATGGAATAAAGTACAGCATTGTGTGTTTCTTTCGCAAGAAACAAGTAGCGCAGATGGTCAGAGAAGGAGTATGCAAACTAGAGGACATGGGTTCGATTCTCCCCGGCAGCGGCGCCAAAAATTGATGTGGTTTATAGATAGTGGTAAAAGTGGTTCGATTCTCAGACTTGCGAAGGATAAAATATATACTTAAATTCTAAAACTAAAATAGAAAACAAACTAAAAATTGTCACAAACTCAACCAAAGATGATATCAATATTAAAAGAATACTGAGGCTAAAATTCCACTATTTTCCAAGTTCAAAGTGATTTAATCCCAATAATTATATTTATGCAATTTTCTCGTTCAAGTTGATTCTAACTATTGCAACAAGTAGATTCTCAAAATAACAAGTGTAAATTCGAAGCATAGAACATCAAAAACCTAGGTCCAAGTATGCTCTATCAAAAGAAATAACAATTGCTTAACAAAAATCATTCAAACAATTTTCAACCAAGGCAAATAATCATATAATAATTGCAAATAAATAAATAAAATAGGATATACCACTTCTTGTTGGAAAAATAGCTTCCTCTATCGCCTCAACAATGGGGTTTAGCTCCTCATATTAATCACTTGCTCAAAATATTTGTTTATGGTTCAAAAGTTGATTAAAATATGAAAAACTATAACACTGATTGTTTGCAACGATGTATTGGTGTTGCAAAACAACGGACTGACTGTTTCAAAGAAGTCACTGTAGCAGCATTACGAATTTGAGACGTTGTTCTTACTTGCAATGCTTGTTCTTCAGCAGCAGCAGCAGAAACACAGGTTTTCCTGCAACTTGATCTTCTCAGCTCTGTAGTGTTACAAACTTCTCTGCGACTGCTCCAATGACTTCGTGACCTTCCCTGGAACTCGAACACACCTTTTATACTGCTCAGAAACCTAAAAATAGCGATTAATTCTTTCTTTTTCTTTTCGTGCAAGCCACGGCAATAATCTTCTCTGCCGATTTCCTTAAGCGTTTCTAAGACTTCCAAATCATCCGAAACTCTTCCTTACATAGAATATCACCTTAGGAAACAATCTCACGCCTTTATTCTCCCTGAAATTCCTAAAATAATTCCACAAATTTTTCGTGTTCACTTCAACCTATGTTTCCTTTTTTCGGATTATCCAGCCCAATTTGATCGATTCCAGCGCACATACCAAGCCTGTTATGCTCAATCACGTCCAGCCCAACAAATTTCAGCAATTGAATCTCTCTAAAACACCTTCGAAATCAATCCCCAACTCTGGTTCGTCTGCAACATTTTTTCCCGCCAATTTCTGTGTTTAAAAACGATGAAAATGACCTCCCCCTATCCTGTGTTGGTCTCCCTTTAGCAGCTGCCTGGAAATGGATGCCCCTTAGTAATTGGTTACCCCTTATCCATTTGAGGGGTCCGAATAGCAAGTGTCCTCCGGGGTGCCCCGCACAACTTTTTGATCAGATTTTTCCAAAAATGTTTATTGGCCAAAAATACCTACACACATAAAACACCATAATAAGTACAAAAATGAGCACTATCAATATATAGAATCGAGATAAATTAGACACAAAAATGTGTCTATCAAATACCCCCAAACCTATTATTTGCTAGTCCTCGAGCAAAATAAAATCCTAACTCACTGACGCAGGCATCGTCGATTGCATTTAGCGTATGCAATAAGCCTTTCAACCCCTAAGTGTCCCTAGTGGCGGAGTGTTGTCTCCGGAGGGCTTACAAGAGGTATACCCACAAAACCTTTACTCCAGACCTTAGCTATCTACACAGAACCTTGGAAGGCACTAAAGAATCTCCTTGGTTGGCATACTTATTGACTACAGGAGGAAGTACCCTGATACGAAATTCCAATTGATGTACACGAGTTTGCACTCAAGCATACTAAAATTCATATAAAGTAACAGAGCTCTACTCAAATAGTTGCACTATGGACATCAATATTCGGAGTCAAACCAATCACATGGATAGATTAAGAGATGGATATAGAAAAACATAGATGGTTTTGATGTTTACTAAGTGAACGACGTTTCCCATATCTGTCTGAAGGCCTCCGCCAAAATGAACCTATTCTAATGGATTGACATACTAGTCTGACTAATATCAACACACTGGCATATACAAGGGTACCAGTGGTCGATAACCTAACTCTAGGTCAACACAACTGGCATATACAAGGGTACCAGTGGTCGACTTTATTGAATTTTCCTTTTGGTCAAATGGTCCGGTCTCAATTTTTTTTTTCATCTCTTTTTTTTTCAACTTTTTTTTTTGGTATCTCAATCACTCTAATTCACCCTAGCATTGGTAACAACTTGAATCGTGGGCCCCACCTATCACTTAGAGAAACATAGTTTAAAAACAAAATAAAAATTAAAGTGAAAAGGACTCAACGAGATACGGTGAAACTATCATGTTATTTCTAACACTTGAGCTCTGTGCTTTTATGAATAGACTCTTATAGATGTTGCCATCTAATCAGATTGGTTCCTCAACTCCTACAACCAAAATGTTCCCATCCATTTAGATTAGTTAGTGCTATCCTTAATATGCATAAATTTCTAGGCTCTGGAATTTATTAATGCAACTAAAAAGTTTCTCCCATACCCCCAAACTTAAAACTAACATTTTCCTCAATGTTCTAAAGATGAAATTAAAAGCATGAACAAGGAGAAACTGTTACCATTGAAGCAAAAGAGTTAAGGAAAGATATTACTTTGTTGCATGAGATTGGGTTACCTCCCAAGAAGTGCTAAGTTTAAAGTCTTTAGCCAGACATCAAGTTTCATAAAATGGCTAGTTACCTTTCAAATCATATATCAGTAGTCGAAATAATTGTGGGTCATCAAAACCAAATAAAACTGCCACTAATATGAAACAACTGCACAGGATCAGAAAAAATAACATAAGGAGCACAACCTCATTGAAAGTTTCTTGCAAGACAACTGGATTTATTTGGGGCACCCAATTGGGCTTCATATGAGTGTCTTGAAAAACAGATTCATCTGAAAAACGGGACTTTAATAGCTGGATTTCCTCCTGGACAGTATCAGGAGGATCGGGTTGTGGAGTCTGAATAGACTCAAGTGATACCTCATAAGCACTAGGATCGAGTCCCAAGTTAGGGACTTCTACTGGGGATAATTGACGATCACTACCCCCAAACTTAGAATTTTGGGTGTCTCTAGATAGACTAGTCACAATATTCCTAATTTATAGACCATCAGGTTTCTGAAAAAGGTCAATTGCTTTCTCTGAGTTATAATCAGGTGGTTCATCCTCTAAATTCTTTTGAGGTATACTAGTTGTAGGAATTATATGTTTCATATCTTGTATGGTCAACCCTAGAGTTTCCTTATATGTTTCATATCCTGGTTGGAGAAACATATAAGTTTGACCAAATAATTTTTTCTTCGGAAATATTCATTTCGCAGAGTTGATATTTGATTACTTCGCACAGTCTTTGATTATTTCACAAGAGAGGGTTAGCACAGTTGGTCAGGAGGCATGAATGCAAGCAGCAGGTCGCGGGATCAATTCTTGCTTCTCGCATGTTTATTTTTATTATGCGTAATTTATACAGAGTTTCCTCTTACACAGTTGGAATTTGATTACTTCACAAGAACTTTGATTATTTCGAAAAAGAGGCTTAGCACAGTTGGTATGGTGCAAGAAAATCCAAGAAGCAGATCAAGGGTTCAAATCTCACTTCTCACACTTCTTTTTGCTGCGCGAAATTCATACATTTCAAGGCATTTATTCACTTCTCTGATAACAACAGCGACTCACATGAAAGATAAGTACCACTTCCTTGAACATTTTACTTTATACTAAGAACGAGTAAAAAGATTTTTTATTTGATTTACAAAAAGCGATTCAATCGCACGACAACAAAAATTTCAAGATTTCAAAAATTACAAAAATTACTAATTTTTTTTTCTTCCAACTTTCAACTTCTCCTGTTGACCATTCTGACATTTTACTTTCTGTTTCCATGCCAGAATTTTTCATGGTGCTCCGACGACCAGTTTCTGGCGTTTCCATGCCAGAATTTTGCTCGTAATCACCATGGATTTTTTGTTTTCTTCTTTGTTTTCCGAGTCCTTTCTATTTGATTTTCCACGATTTCCGAGTCCTTTTTATTTGATTTTCTCGCAGTTTTGTTCGCTGGTTTTTGGGTTTTCTAGGGTTCGTGTCTTCACTTTTAGGGTTTTCAAGTTCCTGGAGTCGCCATGCCCATTGCTACTAGGGATTCTTCCTGCACCTCGTCACTTGCGTTTTCGTTTTCCCTTTCTCCTCCTTCCATAGATGAAGCTGTGCCAGACGACAGCCTTTGTCATTGCCCATTCAAGCAGGTTCATGGCTGCCAGGATGGAGTTAATGGCAGGGGTTATGTAAAGGGTTCTTTCCTGAAGCATGTTTATGACAGGCATCTATCCTCTGAAGATGACAAGATCATATGCAGGGATTTGATTGCTTCTAACTTGCACATTTACTCTGCTTGGGAGAATGTTCTACGTCGCTTGCGTATGTGGTTATGTTACAGATGTATGCATTTCCACGGTTGGAAGAAAGCTTGCAAGAGGATATGGAGAAGTGGAGTTGTTCATGGAGATGTCGTAGCCGGGCCTCTCAATGGTGCAGAGGTTGAGTTTCTTCTTCACGGTTTGGACAAACCATGTGAGATTTTCCCAGGTGGTGTTGATGCCTATTCTACCTACAATATAACCTGTGGTTATGTAGCCTGCTTAGTTCCTCCCTGTAATACAACCGGTGATGCTGTAGACTGTATTGGTGATGATGACGATGTAGAAGTGTCTACTCCATGACCCTCCCTTTCTACAGACTTACTAAACGCAGTGCTTCAAAGGAAATTCACGACAGTCTCTAGCATTCCGCATAAATGCAGGCTTGCTTTTGCGAGAACACTAAAGGTATGTCTTGACAGGATTATTGTAAATCCTGGTAGCTTAGCATCTTGGTTACATATTATCTTTCTCCCAATCTGCACGCTAACCTTCTTCAAGCCAAGAAGCTCCGCCGAGAAGAAATCCGGCAACAGAAAACGTTTACAGGTTGCAGCCATTAATCGGGCTCTTGATGTTTGGAAAGAGCCTAACGGCTGTTCTATTTTGTTAAAGAAACTTCTGCAGCAGCCTTTACGTTTTGGGTCTAAAGAGGCAGATGAGAAGAGACAAGACGAAGCTACCTTTTTAGCTTGTCAAAAGAAGATAAGTTGTGGCCATTTCGCAGCTGTCGTTCGAGTGCTCTCTTCGTCTGGTTTAGCTCCTCGTAACGAGAACACGTACTTGGAACTGCTAGACAAGCATCCACCTGCGCCTCTGCCCACTGTTTCCTATTATGAGGACATGGTTGGCCCAATTATAGTAGATTCTCGGGTTGTTTTACGGGCTATCAGGAGCTTCCCCAAGGGAACTTCATGCGGTCGTGATGGTTTGCGTGCTCAGCATCTGGTCGACGCAATCAGTGGGGCGGCAGCTGCTATTGCAGATGATTTACTTGTTTCGATTACTGGGGTTGTCAATCTTTGGTTGGCTGGTAGGTGTCCTGCGGTTTTGGGAGAGTTTATTGCTAGAGCACCTTTAACCCCTTTACTTAAACCTGGAGGTGGTATTAGGCCCATTGCAGTTGGTACAGTTTGGCGCAGATTGGTCTCGAAAGTAGTTGTCTCGATTGGTAAGGATATGTCTACTTATTTGGGCGATTACCAATTCGGGGTTGGTATTCCTGCTGGTGGGGAAAGTATTTTACATGATGTAAATCTCCTACTGGAGATGAATGGTCACTCAGACGAAATGTCAATGATGCTCATTGACTTTTTCAATGCCTTCAACATGGTGAGCAGATCGCAGCTCATCAAAGAGGTTCGCCTTCATTGTCCAGGTATTTCTCGTTGGGTAGAATTTTGTTACTCGAGGCCTGCCAAACTCTACTATGACCATTATATTTTGTCTTCTGCACTTGGAGTTCAGCAAGGTGACCCCCTCGGTCCTCTGCTCTTTGCATTGACACTTCACCCCCTAGTGAAGACTATTGCTTCTCAATGCAAACTCGACTTGCACGCTTGGTACTTGGATGATGGTACAATTATTGGTGATACATTAGAGGTAGCTAAGGCTCTGAGCATAATAGAAACGGAAGGACCACGCAGGGGTTTACATCTTAATGTAAATAAAACCGAAGTCTTTTGGCCTTCGACTGACCCCAGAAGCACAGCTGACGGAGTTTTCCCCGCTGATATTGGTAGACCTTCTAATGGTGTTAAACTATTGGGTGGACCGGTGAGTCTGGATTTGAACTTTATCAGTGATATGATGTTGAGCAGGGTGAATAAGACTGTTCAATTGATGTCTGCTATCAAGAAACTCAAAGACCCTCAAAGTGAGATACTATTACTTCGCAATTGCACTGGAGTTTTTAGATTGTATTTTGCAATGCGTACTACCAATCCTGCATCCTTACAATCTTCCACTGCCCTTTTTGATGATCACTTACTTAATTACTTGAGACTTATCATCACTGGTGATGGTGCCGGGTTTGGTCCTCTACAGCAGCGACTATCTACCTTGCCCATCAAAGACGGTGGACTTGGCATTTACACCATGGCTGACACTAGCGTCTATTGTTACCTTGCTTATCAGTGTCAGACTACTTCGGTACAAAAGGTGATCCTTGGTAATTCATTCTCAACTGAAAAAGGCTCTGCTTATCAGTTTGCATTACAGAATTTTTCTCAGGTATGTGGCTTGACTTCTACATACTGTTTCGATGATACTTCCCCCCCGTCCATGCACTCCCTGGCAGTCACTTATTTTGATGCAGTTAAGAAGCAAATCCCAGACCAATTTTCTATGTCTGCAAGAGATTTCATCCTGTGGAAGTGCAACCATATCAAGCATGCACAAGATTATTTATTGGCTGTACCCATCAGTGGGCTTAATCAGTGCCTTGGACCTAGACATTTTAGAGCTGTACTTTGCTATCGTCTTGGTATCCCATTGTTTGCTGAGAATGGCTTGTGCCCAAGTTGTAATAAAACCATGGACATATTTGGTGATCATGCACTTCATTGTGCTAAGGATATAGTCCCCAAGTTTCGACATGATATTGTTCGTGATGTAGTCGCCGACATTTGCTTTAAAGCTAGTGTGCCTGCTCGTAAGGAAGTTTCTTTGGGATTTCTGACGAATGATGACAAAGAGCTGAAACCTGCTGATATTCTTGTGCTTAACTGGGAAGATGGAAAGGATGTTTGTATGGATGTCACAGGTGTTTCTCCCTTCACAGGTGATGGAATTCGCTCTTTCGTCCCAGGGAAAGCAATATCTAATGCGGTTTCACGTAAACACTCTAAGTACTTGGACAAGTGTATTTCACATGGCCATGGATTGAGTGTTTTGGCTTTCTCTACTCTAGGAGATTTGAGTGAGGATACTTTTTTTTTTAAAGCGTCTGAAGAATTGTTTAGTTAGTAACGACGCTAGTAGTGGTTTTGGTAGCTTTATTTTTCATAGATTAGGCGTTGCTATTCAAAAAGGTGTTGGAGCCCAACTTGTTGCTAGGTTACCAACCAAAAGCTTTGTATAAAAAATTATTAAAAATTACTAAGATTTCAAGATTTAAAAAAAATCCATTTATATATATTTCTAGAATATTTCTTTTACAAAAAATAAAAGATTTTTGATTTGATTTACAAAGATTTCAAGATTTCAAAGATAATAAAGATTACTAAGATTTCAAGATTACAAAGATTTCAAAATTACAAAGATTGCGAGATTTCAAAATTACAGAAAACTGAGAAAATTCAATTTACATATTTCTCTAGAATATTTCTTTTGCAGAGAATAAAAAGATTTTTGATTTGATTTACAAAACGCGATAGAATCGCAGAATTACAAAGATTTCACAACTACAAAGATTTTCTCTTGAATACTTATTTTGATTCAAATGATATGATATTATGAGAATGAAAGAATGAATGAAAGAGATGACAGAAATGAAATAATGAATGAAAGAGATGACATAAATGAAAAGAGGAATGAGAGAATAAAGAAACGCGAACATTTTGCAGAAACAAAGAGACGCGAAAACTTCGCAGAAACGCGAATAAGATTTCGCAGATATGGGAGAACCTTTATGGCGTACACCCTAGTTCGCGAATAAAATTTCGCAAGAGGAAAATGTAATACCTAAAGTACGTCATATAAGGGGGTACCTGTTGCATGGCTCAGGGAAAGGTTACACCGCCCCCGGAACCTGAGTCATGGAGATTTGGGGTCAATAAAGCCCATCCGGGAGAGGCACCTTGGATTCTTAGCTTAAGCATATGACTTAGGTTGGGAGAATAAGGTAATAAGGACTCTCCCAAGGAGTGCATAATCTGATCAAAGCTCCGAGGTACACGGTTGAGTCAAGAGTGCCAGGGGCGTTTGAAGCGTCCTTGCCATTCTTGACAAGTCTTGGCTTATACTGCACTCGGCCCGAAGAAAACCCCACTTAGGGTGCAGTCTCGTAACCATAAGCCCTATAGGTAAAAGGGATAAGAGGCTGCGAAAACAACTGGTTGTTGTTAAGACCGGATGGGAAGAGCTAACCTTGTATGGTATAAGTACGCCTCCTTGAAGGGGCAACCAGGGGGAGATAAGGGCGGCACCCTCCATTAGGGAGCTGATAAGTGTCTTAAGACGCAAATGTCATGAGGATTTTTACTCGCAAGGGTATTAAGGCTTGTCATATTGGTGCAGCAATCCTGAAGAGGCAATAATACTAGAGAAAAAGATAAGACGAGATCAATGGGTCATTACATGAAAGTGTGAAGACGTCCTGCGATTTCGTCGCAAGACGGCAATGTCATGGGGCTTTATTTTCGCAAGAATATTTAGGCCTGTCATATTGTCGCAACAATCCTGAAGAGGCAATAATACAAAATAAAAAGTTAAGGCAAGATCAATGGGTTTTTTCATGAAAGTGCAAAGACGTCCTGCGATTTTGTCGCAATGACAAGAGGTGGCAAAATAAGACCTTTAACTAGGAAGGCAAAATAAGACCACATAAGAAAATGAGTAAGCAAGTAAGCTTGCGAGAATGATTATATGTAAGCAAACAAGCTTGCGAATATGTACATGGAAATGAAACTAAGGCAGTGAAAATGCCGCAGACTTGATATTATGATCATACTGTTGTGAGATACTAATAGTGCAGGAAAGAGGAAAGATGAAACACAAGTAAGAACTTGTAAGGAACAATAACTACACAAAGAGGAATGCATACACTAAAGAAAAAGCCAGAGAAATGAAGATTGGAAGCAATTTAAAGATACATCAATTTTAGACGGCAAAATGAGCTAAGTAACACAAACATTAACTATACATTGCAATAGATAAGCATTCTCATCATACAAGCATCATACTCGCATCACAAAAGCATTGCACAAGCATTTCATGGCATAAACATCGCATACACATTTCATAACATAATCATCACATAAGCATTAGATTCGCAGAGTTATTCAGAATTTCGCAGAGTTATTCAGAATTTCGCAGAGTTATTCAGAATTTCGCAGAATTATTCAGAATTTCGCAGAATTGTTCAGAATTTCGCAGAATTGTTCATAATTTCGCAGAATTGTTCAGAATTTCGCAGGATTATTCAGAATTTCGCAAAATGATTCAAAATTTCGTAGAATGATTCAAAATTTCGTCAAATGTGTCAGAATTTTGCAGAATGTGATTATTCCGAACGATATGATTATTTCCCTCAATTATTTCACACAATTATAAGCAGCTTGAAGAGATTATACTATCGCATGAGCACAACACATGAGACATAGGCAAGATAAGAATGAGGAAACAATTCGCACATTCAACATTTTCTCAAAGATTCTACCCTCATAGATAAAGAACAGAGGCAACTATGGATTACCAAGAAAACATTTTATGTTCTTTATCTTCTCGGCAAGAATCACCAAAAATGGAGTAATAATTTCGCATGAATAGAGGAAATACTTATTATTCTCATTCAAGGACGGATACTTCTTATATTTCGAGAATTGAATATTTCTTATACTTCATCGAGGATACTTCATGCTTCTTATACTTCTTCAAGGATACTTCTTATTTACTTCGCAACGTTCCAAAACTTCACAAAAGAATAGAGGCAAGTACGTACTTTTCAAGTCCAGTATTCTTTCGCTCGTTCCTTCATCAATAAAGATTAAAGACTACTCCAACAACTTCAACAAGACGGATTTTTTTCCTTAAAGATTGTTCTTCAAGCAATATTCAAGAAAAAAGAAGCAAGATGTAGGATCCAAATATCACACAATAATAAGATCTCGCGAGAATGTAGGGAATCTTGCAAGAGAACGTATCATGTGTGCAAATTAAGATCCAACGTGAGCCTGCGAGAACATCGCACGGTGATTCCGAAATTAGGGGAAATGTTAGCTGTATCCCACCACATATGAGCTGTCATCCACTATGTAAATATCTATATAAAGAGAAAGGTAGGAGAGATAAAAGTAACTTGTATTATTATTATCTTCTTATTCTTCCCCAAAAACCAGAGAGAGAGCTCCAAATACTCATTAATGGAGTCTCAATTGTAATCCATATGTAATTACAAATAATCATAGTAATACCTAACCCCGTGGATGTAGATCAAATTGATCGAACCACGTAAACCTTGTGTCTCTTTACAATTTTAGCATTCTTATCATCATTTTTATGTTTAGATCTACAAATTATTACAAGAGGTGTGTTGTAGGATTTCCTGCAACTACATAGAGAGTTGTTCAATTGCAAGGAAATCTTATGTAACTACACAAGACACAATCGAAGCAAAAACGATTTGATTCACTCGAATCGGTTCATGAACTATATAGCCATGGTTTGCAATTTTCATTCCTTAGTTTATATAAGAATAAGTTCACAAACATCATTTTTAGATATAACCTACTCAAGTTCGCGGACTTAAGTTCTCGGACGGAGTTCACAAACTCCAGCAGAATTTCTCGGGTCGAGAACTTCCGCCAGTTCGCGGACGTAGCTCACGCCACTATTCCGGTTCTCTTGATCAACAAAGTTCGCAAACTTCGGTTCAAGGAATAAGGACTTATACATATATACATATATGTGTTTCCACAACAATGCTTATATCCTCCAATGGTTATATAATCTAAACTCTCATTTCAATCATTTGAAACATTCCTAGAGGACGTTGATATTCTATAGTTGTTATTCAAAAACTCTTTTTCTTCAAAGTAAGCAATTTTCAAAGTGATTGAAACTTGTCATGACTTTCGTCACTAGGTAAAGATGAAATTGGCTAAAGTGAAAGCTTACCAATACATATTTCGAGAAATAGATAGGCGAGATAAACTCGGCTCGAAATAGCAAATGTGTATAATCTAAGTCTATATAGCAAAACGACTTTTGTCTCAAGATAGGAGAAAAATAGACTTTTAAGTGATAGATAAGTTCAAGTCTCCACATACCTTTTAGTCGATGAAGATCCACCAGTTCCTTGAGTAGTCCTTCGTCTTGTATGATGATTGCCATGGAGTTCTTGAGCTCAACTACACTTTCTATCCTAGTCCGAGACCTTAGCTATAGTAGACTAGAAATCAAAACTTATAGTTGATCACTAACATTGACAAACATGCTTGAGATAGCAACGCATGCGAGGTCGACCGAGCAATGCTCTAACAATCTCCCCATTTGTCAATTTTAGTGACAAAACTATCAATACATATGAATACAAAAAATAAATAAATTAACTTTTGTAGCTCCTATTCCACATGCCTAATATTCAACATTACTTGAAATCTTCGTCACTTCCAAATACTCCAATGATCCAAAAGGTTGTAAGTTCAGCATCATCGCCGTTGAAAATCCGTAGCTATAACAACGAGAAAACAAGAGTTCTCAATCATTGTTATACAATGTCATAGTATCATTACACAACGTCAAAGTTCAATTGTATCACAACTTCAACAACAATACTATGGTGATATGTATCGCTCCCCCTTAGTCAATACTCCATCTCACATGGAAACCACTCCCCCTTACATAATGATTTGAAAACCATATGTATTTTTAGTGTGAACTACATATTAATTCTCCCCCTTTTTGTCAATAAAATTGGCATAGGTACAAGAACGGGATCCTAATGAAATTTTCGAAAGAGACATTTCATGACCAAAAGAAAGAAACACATATCATCTTATTTAGATGCAATCATATTGCCGAAGCTAAATGCATTCATCAAGGAGTTTATAAAGATACAAGAGAACCCCTATAATATTCCACAGCCGCACTCCCCACAAAGATTTGGCAATTAAGCACAAGTTCAATTAAGAACTCTCCCCCATAATATGCCATTCCCGAAAGAACAACAAGAGCGACCTTAATTTCGAAATAAAAGAAGGATTTCTTTGGACACAACAAATCACATACAAGTATGAATTTGAATCCAAAAAACTCAATTAAAATAACCACAAGAGAACCCATGATTAATTCAATCAAAAATGCTCAACATAAGTGAACTTATGGAGACTCAAAAAATATACAATTAGATTAATCACAAGAGAACCCATAATTAATCTAATCGAAATACACAACCAAACTAATCACAAAAGTAATCAATTTAATTGGTCATGCTCGTCATAAGAAAACTTACGGAGCAACAACTAAATAACCAAACAAGATGATTAATTTAGTTGAATATGCTCGACATAAAGTATCTCGCGGAACAACAACAAAGTTAATCACAAAAATAATCAACTTAGTCGTTTAGTGCTCAACATAAGACACTTTATGGAGCCTCACAGTAATATGGATCAGGGAAGATCAATACTCCGGAATACACAGGGATTCATTCTATTTTCCATCACTATTCGCATAACGACATTCAATAGACATAATCCTTGCAAACAAAATATTTTAACCTATCTTCCATCAATAATTGACATAATAGGCTTAACTTTTGTATTTGTCAAAAGTTTATTCATTCTTTTATCAATACATGCATATCGACATACGAAAGACTTTACTTTTGACAAGGTAATATGTACTTCTTGTGGATTCAACACAAATAGCATTTTTAATTGAAAGACATAATCATCCAAGACTATTGTGTCATAAAAAGTTATTACATCACAAAGACATAAACTTTAAATCCAACAAGAGAAGTTTAAACAGATAATACCAAAACAGAAATAAAGATACTAGATATCAGTCACTCCATCCATAATGATCTCTTTCAATCTCATAGAATTTCTCCAACAACTCTGGAGCAGCATTTCCCGCAAAGTCTACTTGCTCCCTAATAACCACATTTTCCTCCCGTTTTTCAGCAAGTTCCTCTTGAAGGTGAGTCAGTTCTTCAGCAGCTGGAGTTCTAGGAGCTCTTGGGGCTACCCTGACTGTAGAGGGCCTCATTTTCTCAATGTTGGACATACATAACACATCTGGTCCTCCAAGGTCAGAACCAAAAACAGGAACATTAAAGTTAGCACAAATTCTTGAAATGAGACAAGGGAAACCTGGTGTCTTTCCTGTGTTGTGTCTGACACTTATCATTTGATCAATGATGATTCCACATAAGTCAATATTTCTCTCTTCAACAATG
This sequence comes from Papaver somniferum, assembly GCF_003573695.1. Lineage (NCBI taxonomy): Eukaryota > Viridiplantae > Streptophyta > Magnoliopsida > Ranunculales > Papaveraceae > Papaver > Papaver somniferum. Next base: position 56,750,788 of record NC_039364.1, on the reverse strand, counting down.
TAGTAGATGAACTCAGTAAGTCCCCTGGTCCAAGAGTTGCTGTCACAAGTGCTATGCATCATATTTGCCACAATAAGTTTAGCCACAACTTTGAGAAACAATCCTGCTCCTCTTACATAAACCTTACCATCATTTCGCGAGAGGTCTTTATCAAACAACCTGTTTGACAACACTTCTAGGGGAAGTCTACCGAACTCAGGAGGGGGATATCTATCACCACCAAGAGGCACATTAAGCAGGTCGGAGATAACAGAACGATTCACTGTGAAAATGGTGCCTCCTACCATGGTCTTGAACGAGCACAGAGCAGTGTATTCATCATGAATATTAGCATAAAATTGAGAAACCATATCAACACGAACACTCCCTAAAGGCCTATGAATAATTTCCCAATTATGCTTATTGAAGAAACCAACCAAACCCGGAACATTTATTTTAGATGCATCATAGTACCTTTCACAAATGGGTGTTTTGTTTTTGAACACTCGGTACAGTTCGCGAGCAGTAGGGTTGAAAAAGCTAGCACCGATACTAGGGTCAAAGAATGATTCATCTCTAGTTTGTTGTCTTGAGCTTCCTACATGCCTAGTTCTTCTTCTACTCATGATTGCAAAAATTTACAAGAAAGAATTAGAAAACTTACTTGGTTCGCGAACTGTTTCTAATGGTAAAGATGCAAACTGTTGACAACTACAAAAAACCATTCGTAACCCAAGGTACACGAGCTTCTACTGAGTTCAAAGACACAAAACAAAATCAATTTGGTTAAGAATTGAAGAATCAATGAGGTTAGAGGTGAGAACAACTTAGTTTCTTCTCCGTTTGCGAACTGAAGAGGTGAGGAAGAAGGGTGAAAGAATCGAAGTGATTCTTTTTCTCTTTTATGTGTCGAGTGAGTAATTTTGACACGTTCACAAACGGAATTCGTTCGTGAGACGGCTAAGGTCCAACGTGTGTGAACTGCTCGTGTGCAAGTCAAGGGCTCGTTTGTTACAAAAGGAGCAATAGCCCAAAGTATGTTTGTAATTGAGTAATTTTTGTGGATACAGACGGAATCATATAAAAAGTCTATGACTAATGACTTGGTTACGGAAGTATTTTCGAAAAGACCAATGGAAATGGGTGTAATTGACCAACGGAAATTGGAGTCTATGACCAATAGAAATGGGTGTAATTGACCAATGGAAATTGGTCTCGAAAGTATTTTCGAAAATCAAAGAAAAAGTCTATGACTAATGACTTGGTTATGAGTCGGGTTACTGATCAGAAAAGAATGAGTCCGAAACTAAAGAAACATGTTTTGGATCCGACTCCAATCCCTAGTGAAAAATTGTCTAAAAAGAGATTCGATTCACTAGCCTGCCCAAGTTCTGAATTTCGAAAGGTGTTGGAAAGATTCTTCAAACATGTTGAAAACTATTCAGAAAAAGGAAAAACCATTGACAGTCTAGATGATGTCACAGAACTTATTGTTCGGTTAAATGTAAGAATATGTGAAGGAAAGAGAGAATCACTCAGTCTTCAAAATAATCTGGAAGATTATATGGAACAAAAATTGGCCTTGTGCAATGAAGTTCATCAACAGACTGCAGAGTGTGAAATTCTTACTCAATCGATGGAACATTCACACATAAGGAATAAGGTCCTTATTGAGAAACTTCGTACTGTAACATGTCAAGAGGTATATCTAAACAGATGTTCAGAAAAACATTTCCAACAAGGAATGGATACCTTAAGAGGACATATAGAATTTCCTTGAACATGAGACATTAGCAAACTGTCGACTGACCGATCTAGATCACACGGGTTCAAGTTCAAAGAACATACCATCCTGGGCACAAGATGTAATCGAGGATATTGCATCTCACAATTTTCATAACAAAGAGGATGGGTTCAAAACCCACGAAGAGGAACATGATGATGTTCAAGAAGGGAGAAGATCTCCTCAAGAGGTATTTGATGAGGAATATCCTCATCCTAGTGCTTAACCGCATTGGAATGTACATCCTTACAATGCCCAACCTTCGGATGTAAGGGAGCACATGTATCCGGGCATTTTGTATCCTATAAACAATCTCTTATTCAGTATAGAGAGCTTACACAACCTACATGAATATGCAATTTTCTGGCTCTATGTGTTGAAAAGTTGTATTGCAAACAACTTGTGTAAAACAGGATAAGTTTCCGAGCTAAATGTATCTCTTGATACAGATTTAGAAAGATAATTTCCTTTCGAAGAAAGATGTGAAGTTGTAACACATTTGATGCGAAAAATATTTTCAAATCTTGTCAGAATTATTCATTTAAAACTGATATCTATTTTTGGTATGTGTTAAAGGTATTTCAAGTATATGTACTCATCGTGTCTGAGAACGTATACTAAAGGATGAATTCTCAAACCAGATCTCAATCAAAACTCCTGAAAGCCTTGAGTGGAGTGACTTCTAAGGAAATTGTTCATCTTGATGACACCTTCAAGAAATCTGGTTGTGAAGATGTCGAAAAGGAAAAAGAAGATGTAACCCATCTCCTTGTCCAAAACAGTTTGGATGCTAAGGTTGATATTATCAATCTACGACAAGTCCTCCTCAGTACTATCGAAACTCATCATAGACATGCAGCATTACTAAGAACTGTTATCCGTAACCAAAGAAAATTGATTAAACTTGGAATCGGTAACAGGGAGTATGCTCGAAATATTAATCGAAAGTTTAATGCTTTAGCTTGTGAACATAATCAAGGTACTGTGTGCAGAATCCGAGATATCAGTCGAGATGTTGTTGATAAAGATCCTGAAAAGTTTGAGGACATTGAAGATGATCTTTAAGAATGCTTAATAGACAATAGTTTTTGTATTAAGTCTATTATAAATAAAACTATCTTTTTATGAATAAAATTAATTAATTTATAAATTTTCTTGTGATAGTTTTTGATTTACATAGCCTGTGCTTGAATGCTTTATCTTATTGTTATGTATGTTTATGGAAAGTTTGATTTCGGTTTTATAACCTTGATATTCGATCTCATAATGTTGTGAACCCTTATGGTTTGGGTGACTGTTTGATTTAGCAGGATTATGTTCTAGCCCATGTTGGTAGGCTTTATCAAAGAATCGTGAGGGGTTCTGATAGAAACAATATGTGAAAAAGTCACAATATGTTGAATCGGTTTTGGTTTAGTATAAAATCATATGTGTTTCGGGGTTTTCAACTTTTGCTTGCAACAGTTAAAAACCGGTTTTCAACCTTTCTCTGGTAAAGGTTGGTTGTTGTTATTCTTTTGTTTTGAATAAGGATGACAACATAATGATATTTCGATATCAATTCTCCCTGGAAGAAGATGCAAACATATTGGAGAAGAGGATGCGAAATTTGAGGTAACAATCTTGTTAGTTAATTGTTTTCCTGTTTAAGAAAAGCCTGATTTTATTGCGTATATTTTATTGCTTTTGCTTAACAAAATTTTGGTACAATTGATGCTTTATTCCATTATTTGTGTATGGATGTGTGTGTGATTCAAATGGTTCCGTTTAAGAAAAACTATTGTTATCTTGCTTTATTGTGTGGTATCAATTGTTTAGGCTTACAAAATTTCGGTGCAATTGCCGTGCTTTAATGTCTATGTTGTTTCAATTGCTTCCGGTTGAGGTGAATAATTATGCAAGTTGATTTATTTGGTTTGTATGAATTATTTATGGCTTAACGAAAGAAAAGGTTTACGGGATGAATTGTTTAGTCCAATTCGACTCCGGATAAGAGAAACTAAGTTAATTCTGATCTTAGTTAGACTTATCAAAGTGGAGGTTTCGGTTATTCGAGTCTAATCGAATGCCTTAACAAGAAATGCTAGTTAACTAACCTAGTACTTGTCTTGTTTAAAAGTTAAAGGTCTAAGTTATATGGATAATTAGAACCTGATGAGAAAAATAGAGTTATCTTTATTTTGGTCGTATCGAATAAGCGATTGTATTTGTACAATCGGTTTAGCAAGGAACTAAAGTGCTTAGTTGGTTTTTGGTTTGCTAAACTAAATTGGGAAAATTGCTTCGGGAAATTATTTCCTTGGTAACATATCAAAGCAAAATTACTTTGTAGTTTCGGTTTTGATATTGGTTATCAAAAATGGTGTGTGGAACCCTCGTGCTTAACTCTATAGGTTGCAAGTCTATTTTGAGATTTGTAAGATCCTTTTCGGTTTGTCCTTTATTTTTTCGTTTCTTTGTCATTCTGTAACAAAAAGGGGGAGAAATATATGGAGTAAACAAGTGATGTTGGCATTGATTTATATTGATTGGTATCACTAAGGAAAAGGACATTGGTGCTTAAACGTTTATCTAACGAAAGAGTAAAAGCATAGACTAAGAGGGAGTAACATATCATATGATACGAATAACAAAGACGTGCGGATTGAAAATCTACCTATCTCACCTTTAGGGGGAGTATTATCTTTGTTATTATAATGTCAACATCGACATTTAAGGATTGAATGTAATACAGGTTATTGTGTTGTTGAATTCGGGAATCAAGCGTATGTGTAATGAATTCTTGTAATTTGTTTATCTATATGATGTAAGAGTTTTGTCACTAAAATTGACAAAGGGGGAGATTGTTAGAGCATAGATCGGTTGAACCCACCAAGTGTTGGTATGTCAAGTTTGGTTGTCATATTTAGTGAATCAAAACTCATTTACAGAGTTGCTTGATTTGTACTAGAGTCAACTTTGTATAGGTTAGCTTGAAAGTATTAGGATATGAGACATTACAAGTATTGCGAAGACTTGAAGAAGTGAATAAGTAAGAAGCTACAACGACAACATCATCCTTCCACTTGAGGTTAGTGATATTTGACTTGAACTGTTTCATTCCCTAACGTATCTTTCAAGTCGTGCATATTGAAAACAAAACTGCGAAGCATGAAAACTCTAGTTAGACATAGTATTAAGGAATATAATACGAGGTTTATTTCTTAACCATTAAACTTTGTAGATAAGACATCGACATAATCGTTTAAATGCTATTGTGATTATGTATGGGTATGAGGTCAGGATTTCATCCTAGGAAATAATGTTTTACATGTGTTTTAAGGAAGTAAATTCATGAACTTGTTTTGTGAATCGAAAAGGAAATCGCCAGGCATTATTGGTATTGTTATTCATTGCATATATTTTGAACTACCAATATGTGTGATTAGTATAACCTCTCATGACTTGTTTGTGCTCTTGGTAAAACTATTCACAAAGGCCTGACCTTTGTATTGGTATGACTTTTATTAGTGAAACCGATCTTAAGTAATCACCTGAGATGGTATGATCGATTTTGTGTTATTGGTAAGACCGACTATGGGTAAAGGGGAACCGATCCTAGTAAGAGGTGCAACCTATCAGAAAGGGGAATTGATCCTTGTACGAGGTGCAACATGTTTTAGCAGAAAGGGGAACCGATCCTATGGACATGTGCAACACGTTTTTAGGCAAAGGGGAACCGATTCTATGGACATATGCAACACATTCAAGTTAGATACCATATATATGTGGGTAACCGATCCTAGTACCTAGTCAACCGAAATTTTTGGAAAGCTAGTGTAGTTGCAGGAAATCCTACAACACACCCCTTGTATTATCATAACTATAATTTCTAGATCTAACCTTATTTGATATGAAAATAAAGATAAAGATAATGAAAATAGAAAATAAGACACGAGATTTACGTGGTTCGATCATTTTGATCTACATCCACGGGGTTAGGTTTCACTATGATCATTGAATTACATACGAATTACATTGAGACTCCATTAATGAATATTTGGAACTCTCTCTCTCTGGTTTTTGGAGAAGAAATAAGAATATAATAATAATACCAGTTACTTTTCTCTCTCCTACCTTTCTCTTTATATAGGATACTACCTAGTGGATGACAGCATATATACAGCTAAGGTTTCCCCTAATTTCGGATCTGGCTTGCGATGATATCGCAAGCTTACAAATGTTAATTTCGCAGATCTTATAATCTTCGCAAAGTTATTACATTTTTCTTATGTTTAAGCTAATATCACCTATTGTATCGTTTCTCAAAGTGCTCTGCGATATTTTTGTAATATGTTGTTAAGAATTTCGCGAGCGTATCGTTGTCGCGAAATTTTGATCCTACATCTTGCCTCTTTTTTCTTGAATATTGCTTGAAGAGCGATCTTCAGGAAAAAATCCATTGTTGTAGTTGTTGGAGAGAGATACGTGTTGTTGGAGTAGTCTTTGATCTTTGTTGATGAAGGAACGAGCGAAAGAATACTGGACTTGAAAAGTACGTACTTGCCTCTATTCTTTTGTGAAGTTCTGGAATTTTTCGAAGTAAATAAGAAGTATCATCTGTTGAAGTATGCGAAGTATGAAGTATCCTTGAAGAAGTATAAGAAGTACTCAATCCTCGAAATATAAGAAGTATGAAGTATCCTTTGAGAAGTATAAGAAGTACTTAATCCTCGAAATATATAATAAGTATGAAGTATGAAGTATCCTTTGAGAAGTATAATAAGTATTCGTCCTTGATTGCGAATAAGAAGTATTGCAAAATTATACTCCACGTTCTCTGCCTCATGCAATGTTGTAATGCAAATAAAAATTTAGATTAGTATTCAACATTTCTTTTATCAAAAACTTTCATTTAATTGCAAGTTCAAATCGTTTTTCTTTGTTTTGATTTCCTTTTTATAACTTGTTTCGTCTCATCCGATAAACATCTTTCATGGAAATGATCCTAATGAGGTCTTATGCAGCCTGTTGATGGAAGGTCTTATTTTGCCTCATACTACTCTCCATGTTAGATATCATTCTCATTTGAAACAAAGCAAATTTTCAAGAGAAATATATAAATTGATCTGTGCGAGATTTTTCTCGGTTTCTTTTGTAATTGTGGAATCTTTGTAATTCTGAAATTTCTGTAATTCTGCGATTTTACCGCCTTTTGTAAATTGAATCAAAAATCTTTTATTTTCTGTAAAAGTAAAATTTTCAAGGAAAGTGGTACTTAGCTTTTATGTGATTCGTTGTTGTTGTCAATCTCGCGCGAAAAATACGTTGCATGAAGTATAAATGTCGCTTAGCAAAAACAGATGCGAAAGGCAAGAATTGAACCCGCGACCTGCTACTTGCATATTATCGCACCATACCAACTATGCTAACCCTCTCTTGCGAAATAATCAAAGTTCTTGTGAAGTAATCAAATTCCAACTGTGTGAGAGACAATTCTGTATAAATTTCGCGTAACAAAAATAAACATGCGAGAAGCAAGAATTTATCCTGCGATTTGCTGCTTGCATTCATGCCTCCTGACCAACTGTGCAAGCTTCTTCTTTGCGAAATATCTCTGCGAAATTATCATCAACTCTCTTCTGTGCGAAATAATCAAAGAAATATATGTGCGAAATAATACGTATGTGTTGGGACTTGATCACACGACCATGAACTCATTAACTTCGCAGATGACCAATTGTGATGCCTCTTGTTTGCGAAATAATTAAATAATATTGCGAAATTATCATTTTTTCGCTCTCTGTAAAAAAAGAATAAAATTATGTTCGCAGGAAAATTCGAACTTGCGACCACGAACGCACATACAACTCTCTAGAACGTTCCTAAATTAGCCTAGAGAATATATTGTTCTCATGAAAACAAGATAATTCAAAGAAAGAAACTAAATATCCTAATAATTAAAATACTAAAATTAAGAGATATCTAAGATTTAGCCAAATCTTGGAATATAGGAGACTTGCCAACATATGTCTTGTATCAGGCTCCCCTACTGCGACGAAACTCGTCTCGAGTTTATACTGAAAATGGCAAGTCGAAGAAAGAACCTTGGCACTACCACTGGTGGCACAAGTCGATCTCGAATCATGCATCAGAATCACTAGCCGTTTAAAGAATAGTCTCGACTTTACATTCTTCATTTTATGCATGTAAAAACTCGTCACCCAATGCCGCTTGCTCTCTCCACTGCAATGTAGAAACTCCCACGATATCTTCCAAGCACTGTCCCTCCGATGTCCATAAGAGTTGGAAGTTCCATCATAAAACATGGAAAACCGGTCTTCATGGGGAGCCTTCGCGACTGTAGTCTCCTTTTCTTTGGTTAACTGACTTGGTAAGCCCTCTTCATTTACAGTTGGTGACATATTTTCATCCCTTGCTTCTCTCGACGGTCGTTTTCCTGGCATTAGCTTGACTGTAGTTGTTCCCCACATGAATTCACAAATGTTGTCACGACAACTTGCTCGAACCTCAAACAACCATGGAGCACCCAACACAACATCGCAAACGTCAGTGGCAACTACTTCGCAAAAGATTACGTCGGAGTAACACTTACCAATTGCTATTGGAATTTTGCAAACACCCAAACAAGTGGTTACGCCGTCTTTGTTGTTGACCCATTTAATCCGGTATGCGACATGATACCAATCCATCTCTAACCCCAAAGATTCCACCATTTTTATCGACACCAGATTTTTTTCACAACAACCATCTATAACAAAATCCCAAAGCTTCCTTTCCAGTATATATCGGCCACGAAAAGTGTATGTTTGCATCTGCATCTTGATCCTGCATATAAATTAACTTTCCCCGCTAGGTAATGATTGGAAGGTTTGATAACTAAGCTTATTTATGTGAAGTAATAAGGAATGCGACCCACAAGATGATTTGGTGAGAAACTGATTGACGTACAGGAAATGAAACTAAACTGTACGCAACTTGATGATGAACGCACAATTTTTTTTTGATACCTAGATATCACGAGACTCCTCGATCGATCCTTCTAGGAAAAACTCACAGATGAACATCACAGGAGAAGCCTGCTCTGGTAACACCTGATACGGCACAGCGGAAACGATTTGAAAACAATCGACACGCGGAGAATCCACTCCGTTAAATAGGACCCAAAAGAGATAAACAACTCCAATCCATGAGCAAAGCGATGATAAACGATCAATGATGATCAATATCTCAAAGAGAGTTAAACAGGTTTTTAACCAAATGTATTTTCATTAAACGAGCTAATCCAAGCTAAAATACAATGATAATAGAAAAGGCTATTTATAGCCTGCAAACATAAACCCCACATTCTAGAACGTTCCTAAATTAGCCTAGAGAATATATTGTTCTCATGAAAACAAGATAATTCAAAGAAAGAAACTAAATATCCTAATAATTAAAGTACTAAAATTAAGAGATATCTAAGATTTAGCCAAATCTTGGAATATAGGAGACTTGCCAACATATGTCTTGTATCAGGATCCCCTACTGCGACGAAACTCGTCTCGAGTTTATACTGAAAATGGCAAGTCGAAGAAAGAACCTTGGCACTACCACTGGTGGCACAAGTCGATCTCGAATCATGCATCAGAATCACTAGACGTTTAAAAAATAGTCTCGACTTTACATTCTTCATTTTATGCATGTAAAAACTCGTCATCCAATGCCGCTTGCTCTCTCCACTGCAATGTAGAAACTCCCACGATATCTTCCAAGCACTGTCCCTCCGATGTCCATAAGAGTTGGAAGTTCCATCATAAAACATGGAAAACCGGTCTTCATGGGGAGCCTTCGCGACTGTAGTCTCCTTTTCTTTGGTTAACTTACTTGGTAAGCCCTCTTCATTTACAGTTGGTGACATATTTTCATCCCTTGCTTCTCTCGAAGGTCGTTTTCCTGGCATTAGCTTGACTGTAGTTGTTCCCCACATGAATTCACAAATGTTGTCACGACAACTTGCTCGAACCTCAAACAACCATGGAGCACCCAACACAACATCGCAAACGTCAGTGGCAACTACTTCGCAAAAGATTACGTCGGAGTAACACTTACCAATTGCTATTGGAATTTTGCAAACACCCAAACAAGTGGTTACGCCGTCTTTGTTGTTGACCCATTTAATCCGGTCTGCGACAGGATACCAATCCATCTCTAACCCCAAAGATTCCACCATTTTTATCGACACCAGATTTCTTTCACAACAACCGTCTATAACAAAATCCCAAAGCTTCCTTTCCAGTATATATCGGCCACGAAAAGTGTATGTTTGCATCTGCATCTTGATCCTGCATATAAATTAACTTTCCCCGCTAGGTACTGATTGGAAGGTTTTATAACTAAGCTTATTTATGTGAAGTAATAAGGAATGCGACCCACAAGATGATTTGGTGAGCAACTGATTGACGTACAGGAAATGAAACTAAACTGTACGTAACTTGATGATGAACGCACAATTTTTTTTTTGATACTAGATTTCACGAGACTCCTCGATCGATCCTTCTAGGAAAAACTCACAGATGAACATCACAGGAGAAGCCTGCTCTGGTAACACCTGATACGGCACAGCGGAAACGATTTGAAAACAATCGACACGCGGAGAATCCACTCCGGTAAATAGGACCCAAAAGAGATAAACAACTCCAATCCAGGAGCAAAGCGATGATAAACGATCAATGATGATCAATCTCTCAGAGAGAGTTAAACAGGTTTTTAACCAAATGTATTTTCATTAAACGAACTAATCCAAGCTAAAATACAATGATAATACAAAAGGCTATTTATAGCCTGCAAACATAAACCCTACATTCTAGAACGTTCCTAAATTAGCCTAGAGAATATATTGTTCTCATAAAAACAAGATAATTCAAAGAAAGAAACTAAATATCCTAATAATTAAAGTACTAAAATTAAGAGATATCCAAGATTTAGCCAAATCTTGGAATATAGGAGACTTGCCAACATATGTCCAATCAATCACATAGTTCTTGAAAGTCAGATGAACCAATTCTAAACTTGTTTGTAAGTTGATAGACGCATTTATGTGTCTAATATATCTCAATTGTATATAGTGTTAGTGCTCGATTTTGTACTTAATTGGTTATTTTATTTATTTGTAGGTGTTTTTGGAAAAATAAGGCTTTTGCGGCGAAATTGGCTAAAAAAATGGTTTTTGCGCCTGTGGGAGAAAATTACTATACGGACTCTCACTTTGGATAAGGGGTAACCTAATTACTAAGGGGTGACCCATTTCCAGGCATCTGCTAAAGGGAGATCGGAACTGGATAAGGGGAGGTCATCTTCATAATTCAAATACAAGTTTTGCCGGGAAAGGACTATGCAGCGTCTGGCAGATTTGGAGATCGAATTTCGAACGTGATTTTAGGAGATTAAATTGCTGTATTTTGTACGTATGGAATCTACATGACTAAACAGGCCTGGTACAATCAATTGGACCCAACCAATTGGGATGGAATGGCCGGGAGAAGTAATCAAAGTCCTAACAGGACACGGTGGTTCTGTTTTGAGTTTCAAAGATTGGTGAGAGATTTTTGGGGGATTTTCTACGCTGTACAACCATGTATTTAGTCGAGTTCAAGTCAGAGAAGATTTTGGGAGCAATAGAATAGCTAACAGACGCATACAAAGATCGACAGATGGAATTATTTTTCAAACTGCACGTGAAGAATAAGAGATTTATTCTCGAATTTGATCGAGTTTCTAGGGAATCTGAAGGCTATATATAGTTGGGTTTTTGTCATAGAAGGGTTAGAAACCCTTAGGAGAGAATTGGGAGTAGAGGAGAGCCGAGAAGAAGCGATTACAGAGAGTTACAGTGCTGCTGTTGCTGCTGTTCGAGGAGGAAGAATAAGAGGAAGAACAGACCTGCTAAGGCAGTCGTTCTTCAACAGTCTTAGACCAGAAACGAGTGTCGTAGTTCAACTGCGCTAGATATGTATCGTTTATAAACGACATTACTCATCTTTGTAACAGTGATGTTGTAACATTTATACAGCGTTGCAAACTCTCTTTATCACCATATTCATCAATAAAAACACCTATTAAGCAATTTTGAGCAAGTTTTTGATATGAGGAGCTAAACCCCTTAGCCAAGGCGACGGAGGAAGCCATTGGTCCTTATTTATGGTATAATTCTAACTTTATTATTTATTTGCAATATTATTATTTGATTATTTGCATGGAATTGAATTTGAAATATTAGTTTTTATTGAATAGTTGTGAATTATTTTGATGAAGCATGCTGGGTTTTAAAAACTTTTGATGTTTTATACTTTGTGATTACAATTATTACTTCAAAAATATACAAAAAGGCATAATATTAGAATCACTCTAAAAGAAAAATTGCATGAATATTAATTATTAGAATTTATCAAATAATGGGTCAATGGTGGAATCCAAGTCTTGGTGTTTTTCCCTAAAGTTTTCAAACAAATTTATTTGCCTGTTTAAATTTAAATCTAAAAAACTGTTTTCTTCACAAGTCTGAAAAGACCCTGTTTACCACTATCTCTACAACTACAACCAATTTGAAAAAACCATCAAATTTTTGGCGCCGCCGACGCGGACCTTTGTTTAGTTAGCATTTTTTTTTAGATTTTTTATTTATTTATTTGTTCTTCTTTACGTTTCTGGTTTTTTGTCTTTTTCTTTCAGATTCTTGAAGTTGGAGCGAAAGAAAATTTTGCCAAAGTTTTTGGTGGACATTTAAAGACTTGGAGTAAAAGGCAAAGCAAAAGGAGCAAAAGAAGAAGAATTTTATTTATTTTTTTTGATAAAAAGAGAGAAAAAAAAAAGAGAGACATTTTTATTTTTGTAATTTTTTTTTAGACTTTCTTTTCTTTTGTATTTTTTTTTATGGACTTTGGACATTAATTTTTGGACATTTTTATTTTTATTTTATACCCTACGGAAGGGTACCCTTAAATACAAACTGTGTGCAGGGAAGGACGGCGATTACGATATCGTCTCGGCCCCTCGGGTTCGTACATGACATAGGTATCGTGGCCCGAGTCGACTTCAACGGTTCATCCCTGTCTGGTACGGGAGGTAAGTCCATCGAAACACTCGCGAATCCCCTGCAAGCGAGTTAATGTACTCCTTAAGGTGTTAATTGTTTGAGGACGAACCAGACTGTCTTTATTTTCCTAGTAAAGGGAAAGGCCTGGCCTAAACAAGATAAGGGTTCGGATTTCATCACCGCTCCCTTCTTGCCCGCTTTAGGAGAACAAAACCTAACGCGAACCCAAGCTTTAAAATCTGATTAGAAAGAGACCTATAGGGTATCGAGCTTGTTAGGAAAAATTTTCGAAGGATATTGGTTATTCTTTTAGCATACTTCGAAGTTCATGACGGTTTCTGTGAGTTGAATGCGTGACTACGCCTCCTTGTACTGCGGTGAGGCCTTGGGTATCAAAGCTCCACTAAGCTTCCCTCGCCTCGATTCAACTTACTTTGACTCGGATTGATTCCAGAGGGGTTTGCTTAAATTGTAACGAATTCCCCTTCGAGAGATAGAAGCAAGTCTAGAAACAATCTAAGTGAACCATCATGCTTGTTGTTTGCTAGAAATCTTTAGGTTTGCTGTGGTAAAGTCGAGTCAGCCTGCTGTGTGATTGCTAGAACCTTCCTGTTAGAATTTTTATTTATTTTTGAATTCTTTTTAGTGTATGCCCGATTTTGTTAGGGCTTGGAAAAGAGATACTCTAGGTCGATTGATTAGCGAAAAACCTAGTAGTTCTTTTGATTTAAGCAGGGAGCTCGAAGACTCTTCTTTTGAGAGCCCTGTTTTTGGAAACTTCAGTTTTGAGAACCTATCTCTTCGTGAGGAAAGTACCCCTAGTACTTCTGTTGTGTCAGCGATGGCAACTTTGAAAGATTACATGTTCCCAACTAGGTCCAACCGAGCCTCGTGCATTAAATTGCCAGCCACTACGGCTAATTTTGAGATAAAACCTAGTATTCTTCAGATGATCCCTATATTCTTAGGAAAGGATGATGAGAACCCTTATTTTCATATTAGGGACTTTGAGGAAATTTGTGGAAAAATTAGAATAAAAGACCTTACTGATGAAGTCTTGAAACTTAAGATGTTTCCCTTTTCTTTGAGAGACAAAGCCAAGACCTGTCTGAACAACCTACCGTATGAATCCATAGAAAAATGGAAGGAACTTATCGCTGCCTTCTATATGAAGTTCTACCCTAAGCATAAAACTGCAGCTGTTAGGCAGAACATTAGTACTAGTGTGCAACAAGAGGGAGAGTCTCTTTATATATTTTTAGAGAGATTCAATGATCTTCTATCCCAGTGTCCTCACCATGGATTTGATAAGATGAAACTTGTAGAGATTATTTATAATGGTTTGGACTATTCGACCAAAGCTATGGTCGAATCTATGTGCGCTGGTGAGTTCACTAGTAAAAATGCTGAAGATGCTTTTACCTTCTTAGGAGCTATCGCTGAAAAATCCCAACAGTGGGAGTCTTGTGTTGAACCCCCTAAAAGACTCTTGGTCAATAGAAGTAGCACCAATGTGGTAGATACAAGTTTTGGTTCAGATGCTAAGTTTGCTGCTTTATCTAGAAGGTTAGAAGCTTTGGAATTGAATCAGCCTAAAAATAGGTCCCTTGTTGAACCTAATAGAGCCTCTCAAGTCTCTAGTTGTGGAATAGAGCCTGATAATTCATTTTGGGAAGGTCAAGTTAGTGAAGAACAAGCCCATGTTGTCTATAACAACTCTAGGTTTGAGAACCGTCAGAAGTTTGACCCCTACTCAGAAACCTACAACCCTGGTTGGAGAAACCATCTTAATTTCTCTTGGTCTAAAGGCCAGAGTCAAGGCCAGTCTAGCAATTCTCAGCCTCCCCCAGGTTTTGGTTTTAAGAATTCTTCAGGTCAAACCCAGTTTCAAAACACTTCTGAGAAAAAGATCTCTACCTTAGAAGAAACTCTCACTATGTTAGCAAATAACCATGACATGCTATCAAAGAACCACCTTAGCTTTCAACAAGAAACTAGGCAAGAGTTGAAGAATAATTCCCAGAGTCTTGCCAAATTAGAACTTCAAGTAGGACAAATAGCTAAGTTTATAAGTGAGAGAGAAAATGGAAGGTTCCCCAGTCATACTGATCCTAACCCCAAAGGAGAGAAATCGTACAATCATGTGAATGCTGTCACAACCCTGAGGAGTGGAAAGAAGGTTGACAACAAGGTTGCCATGCCTGATAGTGAACATGATGTAGTTCACCCGTCTGAGCCAGAGAATGAAGAGACTGATAGAGTCTCTAAAGAGACCAATGAGGGTCCTGTTGAGCCCGACTTTGTTCCCAGAGCCCCGTCTCCACAACTGCTAGTTCCGACTAATAGGGAGTCCAACTTTAATGATATATTGGAGGTTTTTAAGCAGGTTAATATCAACCTTCCATTATTAGATGCAATTAGGCAGATTCCCTCTTATGCCAAGTTCCTTAAGGACTTGTGTACGCGAAAGCGTAAGCTCAGTGTCCAGAAGAAAGCCTTCATAGCTAGTCATGTGAGTTCTATTATTCAGAATACAACTACTCCTAAGTATAAAGACCCAGGGTCCCCGACCATTTCTTTCACAATAGGTAAATACCGTGTTGAGAAAGCGTTGCTTGACTTAGAAGCCAGTGTGAACTTAACGCCATACCATGTGTACCTTAAGCTAGGACTTGGTAAGATGAAACCTACCCAGATAACACTTCAGTTAGCTGATAGGTCCGTTAAAGTTCCTCGTAGTGTGATCGAGGATGTTCTCATAGAGGTTGACAAGTTTATTTATCCAGTGGATTTTATTATCCTAGATACCCAACCTGTCCCTGACCCAGAGAACCAAATACCAGTGATTTTAGGTCGCCCGTTTTTAGCCACGTCTAATGCGATCATAAACTGTCGAAATGGTATTATGAATCTATCTTTTGGTAATATGACTATTGAGTTGAATATTTTTAATCTCAATAAGCTACATTCTGAGCTAGATGACACGTGCATTGAAGAGGTCAACATGATAGGAACCTTAGTTCCGAAGTCTGTACCAAACACCGAATCGGAAAATCCATTAGAGAGTTGTCTAGCCCTTTTTAGCATGGATTTTGACGATGATAGCAACATTGAACAAGTAAATGCTCTGTTGTATTCTATTCCTATGTTAGATACCGATAGATGGAAATCTAGGTTTGAACCATTAATAGCTACCGAATCTACCTTAAGCCCTTATTTCGAAGAGCCTAAAGATCCTCCTAAGTTGGACCCCAATTATGCATTTGTAGGCCCATCTGAGATTTTGCCTATAACTTCCGATTTGGATAGTGATCATGAGATTAGGCCAGTAACCGTGCTTCAACACAATAAGGAAACTCTAGGGATGACAATAGAGGATATGAAACATATAAGTCCTATAGATAGTATACCTCAAAAGAATTTAGAGGATGAACCACCTGATTATAACTCAGAGAAAGCAATTGACCTTTTTCAGGAACCGGATGGTCTAGAAATTAGGAATATTGTGAATAGTTTATCTAGAGACACCCAAAACTCTAAGTTTGGGGGTAGTGAACTATAAGAAGCTCTAGAGTATTTTAAATACTCTCCGGATCCGGAAATTCAAGCCATAGTTAAAGGTCTTACAGAGAATAGTGATTACCCTAAATTTGGGGGTAGAGATTGTCAATTATCCCCAGTAGAAGTCCCTAACTTGGGACTCAAGCCTAGTGCATCTGAGGTATCGCTTGAGTCTATTCAGACTCCACAACCTGATCCGCCTGATACTGTCCAGGAGAAAATCCATATGTTAGAGACCCATTTTTCGGATGAATCTGTTTGCCGAGACACTCATATGAAGCCCAAGTGGGCACCTCAGATAAATCCAGTTGTCTTGCGAGAAACTTTAGATCAGGTTGTGCTCTATCTGCTCATTTTTCTGATCTTGAGCATTTGTCTCCTATTCGTGGCAGTTCTATTTGGTATTATGGACCCACAATTGTTTCGACTATTGGTATACGACTTTGGAAGGTGACAATTCTTTTAGAGGTATTTGATGTCTAGCTAATGACTATAAATTTAGCATTTACTGGGAGGCTCCCGCATTCATGTGATACGGTAATATCCTTCCTTATTTCTTTTCCCTCCAGTGGTAATAGTTTCTCCTTGTTCATGCTTTTAATTTCATCTTTAGAACATTGAGGACAATGTTAGATTTAAGTTTGGGGGTATGGGAGAAACTTTTGTGTTGCACTTTTGAAACTTCTAGCGTCACATGGTATCCGGTTAGCTAAGTTTACATACTGTTTCTCACCGAAAAGATAGAAATTGGAATGCTAGAGATAACAACTTATTGAGACATTAGAGAAAAAGACATTGAGATCCTTGAAATTCAGGAGAGAACTTGTTCTTTTAGAGGGTAACCGTGATGGACCTAACCATACATGATGGAAAGGCAAGTAGGTCAGGAAATGCCAGAAAGACAAAGCAACCTCACAATGTAGTCTTAGTTACTGGATTGCGACACTCTCTCAGTAGAAACTTATCATCATCAACAAGCGGAGCGACATCAAAATCTATGAAGAAAGTGAAGACGTTTTAGGTTTAGAAGCAACAATAGAAGAGAATAATTCAAAAATCAAAGTTGAAGTTATAAGAGCAAATGATATAAGTTGTTAGAATCCATGACACCAAGACATCACAAGTTGCGAAGATCCAAGTTTTGAAAGTTCTTCTCTCATGGCCATGTAAATTTTTGTCTTGTAATATTATATCAAAAAATGAAAAAAAAAATGAAAAAAAATAAAATGAAACATCATTACGTTCTTTTTGTTCAATAAGGTCATAGGGAAGAAGAAATTTATAAGTCAAGCAAGAAATCGAAGAGAAGAGTTAATTGTCAAGCTTCTATGAGGTTCGAGAGTTTATCATCAACAGTTGAAGACCGAAGAAGGCGTTGTTTCTACTGGGCACTGTGAGAGAGTCGAAGAAAGATGCATTTTGGTTGCTTTGTTAGTCTGCTTTCAATCTGACACAAGATCTTTCTAGCACTGGTTTAACTCATCACACGTAATTAGTCCAGCTGTGTAGCAGATGTCCCTCTCATTTTTATCTCTCTCCTAATCTTATCCAGCTGTAAAGCAGCGGACGCATCTTACAATGTTTATCGAGCTCTATAGCGGATATCTCTTTATCTAGCAGTCGTGTGGATGTGTCTCCCCTTCTCTTCAGTTAGCTTTAGAGCTGACACCTTTAATTTCTCTGGCATTCTAGTTACTTGGATATAGGTTGAGAATATGTATGTCCTCGTAGCTCTTTGGATACTTGTGACCAATTAGGAGTAAAGGTTTTGTGGGTACAACTCTGGTAAACCCTCTGGAGACAACACTACGCCACTAGGGCCACCTAGTGGTTTAACGGCTTACTGCACGTGCTAAGTGTAGTCATTTTATTTTAGATTAGATTTGCTCGAGGACTAGCAAATAATAAGTTTGGGGGTATTTGATAGACGCATTTATGTGTCTCATATATCTCAATTGTATATAGTGTTAGTGCTCGATTTTGTACTTAATTGGTTATTTTATTTATTTGTAGGTGTTTTTGGAAAAATAAGGCTTTTGCGGCGAAATTGGCTAAAAAAAATGGTTTTTGCGCCCGTGGGAGAAAATTACTATACGGACTCTCACTTTGGATAAGGGGTAACCTAATTACTAAGGGGTGACCCATTTCCAGGCATCTGCTAAAGGGAGACCGGAACTGGATAAGGGGAGGTCATCTTCATAATTCAAATACAAGTTTTGGCGGGAAAGGACTATGCAGCGTCTGGCAGATTTGGAGATCGAATTTCGGACGTGATTTTAGGAGATTAAATTGCTGTATTTTGTACGTATGGAATCTACATGACTAAACAGGCCTGGTACAATCAATTGGACCCAACCAATTGGGCTGGAATGGCCGGGAGAAGTAATCAAAGTCCTAACAGGACACGGTGGTTCTGTTTTGAGTTTCAAAGATTGGTGAGAGATTTTTGGGGGATTTTCTACGCTGTACAACCATGTATTTAGTCGAGTTCAAGTCAGAGAAGATTTTGGGAGCAATAGAATAGCTAACAGACGCATACAAAGATCGACAGATGGAATTATTGTTCAAACTGCACGTGAAGAATAAGAGATTTATTCTCGAGTTTGATCGAGTTTCTAGGGAATCTGAAGGCTATATATAGTTGGGTTTTTGTCATAGAAGCGTTAGAAACCCTTAGGAGAGAATTGGGAGTAGAGGAGAGCCGAGGAGAAGCGATTACAGAGAGTTACAGTGCTGCTGTTGCTGCTGTTCGAGGAGGAAGAATAAGAGGAAGAACAGACCTGCTAAGGCAGTCGTTCTTCAACAGTCTTAAAACCAGAAATGAGTGTCGTAGTTCAACTGCGCTAGATATGTATCGTTTATAAACGACATTACTCATCTTTGTAACAGTGACGCTGTAACGTTTATACAGCGTTGCAAACTCTCTTTATCACCATATTCATCAATAAAAACACCTATTAAGCAATTTTGAGCAAGTTTTTGATATGAGGAGCTAAACCCCTTAGCCAAGGCGACAGAGGAAGCCATTGGTCCTTATTTATGGTATAATTCTAACTTTATTATTTATTTGCAATATTATTATTTGATTATTTGCATGGAATTGAATTTGAAATATTAGTTTTTATTGAATAGTTGTGAATTATTTTGATGAAGCATGCTGGGTTTTAAAAACTTTTGATGTTTTATACTTTGTGATTACAATTATTACTTCACAAATATACAAAAAGGCATAATATTAGAATCACTCTAAAAGAAAAATTGCATGAATATTAATTATTAGAATTTATCAAATAATGGGTCAATGGTGGAATCCAAGTCTTGGTGTTTTTCCCTAAAGTTTTCAAACAAATTTATTTGCCTGTTTAAATTTAAATCTAAAAACTGTTTTCTTCACAAGTCTGAAAAGACCCTGTTTACCACTATCTCTACAACTACAACCAATTTGAAAAAACCATCATAAGTGTGGTAAATCGATTTCAAGATTGTAAGTCTGAAAGAGGATTTACAAAGTAAGGATGTCGACATACTTTGAACATGTGCAGTAACGCTTATCTTTAATTGTTCAAAGTTATTCCTTAATAGCTAAAGGAAGAAAATCCCAGGATCGAAACATAAATAAGTTAAGAATCTTTTATTTAAGGTTTTTAATTTTATTTTAGGAAAATGAGAATTAGTAATGTGCATTTACTAGTTGGAGATGTTCCAAAGAGATTTTCGGTCAATATTTTGGACAGAGCATTTCCAGAAATTATGAAAACCGAATTTGGAATATTGCATATCTTGAGAATATATTCAGTTTTGGAAATTCCTTGGTGTCCAAACTTCCTTGTCTATAAATACATGAAGTTTGCATTTCGGGAAAACTAATCCTTCGTGACAGCAAACTTCCTCAGTTGTGTTGTTACTGGTGAAATCGCCTATTCGGAGAGGAGAGTAACCTAATTAGGCGAAATCTCTTACGGCCTCTTAGTTTAAAGTCTTCTTTGGGATTGAGAAGCTCTATTAGTATCGTTGGTGGGAAACTAGATAATGGCGGTTTATTTTGTGTTTTCGATTGATTTGATTAACTAACGGTGGTTGAACTTTGATTGCACCTAGTTTGTTTATGCTTGAGAATCTTCTGTTCTGATATAAGATTCACTCAAACTAGATTGAAGTTTCGATAGGGATATTTAGACTGTTTGTAGATCTAAAGACGTCTTGTGATAATCCATTGTTAACAGACTCCGTTCTGTGCGTGATTGATCACAAGAGATTCAAGTTGTTGTATGCATGCATTTATTGAAGATCTAAGAAGATTTGAAGACAAAGAAGATATTGAAGATTTCTGATTTGGGGTTCATAATCTTTGGTGTGCACAATACTTGTTTCGGTGAAAAGAGGATCCAACTATAATCGGTTTATCCTTGTGTTAGATTTTATTGATTAGTTGTGTAGATCAGCATCAATAAAATTCTTGGTGATTAAAAGTATTGATTGAAAAATATTAAAATTACTTTGGTAGTTGATAATAAGATAGATCTAAGAACCTGACGAAGGAGTTATTGAGATAAACAGAAGATCCTTTGTCGAACTCATATCACTTGGTTGAAAAGAGTTGTTAACAAACAGATTTGTTGTTCTTTTACTGTTTGGAATACAAACCAAAGTAATTGTTCCAAGTACATGACTTATTATAAGTTGGAGGCGTGGGAATACAAACGGAATTAGGTGAATTATAGGTTTAGTTGCTTGGTCTCAACTATACGAAGTTGGCTTGATTCTGTATAGAAGCTTAATCCTGAGAGTATTCAATTCTGGACAAGGTCCCGGGGTTTTTCTGCATTTGCGGTTTCCTCGTTAACAAAATCTTGCTGTGTCATTTACTTTTATTTTCCCCAATTATAATTGTTTGTTATTATAATTTAAAGTAAATTACACAAACGTTAATTCCTATTTACTTGATAGTAATGTGTTTGGTTAAGTCTGAACCTCTTATCAAGTAAACATACTTCGTTGTTGTATTGTCTCGATCTCGTATCCATAGACGATCACACGAAGTGTGAACCGGTTAGTTGTATTGTCTCAACTCAGTCCATAGACAATCACTTTCGTAGAAAGGACTTATAGGTGGAAAAGTTTTAGCTTGAGGTATATTTGGGTACCCTCGCCTTTTCATGCCTTAATGCCAACATCGCGTGTTGCATCTTGTCACTTTGGCCTTGCCTTGCCTTTCCCTCAATGAATCTTCATTGTGTCGGCCAATAAGATTCATTACTTTGCCAAATGTCTTTACAGTGTAGCGCTACCTTTGCGCGTCACTGTCCCTGTAGGGTCCTTCTGTCTTTAGCAGTTGACAGTCTATGCAGTATCGGCGCAATCATTATCAGACACTGATCTGGCCTGCAACACTGTAGCGAACAATTATTGTGCATCACTTGCCTGGCCTGTAATATATAAACACTATAAGTTTGAAACATGAATGTAAAATTCTCCCCAAGAACTAGACTTTTCGCGGTGGTCAGTCTCCACTCTCCGCAAGGTCCAGTCTAATATAATTCCAACAAGAAAAACTTACCAGAAAATTGTTGTAGGCCTACGGACCATAGATGTGCGACCCAAGTTGATACATAGGATTTCCCTGTGTATGTATATAAAGGATACTATAGCTATGTAATAGTGGTTATTAATATCAATAAGAAATCTTTCTCCTTCTCTGGCTCTTTGTCTTCTTCTCCATAATCTACTGCAAAACGTTATCACGCACGAAGCTATACCGCAGAGCTAGATTGGATCGTCAAGCTAATTTTGAAACCGATGGAATCAAATCAGCTAAGTTGAATCAATTTTCTCCTATTTTTCCCCCCTTGTTTTTGATTTTTGCATACCCATTTGATTGGGATTATTAAATTTGTGTTTGTATATCCAATTTGATTGGGATTATTAAATTTGTGTTGGAAATGGATCTGATCATGTGTTAAATATGTGGGGTAAATTGATTTTAATATGTGATGTGCCTATTGTAATCAATCATGATTGTTTTTATATAAGGACGATTGTTTTTATAGCTTGTGTGTATTCACATCGCTGGGTATGTTTTGTCTGATTCATGCTGTACCGCGAGAAGGAAAAGGGAAACGAGATCGTTTGTGGAAGGAGAGATGTTCATGTTCCAACCCGGTCTGGTCAACTCGGTCTAACCCGGTCCGACTCGATCCAACCAACCCGGTCCAGTTTGTCCTGTTCTGTTCAGTTCCAATTTTTGGACGTGCGCGACTAAGTCTGTAGCGGTTCTGCCTATATACAGTGGGAATCAAAGACACCGCATATTTGTTGGGATTATTTTTATTTGTTTTTAGAACATGCCTAGTTCTATTCTTTCCCTTAAGATAAGTTTGTATCATATAAACAGTCAACTTAAATTATGACTGTTATTTAATTCTCTTGAATATGATATTGGCTATAGTTGAATGATGTCTTTTGTTCAATCGGTGGTACCAACTCGATTCCAATGTATTCATTTGAGATTCAGAAGTACTTGAACACCATTATTGCGTACATGATATTTTTCCCAAGTTTGAATGTTTCATGGGATATAATCCACTTGCTCGACTATTATAGAGTCGGTAATTTCAAAAGATACGTTGCAAATAAAATCCAATGCATTCTAATTTTTGTGGAAGAACTCACAAAAGGTGATATGAGTCAGAAAATTTCCATTCCTCTACTTCATCCATGATACTAACGAACCAGTATATATTGAAGTATAACAACAAGAGAATTATTTTTTAGTAATCTATTCAACCAAAAGTAAGTGGTTGACATGTGTAGTGAGATTCTCTTGGCCTGTTGAGATAAAGAAATTTCTCAAATTAAGCTAAATAAAGCAACATTGAAAATGGAAAGAACCCCGAAGTAATGAGGGTTAGACGTACCGACTCATATAAAGCACGTAAAAAAGGACATATATATCATGAGACAAAAAATGTATTTTTTTCCCCTAGCAGTAATGACACCAAAGTATATGTATCAGTTGAACATGAGATCGGCTAAAATGTTATTATATCTCCCATCATAAATGACAGAGTTGGAACCAATTTTTAGAGGATGTCATACTTTAGACATCAACTTTAATGATAAGAAGAACTTTGCTTGGCCAATTGACTATTTAATTGAACTAGATCAAATGTCTGCGCTCATGGAATGAAAAGTACATCATTCCCACGAGACATAAATTCTCTAAAGCACTTGAGATATATCTAGATGAAAAGTAACATATATTCATTCTAAAGTAATTAAGTTGAATCCAACTTTTGTTACGTAATAAGGTCACACCACTTATTAAATCTCCTAAGACTCAATGTCTAAGCTTTGTATGTAGTAAGGGATAATCACATCTTGTTAAGTGCAAAGGGTGTTCACGCGTGAACTATTACCTTTTTTTTGTAAACTTACAGTGAGAATGGAGTTGATTGCATCTATAGTTATTTCTAATGAATGTGGAAGGAAGCATATTCTTAGAAAATTAATGTGTCAATCTAGTGTAAAAGACAGTACTAACACGAGCATCACTTTAGTTGAGTGTAAAAGACAGTGAACTAATAGAATGCGAAGTTCCGTCATCTATCACAATCAGTGATCTATAAAGTTACTAGATTCGCACTGCCTCTACCCATTATGCTTTAGTGTAATAGCACGTCACTCATCTTACAAAGTCTTTTCTTCAGTAAAACATGATTGAGACCATCCTGTTTTACTCAGATGCAAATGATGAATAACTCATTTTCCAAAGAAATAAAGTGTTGTTAGTGAACATATATACATGCAGAATGCGGACCATTCAAGTGATTTATGGCTCTGGTGTATGATTCGAGGCATTGAATCAGCTATTGCTCACAACAAACGATGCGAATATTTTTTTTCGAATTTCTAGCACATATTACACAATGCAAAGTGCAAATGTTCACCACCCTTGTTAATTCTAGAGAATTTACATCAAAAGGACTTGACGGTTATTGCATGTTTAATAGGATCAATGCATAGCATCCTATACCCCATGGTATCGCAAAGGCTATCATCAAAGGTTACAAATGATGTCCAAGGAATAGGTTATGCGTACCAACATACCTTTTATTGCTTTGGGGATATGCAATATTACACGCAACTTTACTTAATTCGTTTTAGAACCCAATATTAGTCAACCTTTTCTGTGTACCAGTTGGTAACTGGATTTAAGCCTGACATTCGTGTTCTTATGCATTTTTGGTTGCACTATATATGTGCCATTACTCCACATCGTACTATCATGGATCTTCAAAACTGTTAAGTAGTTATCTTGGAAATGAGTTCCCAACAATTATCCGCATTTTAAACCTTTTGAAGGAGATCTCTTACCGCTAGATTTGCGGGTTATCACTTTAATGAGACAGACTTCCCGTCGTTAGGGGGAGATAAGAAAAAGTATTTTCTAAGGGAACGACAAGAATTTTCGTGGTGTGTTCCCAATGTGTCTCTTATTGATTCTTGTACTCCATAAATGTAAACGTGAAGTGACAAAGAATAATTGATTTTCAGAATATACATTGATGTCGCTAACGTGATGAGATCACACATACCAGCTGCAAACCTACCTTCAAGGTTACAAATCCTCAATAAAGGATATACACCATAGACTAAGGTGTTGCAACTACACTCAGTGGAAGTGTGGTTGAGGTCGTGGCTCCATAAAGGAAGTTGGAGAGACCACTTGGTCGATCAATCCTCACCTAGAAAGGAAGTAGGTGAGTAAGGCACAACTTATTTATATCATCAGAAATCGTTTCATAAAATTATCTCTGAATATGTCCATGAATCAAACTGGAGGACGCTCCAAAGTTTAATGATTCCAGAGAACAATGACATCACAAGTGGATTATGAGAATGCGCACGAGTCAATGAAAATATCATGCGAGCATATTGATGATTAATTTCATATACACTTGCTTAAGGAAATATAGCAAAATGAGATCGAACCAAGATCCTTGTTGCTTAATGTCAATGAAGAGCATATTTGGCCTATACAGTCCAGGTAGAACTTGGTTCTTTGACAAATATACAGGTATTTGGTGTGGTAATGCTAACCAACCAAATGTAAAGCCTATTGGACATACATGATTAATTTGTCACAAAGCATAATGAGAAGAAAGCAGTCTTAAAGTATAAAGACTCTCCTTGTGGTGCGAGGTTTCTCACAAATCCCTGGAATTGTTATCTTGTAATGAATGTTATAGCGTTCTGCTACTTAGTTAGCTTGGTAATTTCAAAAGGACTTGAAATGCAGCATATGTATGTGGTTGTTACGTATCTCTGAAAGAATCAAGAGATAGCAGATATTTACAAAAGTACTTGATAGACTTTTGTTTCCCAAATCAAGTGACTCTAAACCACATGGTGCGTTTACAGTTAGATATAACGCTCACTTATAGATTGAAGCAATCAGGCGGATGTGGTATACCCGTATAAGTGACTATTTGATTTGGAAGGGATAGACAAGTAAGGTATTTTTCTTGCGTATTCATAAGAAAGTTCCTGATTTGGAATTGTAGCTATATATGTCGATGGTACAGACATGATGGGCACTCTTGATGTAATAAGAGACCTTAAAAGCAATTTGAAATCCGAATTTGAGATGAAAAATCTGGGAAAAGCTCGACCGAATACTGAGCTTTTGGTATATTATTCCACAAGTTTGCATATGTCTAAAGTTGTCAGGAAATTTAACAAATACATGCATCCTGATAGCACTCCCATGATTAGTCGAGGTTCAAATGTAAGTACGTGACCATTTAGTCTAAAAGAAGATGACGAAAATGTATTGGGAGATGAAATTCCCATTTCTAAATACAATAGACGCATTGTTGTATTTAGTATAATAGTGTACTCGATTAAATTTTACATTCTCATGGAACTTGTTAGCTAGATAAAGCTCAGCGCCAACTCAACGTCATTGGAATGGTATAGTGAATGTAATCATGTACTTAAAAGTAACCATTGACAAAAATTTGTTTTATCCCTACAAAGACATTAAAAGGAATGCTAATGAAAGTGCAATCCAAAAGTTGTTGATTATGAAGGAACAATAATCTCTTTTCCAACGAAAGTAATCAGGGGGAGATATGGTAGACTATTTTCTAGGTCATTACCGATATTCAGTTTCGAAAAGTACATGATTAAAGGAACTATCTGGAATAACTTTGAAAGTAATCAGGGGGGAGATGCCGACATCAGGGGGAGGATCCAAGGATATGATGTCGACATATTTTACTTCAAAATTGAAGTTGTGTTGTACTCTTTTTCCCTTCGATCGAGAATAGTTTTTCCCAAAGGATTTTGTTACTCGACAAGGTTTTTAGCGAGACAACACTAAAAACATCAAGTATGTTGAACGTTGAAGACATAAAGATCGCGTTGATATTATTGAAAATATCTGAATCGAAGAAATGAAACGCGATAGTTATTTAAGCAACGTAACTTCCAAAATCAACAATAGGGTCTTATAAACATTCAAGTCACCAAAGTAAAGTGTGATAAACTCCTTTTGACTGCATCAAACTAATGAAAATTGTTTAACATCAAGGGGAGCATCTAATGGTGTGTTGAACTATTTTCCTTCACCGAGGTTGATTTTTTCCACAAGGTTTTGTTACTCGGCATGTTTTTTAATGAGACAACAACAAACACCGGGAATGTAATTTCCTAGCTAAGGCTATTGTCTTTCCCACGAGGATTTTCTTCCTTAAGAGTTGTGAAGCAACTAGTCAACTTAAACGGAGCAAAGTGATCATATGCAACGGATCACCTTTACTTGCATCTATCACGTTGTACTCTTTTCCCTTCGTCGAGGTTTTTTCCCACTGGGTTTTCCTTTTCAAGGTTTTAATGAGGCAACATATATGCATCCAACCATGTTTTAAGTTTGCTTAATACTTATACTCTTTTTCTTTAGTTCAAGTTTGGTCCCTCTGGGTTTTTCTGATGAATTTTTAACGAGGTAATTAAGTTAGACTCGTCGATCTTTGAAGATCGTATTGCATGTGATGAACTACATGTAAAGTACGAGAAAACATGTGAAGTACTACATGTGAAGAGTTGTACCAAGGTTTTATCTCACTGCATTTTTCCTTGTCAAAGTTTTAATAAGGCAATTGATGTCGGCACAAGTCATCAAGGGAGAACGACACTTGAAGAAATACATTCAAAGCACTATATGTGAAGCACTGCATAGGAAGTTCTATTGGACCGCATAAAGGGGAGTATTGTAGGCCTACAGCCCATAGATGTGCGGCCCAAGTTGATACATAGGGTTTCCCTGTGTAAGTATATAAAGGATACTATAGCTATGTAACAGTGGTTACTAATATCAATAAGAAATCTTTCTCCTTCTCTGGTTCTTTATCGGTTTGTATTCTTCTCCATAATCCACAACAAAAAATAAAATAAAATAACTTAATAGTACATCTTTTTCGGATAGTCTTGTAGTGTGTCAAAAAATATCCTAGCTTAATTGGGGGCGATCGGAATTAATTGGGGGCCATGCACTAGAGGAAAAAAAAGCTCACCAGAACCTAATTTGGGTCACCCCTTATAAAAATATTTTTTAAATGCTAAAATGCCCCTAAATGATTAGTGTTAAAATTTAATTAATTAGTGATAATCTTACTTAATTATAGTTAAAAAAAAATTCCAGATTTTTTGCCTGCAATTTTTAGTCTAACTTTTTTTTTTTTTTTTTGATCAGATAGTATGAAAAATCGTCAAGGTATTAAAAATTTTCATTGACGACCCTCAGTAGTCGTCAATGTTTAGACTGTTTAAGTGACGACTCTAAACTGTCGAAGATTCATTAATGGCGGAAATGTACGACAGTTTTGGGTCGTCATAAAAGTGATCAATTCCCTGACGACCCTTTGGAAGGGTCGTTACTGTTTTGGTTACGCGTTTGACGACTTAAACAGTCGTTAATGTTTTAGAAATGTCGTTATTGATTGTCGTTAATCTCTAAAAAGAGTCGTTAGTGTATGACAGTTTAAAATCGTTATCGTTTTGATCATGATGTATATGACGACCCTAAACTGTCGTTAATGTCGGTGAAGGGTCGTTACTTGAAAAAAAAAATATTAATCAAGAATAAAATAGTATATTCATCTTACGATTTTTACATCCCTTAAAATTTTTGGAGGGCAAACAAAATTTCATGGCCCCCAATCGGAAGTCATGGCCCCCAATTAAACTGGGAAAAATATCCATCTTAGATTTACGATATGCTGGTCACTGTTTTTGTCTGTCATTTCGTAATTCTGTGAGAAATCATGGGTTATTAACTTGAGAGCTCCACTGAGCTACTATCAGCCAAGAGAGAGAGATATTACGGTATAAGTTAGAAACCGATTCAGCCAAAGCAATCACAAAACCTTCTCTTGTTATTAGATTCAATACCTCACTCTCTTTCTCACCGGTTTCAATGGCGGATTCTCTTACAATTACTGGTACGAATTTATTTTCGTCTTTAAAAATGAAAATTAATCTGATTATATTCCTAGGTTTCTATTATCATAATTATCCTAAATGCGAAATTAGGGTCGTCGACTTATCTAATCTGAACATTAATCAACCTATGGATCTCTTGATTTCTGAATGATTTGTAATTTTTCGTTTCCTAAAACAGATTTCTTTTAGGGGAATGAACATAACGCTAGTTTGGCTAGATTAGTTATGTCTGTGTATGTATGAGTCTATTTGTGAGATCCAACCATCATATTAGGAATGGGATAGAGTGTTATGCTCGATAAAGTCCTATTCTAACTTTGGACGTTCTTTTCGATGCAGGTGGATCACATTTTAAGTTGGGCGAACCTATGACAACGAAGAATAAGTCACTGGGACACTCATCAAGACTCAGGTTCCAACGGAAATCAACTCACTTGGGAATCAGTCGAAATTTATCTGTTCGTGCAGAGTATGAGTATGTTTAAATTACTTTTGATTCATCAGAGATTGGTCTTATTATTTTTATGATGTAAATTAGACGTGATTTAACCCAACTTTTTTTTTGAGCAATTATTGGTCACATCTAAGGAAAAGATAACACTAGCAGTTCATTTCGCAACCTTGGAGTTTTTCCTTATGGTGGTTTTGTGTAAATTTATCACCTCAAAATATTTAAACTCACAGAGAAAAGAAACTTTCATGTAAATGATTATATTTGATATGCGGTAGAATTTTTCTTTTAAAGTCCATCACATCTAACTTGCCATCATCTACTGTTTGTACACCTAGACCAGCGGTATGTGTCAGATCATTTTTATCCCAGTTCACTTATTCCTAAATATCTAATGTACAATTTTTAAGATTCTTATGAGGGTTTATATGGCTTCTCTCCAATTCCTTGATTTGGTGTAGCGAATGTCGCACAGTCACTCACATATTAGCTTGTCAATACAAATCACATGCATGGATTTGTATTTCATACACTCGTTAGTACGGCTAGGAATGATTGGAGGATTTTTAAGATTCTGAATGAGCTCCTTATATAGTGCTTTGTCATGGTAGACTTTCGATTTTTTGGTGGGGTCAATAAATGGTTCTGCCATTCTGGCTCAACTTAGGACTTCATTTAACATCTGTTAATTTTTCTCTCTTTAATATTAAAGTGATGGAAGTAGAGGTGGCGGAAGTGGTGATTTTGTTGCTGGGTTCGTTCTTGGAGGTGCTGTCTTTGGAACTCTAGCATATCTCTTTGCTCCACAGGTAATCTAGCTTACTGTTTTATCTTTTATGCTTTTCTGATTAATCCGTTATAGTTCTATGCATGGGCTGCTGGAAGGTCGTGGCGCTGTCAAATAAGATAATTGGCCGTCTTCCGCATTGTTAGTCATTAGTGTGGGCCACTTCTAACTTTATTAACCAATATGTAAATTTACCTAGGTTAGTAAGCTTATAAAATGTTGCCTATCCAAAATCCAAGTTATTGACGTGAAAACTAGTGGGGATCTGGCAGTATCATTGAGTGAGACTTAATTTTTGCTGCTTCTGATCTAGTCATCCCAAAAGAACTTGAGCCCACATATTAGCATTGATGTTTATTGGATTAATCATTTATTTTGTACCAGACTTATGTGTTTAAAGGTTGGACAGATTTTTGAAACTCATCTTTTAAGGTCTATGCTTGACCTTATATTCTGTGTCGACTTTCACTTTTTCAGACATCTTGGCCTGCATTTTGATGTGTAGTTTCTTAAATTTCCTCAACCTAGGCAAGTTAGATGTTCACTGTGCTATAGACACTTTAAACTAGTAAGAGTCAAATTTTGTTCTGGCATTTGTTTCAACCGGTCGGCTGTTGGCACATTCTTCTGAACAGATAAGGAGATCCCTTCTTAACGAGGACGAATATGGATTTCGCAGAGCGAAACGCCCGATATACTACGACGACGGTTTAGAGGTAACAGTAACTTCGATTTTCGCTCAGTGAGCAATTTATGTTGTTTTAAAGCAATTTATGGTCTCTCATGTGTAATGTGGGTAAAGCAGATACAACCACGGGCTGCGACTTAAGTGTATTTTAGAACCCCCTAAGTAGGACTGGAAGGATGGTGGAGTTGGTCATTTTTATTTCCGACGGATATAATATATTTTTTATTTTCTTTTGACAACAGAAGACCAGAGAGACGCTCAACGCAAAGATAAGCCAATTGAACTCTGCCATCGATAATGTATCATCACGGTTGAGAGGCGGAAAGAACAAAGAGGTGACAGAGCCCATTGAAACCGACTCGGAAATAGAAGCTACAATTTAATCATTAACTGTTGTTTTTTGTGCCTGGGATACCAAAGTTATCTTCACCTTTAACTGTGTAAAGGATTCAAACATTTTATTCAGTTAGAAGATTTGTCTTTTCTGATGCAAAACACGCCCTTGCTTGATGCTGGTTTTAAACCCTTCTAGTTGATGTCTGAATTTGCTTGCTATGGAATTTACCCAGTCCAGTCCCCCACCAGAATCCTATTGATAAGGTCTAGAGTTACTCCCCTGCTTTCTATAAATCGAGTTAGTGCTTAGATATTTTGTACTTGATTTAAAACTGTTAATTCTCGTGTTAATTTACTCAGGGAAAAAAATACCTAAGCATAAAGGGAACTGAGGAGTAAACATCCTTGAGTACTTTTGCTGAGCTTTATCGTCACTGTCTCTGTATTTTTTGGGAGCTTTATCCTCACCTATCTAGATGGGCAAGAAAGTCTTAAATGTTGAAATGAAGCAACGTACGTTGGAATTTGATTCCTCACTTTCTAGTGTCACAGTTCACATATCAAAATCGTGATTACACGATGGTTACAAGCAAAAACATCAAAATACAAAATAATCAAAACACTAATACAAATAAATAAAGATATCAATTACAAGTAAATCGCGAAGAGAAACACCCATAAACCACAACGATTTCCAATTTCTGTATATATAGTAGGGAAGAATGATAGTA
The DNA here is from genome assembly GCF_003573695.1 of Papaver somniferum. Lineage (NCBI taxonomy): Eukaryota > Viridiplantae > Streptophyta > Magnoliopsida > Ranunculales > Papaveraceae > Papaver > Papaver somniferum. Next base: position 56,718,894 of record NC_039364.1, on the reverse strand, counting down.
TTATCCGGAATCGATTCCGACCATTTAATCTAATTTTTTTCTTCTTTGATAAGAGATGCTTCTAAAAGAAAAGAGTAATTTGCCCATAATCTTGTAAATCCTAACGTACCTAGATACTCTAAATCCCTTCCATTTTTTTCTTTTTTCATAAGCTTTATCCACACAGTTCACTTCTTGTTTGTCTATCCCAGACCCCGGTATTTTTTATCATGGGTGTATAAGATGTCGTCAAGTTAAATGTCACAACACATCATGCTAAATTTGGGCACATCACACAACATGACAGCTTTGTCAGATATGTTGTGTTAGGCATTTCGATCGACCGTGATACACTTTTCCCACTTATGTCCCCTAACCATGTCCACCATGAGGTGTCAAATTTCAGGCCCTTGATGAGATTAGCAGCGAGTCTTTTTATGTGGCATTAGACCACTATCTCCATGACACCTCATGATGAAAACTATTACGGGACATGGATGGGGTTATCTAGCATTTTCGCATTGCCATACACTGGCACTTCACAGTACACTGCTCACTGCACATCATAACACATGAGAAAACATATTTAGAACGTGGAAAACATAACACAACAGTTAAATGGGCCAGACACCTGGCGGTTGTCATAAGAAGTCCATGACACAACAGTTAAATGCGAAAATGCTTTACACCCCCAGATTCTTCCCCCACATCCTTCCCGCATGACGTGTCGTCACCTTATCGACCAATTCAACACCAACGGATCCCCTGTTTGCTCCAGAAGCATGGAAAAGATGCCACACCATGAGGAAAAATGGTGGAGGTATGAGGAGGGTACGTCGAAGGATCGAGTTAAATGGGTCAGACACATGGCGGTTGTCATAAGAAGTCCACGGCCCAGGTTTCGAAACCCACTTACGTCAATACAGGAAGTTTTTCTTTATTTATTTGTCTATCTACTAGGTATCATCGGGGCCTTACGGGCCCGGCTCAACCTCTCATGTTAACATCAGTTTACATAATTTATTTCTTTCTCATTCCAGGGTACTCATAATTTTATAACATTAGTAAACACCTAATAATATTAGTACTAATCGAATCAGTCTGCATTTAGGCACTCATTTCTAGCAAAAAAAATAAAAAACCAATCACTTGATTTAATTTCATCAATACTCCAATAATTGTTATCATTACATGAACGCTTGTAAGCGAGTTTCGAGGTTAGTGGTCCGTTTCTTATTAACCAAGACATGTGCCGACAATTATATTTTTCAGGTGCACTTGCATTGGCAACTACCAATGCCTCTAGAGTATTGATCAATCCGGAGGTATGAGTCAATGAATTCAAGAAGAAGCAAGTGCCCAGAACAAAAAGTAATACCATATCTTTTTTTTGACTGCTAAAACTACGACTTCAATTTACATAGGCTCAAATGCGGGGACAACAGAGCCACAATGACCGGCACGTACGCCACAACCGGATGATCCAGTGAAAATAGGAATACTATTCAGAAAGCAAATAGTTTACTTTAGAATGTAATGATGATATCGATGAGAGAACAACAAATGAGATGTCTTTTTTCTCTACCAAACATATTTCAATATATTTAGAGAATGATACAAAACAGAAGTGCTCAAATTGGGTCAACTCCATGAAAGATTAAATTGCTAGTAATTTACTTTGAAAGTACAGTATGAGCTACAACAACGTGATACTAAAACATCAATTTGGTTTAAAAAAATGGTATAAGCCTGCTCAATTTGGTAAACAGTATTTTCTAGCAGATAAGACTCTAATACGTTGTTACTTGTTTTTCAAATCATTTAATTAAGTATATGTAATTTGATTGCTTAGAAATTTTCCGAGAATTTGTACGTTGATAAACTCTCTTGAACAATTGTATCAACTTTCTAATGTTTAATGAAACTTCTAGAATTTATTCGTGTATCTACTAATAGCGATAACAATGTAAAACAATGTACATGTTTGGATTACATGATCATAAGAATCCATAAAATCGTTGATTAACTAACACAGAAATATGAGATGTTCATCCCCAATTTCAGTTATCATATTCCTACTAAACCGGTAACTATACACGTTCACAAAATCACCAAAAACATAATCTATGTCACCACTTTCATCCACCCCCATCGATCAACGACATCATGAGAAACATGATCAACAATATCATCTGGTTCTGTCTCCCTTGAATCAAAAAGATAAAATTGAATCTAGTGAAAGCAAGTACACTATTTAGATTCAAATAAAAATTCAACTCACGAATAGTGAAAAATTAAGGTATCCTTAAAATGCTTATATAGAACCCAACTCAACTTTTTATCTTTACATGTTGCCTTTTGTTTATTCAAAATTTCAGTCTTTTATTAATTTCTAGAATTGAATCTAGTGTTTATCAAGTAAATATTATATTCAAATAAAAATTCAATTCAAGAATAATGAAAAATTAAGGTATCTCAAAATTTATCCGAATAACATATTTTATTATATGAAACCAAGCTTAACCTGTCACCTTTCTATGTTTACTTTTACGTTTGGATAAGAAAAAGCTCATTAATATTGCAAAAGTGTGTAGAATTTTAGCTAAGAATTGTAAATCACCATAATCAATTATCCAATCATGTATTAATTTCTAAAATATATTTGAAGATTTTCTTATCGAACACTCCGGTCCTTTGACGAAGTTTCCCGTGTATTGAAAAGCATTTTGGACCCTTACCCTTTAGAGCTCTGTCATCCCAAGAATTCGTCCTCATCATCCAAAATGTCGCACGATTAATCTGAATCATCTGATGCAAAATCCTCGGTAGCATACATACAGTTAATGCCAAACATATATGGACAAATATAAGAAAGTACAAAGCCAATAAATAGTTTAAATGTGAAGTTACATTCTAATGTAGGATGAACCCCAAAGTTAAATCTGCAGGATCTATGCTAGCGTTATGGTGAGATTCATCAGTACATTGATCAACAATAAAACAACTATTCTTAGATCCCTGGGTGGGTCTGTGAAGAGTACAGATTCGACAAAAATAGTTATTCAGATTCTTACCGGATAGTCCGAGACAATACCATCAGACGTATTCTTTGAATAGCATGTGAGTATTCGTTTAGGTTTTGGAATCAAAGAATAGCATGTGAGTATCCGTTTAGGTTTGAGAATCTGCATTAGACGCGTGCAAATTCTGTCAAGAACACAGAATGCAAAATTCACACTGCAAACAATAATAACAGAAGAATCCAATTTTGACACTGTAAATCAGTGCATGGCATATACTTCTTTCAAACATCACATTTCATCGTGCTTGTTGGGGAATATGTTGTTTCTGATACAACAGTAAACAGAATATTTCAGGATTAACACCCACAATTTAGTTCAAATATTAAATTAAAAAACCATAGTCTAACCCCGTTTCTCTTCATACATTTGGCAAAGAGACCCTTGCTCGACTATTGCAGGTTTTACCATATACTACTTCTCCAGACTAATTAATCTACTCGTCCAACACACCTACTGCAGAGCATCCTGAGTATGGTAGGATGGAATATCAACTGTGGATGGTGCTGTAACTGCTGGTGCCCCTGATAGACTAAATAATGAAAGCTGAAAATACTATAAGAGAAGATGCAGAAACATAATACAAATATACTGTACATCCTATATCTTTCTTGGTTAAATCGATAATTTCGTGGACATAAATGGTTTGATTTTTATAGAAAGAGAAAGTGTGAGACAGAGAGGTAGGACTTGATTTAAATCTGTTCAATTCTTGTTGATTGGCCAAAAAATCTAGAGGTGTGGATAGCATAAAGTGCTTGTAACCAACGTCATTCTTTTTCTTTTAAGTGAACCCCATTCATCTGATCAGATGATATCCTACGGGAATTATGAGCAATAAATCACCTGGTTCTCAGATCGCCGTTGACCTCCCTCTTTCTCTTTACACTGTTGCGCTCTCTTCTCTTGCGTGCTTTCTGTGCAGATGATCAGAATACCTGGCAAGTCAAACAGTAATCAATATTACGTTACATATGGATATCAATAACACAATAAGAACATGTCTATCCCAAACCACATAATCTTACTTTAGCCCAGAGAGATGAGACATGTAAACTGCACGCTCATCTTCCACAGGTGTACTGGACTGTGGTGCAATACGATTTAATAAACTCAATTTTCAAATGCCTAAGAACATCTCATTTCAGTGGACAAACATAAAGACTTGAATTAATTAATCTATTTGTAAATTAGAATAATATAGCTCGGAATCCCTAAGAAATAACAAAGGAGTGACTAAATGTAGCTATAAAAGTTTGTGGGTGATCCATGATGTTAAATAGACAAATAAAGAAAACACGCCAGTAATAGATCTGAAATATGAACACATGCTCGACAATTACAAAAACCTAATCCTTAGAAAGATATGTAAGATAGAAATTCTAATTGCATGTTGTAGCCGAAAGACATTTACCCATAGAGACAGAGAAAATAAACCGATAGTTCTTCACCTTGGGAATCTACTACTATCAAAGCCATTTTCTCTTCTAATTGACTTGCTCATAAATGCCCACCAATATTTCAGCAATTCCGCTACAGATTTTATATTCTTGTAAGGGTTAAGTGGCAAAATGCCCCAAAATCGACCCCAAGGTTGTGAAAATGCCCCCAACGTTAGGGAAAAGATTAAAATACCCCAAAATCTTATCAAAATGCCCCATTTCGTTACTTTTACCTATAATAGTCAAAATGCGCATTTTGATAGATTTTGACTGGTCAACTGTGTTATAAATGGTCTCTTTTGCCCTTTGACAGAATCTATGGTTTCAGGGTTTAGGGTTTAGGGCTTAGGTCTCAAGGTTTGTGGTTCAGGATTTAGGGTTCAGGTGGTGGCGTTGGTGGTGACAGCGGTGGTGATAGTGGAGTTGGTGGTGGCGGTGGCAGTGTTTGTGGCGGCGGTGGTGGTGGTGGTGGCGGTGGTGGAAGAGGCGGTGGCGGTGGTGGTGGTGGTGGAGGCGTTAGCGGTGGTGATGGTGTTGGTGTTGGTTGTTCTAGTGGTAGTGGTGATGGCGGTGGTGGGGATGGTGGTGGTAGTGGTGGCGGTGGTTGTGGTGGTGGAAGCGGTGATGGTTGGTGGTTGTTCGTTTGGTAGTGGCGATCGTACAAAACAGTCCCCCTTATGTCAGCTTATTTGTCATAAGGGTATAAATGTCATTTTTTCACACGTGTGGGACCACATGCGTGCTAATTTGACCACTTAACCATCTCTAACGGAAAAAGTAACGGTTAGGGCATTTTAATCTTTTTCCTAACGTCCGGGGCATTTTCACAACCTTGGGGTCGATTTTGGGGCATTTTGCCACTTAGCGCTTCTTGTAAATTAATATGAACAGTAAAATCATCCGTGTAAGAGAAAAAAATTTAAGAATCAAGCAAAAATTATAAAAATCTATGTTGAGATTCTTGAGAGAATATAGATGTAAAAGTGTTTAGGTGAAACCTGTTTAGAGAGGCGGTTACTCGAATTTTTCTGACCATTGAATGATAAAACTCCATCCTGTAAGTGAAAGGAAAGAGACAGACAGTGAGAGTGACTCTATAAAGATTATGCATGGGACATGGACTTATAAAGTAGTGAAGATCCTAAAAATAATATGTACCCACACAGATAACAGAGCACCCCCGACTCATACCTAACGCTTTACTAAAAGACAGAAAACATAAAATTTTCCAGTGGCGTTGCTAAAGGAGATAGTTTATAGAAGTAACACTAAACCATACAACAGGATACTGACTACAGTACAACTTCGATAAGTTAATCCTCGATAAATTAATTACTTCGCTAAAATAATAAATTTCTCTGGTTCCAACTAGGCTTAGATAAGCTAAATTTTATCTCGATAAATTAATAACTTCGCTAAAATAATAATTTTCTTGGTCACACCGCTACTAATTTATCGAAGTTTTATTGTATTGAGTATACTGGCATCGCATGAGACTAAAATAAAACATTTATAAATTTCTTATAAGTTAGACTTTTAAAATCTGAGTATTTTGCACTTAGTCATATGTACTTTTACTTCTCGTGAGAGGATAAAAGTCATCAGCGGACACATAGGTAACGGTAGCCTCACTTTAATAAAGGGCATGCAATAAAAAATGATTATTGTCCAGTTAAGACTATATACAGTTGGTGGATCCAAGGTATGAACCTGAAAAACATGGGTAAAGTCTGGCTGCATAGCTTCTTTTCTTTTTTTTGCATGGCGGTGTAAGGCCAAGCATCATGACCTCCAAACTGTTTGATGCTTTTTTTGTTGTTCATTCGGTTGCAACGTTGAACGGAGAGTTAAATGATGAAACAGAAACTCTCAAACACCTGCAACAGATAGAAATTCATCGCAGTAAAACAAAAATGTCTGCTCAGAAATTTTTTTACAACTTTCTAAATTATTTTGATATCTTAAATTATGGTAAAAATAAAATTTTATAAGAATAAATCTAGACTTACACATGCTAATATGAAGATACACTTGCAAGGATTTCATGAAATTGTCAGGTTGTTGACAATAAATAAAGCCATAAAATTTCATGTCACAATATGAGGAATGGTTAGAAAAGAGATGGAAATATTAATAACGAAAACAAAGTTCCATATAAAATCTTGCGTAGAGAGGAATATAATTAAAAGTCAACGTGTTAAAAGAACTTGACTGCAGAATTAGGGACACCACATGCACAGTTTGTCCCATTTCCTTTAAAAAGTTCTCTGAAATCCTCAGTGTAAATTCACTGCAGTGCGATTCACTTTTAGAAGATCATAATCATCTTCTTAAAGATTAAACTAAATCTCGTATTCTTTATAAATTGTGTACCATTGCCCATTGAGCAGAAAGAAAAAAAAGACTAAACGTAGTTTATAAATTAAAATGCTAAGTAACTCTGTCGTACAAACTCTTTTTAGTGTATCCCTCACCCTACTTGGGATTAACTTTGAAATCCAAAAGATACCAAGTGTTCTTGGACTAAGTATCATTAGCTCAATACATTGAGCTGCTTAAGGAATAGAATTACTTGCTCATCTTAACCGATTCCAATTAAGTGTTTGTACTGTTTAAGGAATGAAATTACTTGCTCTACTTCCGGTTTTACAGGATCTGTTAAGGCGGAAGCTAATAAGATGCAACTCAACTTAATTCGCCATCTTATTTTTTCATTATAGATTAATGATGCAAACAGTTAGCAAGGTTATTGTCACATTTTTTCCAAACGGGAAAAGTGAGCCAAATAGCAAGCAAACAACAAACGAGTTGGTTAAAATCATACATTGAGGCATTGAGCCAATAACAACACCAGATGGAAACGCCTTTTTTTTAATTGATTAAGCGATATGAAATTCAATTTTTCAACGACATGATATGATCGCAACAGAGATTAACAACCAAGTTATGCCTTATTTTGCAAGCATGATCAATTCCATCATTCTCTTGAATAGAATATTGTTCCTACATTCCATCAACCATGCTAGATATTGCAAAAAGAACAACAAAAGTAAAAACCTAGAAAATTCATACTACTAAAAAGCTTAATAGAGAGCCATCCATGCAGTAACAACAAAAGTAATGCAGGAACATATAAATCAGAGGAAGCTCGTACTCTATTAAATGACTCTAATACATATTCGAAAACAGGATCCGTACCAAACTGGAAGATCGAGACATTTATCGAGCTGCACCACCCAACTTTCGTAGAGGGAAGCATAACACTGTATTATACAGGATCTCTGAAACACATATAATTCACAGATGTTGTATCAATTAAAACTGGATTATGCCTCTGCAAATTTTATAACTGAATTCGGTTAGTATATATACTATCTGTCTAACTGTACTTGTGTGCAAGGGAAACAAAGATCAAATAGACAAAAACTAACAAATTTCAGTTTGTTCAAGTGGTATCTCTTTTCCTTTTCGGCACTCATAACATATCTCCAGTAAAAGACGAACGAATACATATTATATACATCAGATTGAGCTAGTAGTTACATGAATGGAGAATGCATATAACAACGTTGGGAAGAACTTAATCGAACTACCTTATTAGGTACCGGGTACCATAAAAACCTTGCAGGTTACCCCACACCACCCTTCATCACATGCACTTTCGGTAGGAACAATAATTGAACTTCAGTTTCTGCTCCCAAAGGCTTATGATACCTGTCAAATGGATAAAGATAATAAGCTAAAATGAGAAGCTTACGGATGCAAACATATAATAATTGTAGATGATAAACAGTTGCACCGAATACCTCAGTTGAATTCACTTCCACTGTAGTTGCAGGAAATCCCACAACACACCCCTTGTATTATCATGACTATAATTTCTAGATCTAAACTTATTTGATATGAAAATAAAGATAAAAATAATGAAAATAGAAAATAAGACACAAGATTTACGTGGTTCGATCAATATGATCTACATCCACGGGGTTAGGGATCTTCACTATGATTGTTTGTAATTACATATGGATTACAATTGAGACTCCATTAATGAGTATTTGGAGCTCTTGGTTGAGTATTTCGCAGGCTCTGCTACATTCTCGCAAGCTTTACTATTGTGCGATATTTGGATCCACATGCATCATTGGATTGCCACTTCCTACTATTACAAACAAAGAAGCTTATATCCACATTCAGATTCAACTTAAAATTGAAAAAACAAACCAAAATATCTAAGAAGCGGAAATTTCTAACCATCTAATTCCTGGTAGCAAAAAAAAATATGTAACTGAGCTACTTCAGAAGGAATCAAATAGAAGTGGGGCCGATGTTGCAGTTAAAATTACATTTGCAAATGGTGGAGGAGGAGGAGGAACATCATCTCCAGCTACACGTGTGGCTGAAACGGTAAGGTAAAAAGCCCTAGAATTTGCTAAACCGAGAAAACACCCAATTTGAAGAAACAAAAAAAAAACAAACAAATATATGAAACCCTATGTTTTAATTTGTTTTACTGACTGGTTGTAGTAGTCAACAAAAGTAGCTCTGAAATCTCTTCTTACATAGAAAATCCCTTCAATTTCAACTAAAATCAACAAACATAAGATGAAGATGACGAAAGCACTTGCGTAAGTATGAGAAAACGATGATGTGGTTCACTGAAACACTGTTGCTGCTCGAGAAGAAGAAGTAGATGAAGGTATAGATTCTGGTGGCGGTATGAGAAGAATTGACCAAGCATAATTAGGTCTTGATAGATAAGCCAAAGATTAGAGCAAACTGGTTTACTAACCAAGTATCCACCTTTCTTCTCATCTCTGTATGGATTGCCATTGTTCAGCAAAGAAAACGAAAAAAGAAGAAACCATCTCTCGCTATGTCTGCCTCTCCCTCTCTCGCAGGTCACTACACAACTGTGCGGCCTCGACTTTCTGCACTTGGATTTCATTTTGCATCTCAACACTCGGAAGCTTCGTTAACTTTACAATCTTTAACTGCTTCATGTAAAGTAGTTGTATCTGGTTCGAACTTGTCATGTGCCTTTCAAAGGGACCTAATCTCCTTGATGATGCTCAAATGGTGATGCAACGATTGTTTTTATGTCTAATTGTTGTACACCCATATCTAATCTACAAAGCTCAGTAAAACTACCAACATTGTCCATCATATACAAAAAAACAAAAAAAAATTAAACAACATTAAAAATGATGATACTAAAATATTGCAAAACCGCCTTTTTCAAGAACCCTTGGTACTTCATGCTCTTCCTTCTCCCATTTCCACCTCTTATATTTACGTGCTTGCAACTAATGTACGGTGGATTATTTTAGAAGAACCGTTTTTCCTGTAGCAACTAATGTCTCGTGTTATATATATAAAACTCAATGAGTTGCAGCATGTGCAATATTAAGTCTACCTAAGATATCTGCAGCCATTTATTCCACTTTTTAATGCTTAAATGTCACATGAGTAAGTTTGAGATACTCTGTTATCCCGTAATAAAAATCTTTGCAGTTTTTGACAATCACCTGAGGTTTTACCAATCGACAGAGAATGAGAGAGCTACCTTCGACAAATCGCAATAGACTCTGGCGCCAAATAAGATTGAAGGAATATCTCTTAAGCAAGCAGACTTCCCAAAAGCTTCTCCAAGACCCTGGTCCAACTCTATATCTTATGTTGGAGTCCCACTCTGAGAGCATCAAACAATGGAATCACTGTTTTTGCCATTTGTCTACTCACATGATAATGCCATCTGTAGGAGTCGAACCCACAACTACATGGTTGAGAACCATGTGCTCTTCTATTTGAGCTAAGACAGCAGATACCATTTCCAATGTAAGTGGGATTTAGTATGACTTAATATAAAATATACTGAACACGTAGACGTAGAGATTACCCATCTTTAGGCCCTACTTCAGATTTGCAAATGGCCATTTGTACACCTAGCAGACGTTTGAGTGATTAGTCATTTTTTGAAGGACAATTCTACAAAGTATGTTACCTAGAATTGGTAAATAACTTCAACAGTTTTGTATCAGAAAAGGAAGATGAAAACACCAGCTAAGCTAAGCATTGTGGCACTTTTCCTTGAAGGGTTCATTTAATGTTTAATTTACCCTTATATGTTTGCAAAGAATTGAATCATCTAATCAAACTCAGAACCTTGGTGTAATATCAATAGCCCGTCCATAAAAGGATACTACAGAAACAGTGGGAGAGAGCAAGAGATAATTGGCTTATAAAGTACCTCTCAGATCATGAATAGGAATCATAGCGTGTCTGCAAGGCATAGCAGTGGTGTTGACATGGATCAAGAAATAGTCCAATTAATAAAATAGTCATGGTGATGGATTTAAAGTACCTCCAGAATACATTTGAATCCCTACAAAATCCAAAAAATGAAGAAAGAAAATTATAAATAATCCAATGCAGACCAAAACAAAAATAATTGAAACTTGAAGATGTATAATCAACTATTGGACAACCAAATCCAGATCGAATGAATGAAAGTGATAGAAGTGAAGTGTGCTTTTTTGCTCTTCTCGAAATTGAACCCTGTGATTTGATTTCAAACATAAAAACACATCAATAAAAATTCCAAAACAGCTTATTAATACTGAGCAATACCATTTTTTTCCTCCTTGTTAAAGCCCCCTAAGATTAAACTTGATCTTCCCTTTTTTCTTTGTAAATCTTCTGAATGATCTTCACGCTCTTCTAGAATGACAACTCGTAGACCCATCTCTCAAACCCATTCAGAACTTTTATGAAGGGGGTAAATTTACTCCTAGTAATGAGAGTTCCAAGTGTCAGAGCTTCCCTAGTACAGTAATTCCCTTGGTTTATGGCCATTGTTTCATCTCCAGTACAAATATTCACTTGCTCTAGATTTCCGTGACCTTAAGGATGCTGAGTTCAATATCATAAATTTCCTGTTGACCTCTGCGACAATGAAAGGTTTTTTGGTTTTGACTGCAGCATATTGCACTACTGTCCTTGAGCTCTGTTGACCTCTCGATGCAATGATCTATCTCACCAGCTTAATTATTGAGTTATCATTAACATACACCACTGGCGGATTAACACTTAAAGTTAACCACACGGTCCACACAAATAAATCCCTGATCTATTTCATTAGCTTAATCCTACTACAAAAGTGCATTTTGCTTGAAAATGAGGTAGTGTTTACAACCATTTTTATTCAGAAAATAGACAAAATAAAATAAAAATCAGCTACCTTCCATGTTTACCTGGCTTAATGCATAGCTCTATGTTCGTGTCTGCAAGAACCACACTAACCGGTATCACCTGGCACCTATTGCTTTGCTTAATTAGTATCTGAAAATAATTTACAGAAACGGTTAATAGAGTTATATCATAGATTGCTTGGCACATTATTATACCAATAGGTAATAGAATATCTGTAGTCAAATGGTGGTGCAGTAATTCAGGCAAAGGTGTTAGCAAATGGAAAAGATCAGAGGATTTTCTACTCCGTGTCTTAGACTAAAAGTATTCCTTATTTTTCTACATTTACTAAGGGTGCCAAAAACTATTACACCATAAAGATACAATATACATGGATTGCAACACCTTCATTCTTCTGATAAGTGTGAAAAGAAAATAATTTCCTACTTTACTCAGCTTCCTTATGCTAACTTCATGGATGATCTAAAGTTATCTGGTCAATAATCATACAAAAAAAAACGAATTTTGCTTATGTATAAGAAGAGACAAAAGGTGAGCACAGATAGAGATAAGTTAGTATGCACCTCGACATCCTAATTTAAAAGGAAACTGAAATTCAAACAGTGAACTTAATATGACCGCTTTGCAGAATAATAAAATATCAATAAGGTTTAAAAACAGATGAAACAGAAGTTTACACTTGTGAATTGCCTATTATGCAATCACCTAGCAATAGATATCAATAAACACCGAAAGAACTTCTTTCAAAGCTCTACTACGGATAACTAAACAGATCAGAGAACCACGTGAACCACGTAAAGCACACATATCAGGAGAATTGCCTATTTTTGAATATTAACTATCATTACTGACATCATTAAACTAAATTCACATGTTGTAGTCTCGCTTTTCGTAGTTGTGGATTTCCATTGCCGTCATTTCTAATCTACACTTCATTCTTGTAAATCATTGCTCTCTAGTCTTTATGCCATTGCAATCAAATTTATGCTCGATTGACACTACACTTTACTTAACAACTCGTCTATAGCTCCACTAAGTTTTTTGAGGACCAAAAAGTACGAAAACTTTAAAATAAAAAGGATCAAAAAATAAGAAAACTTAAAACTTATAGAAAATATACACCTTAAACAGAAAAGTAAAACCTCTTCTTAAGTGGTTGCTGTGAACCTGCAAAGGTGAGAATCAGAAACTCATAAAAGCATCATAATCAAGCACATCAAATCAATTACCTCATGGTTCTTATATGATCACCCACTGCAAAAGAAATAAATACAACAAATATGTTTAATCAAAGAACCATCCTTTGAGACTTGCTCTTGTATGAAAATACTCGGTTCCAGAGAGTCAGAGACAATGCCAGCCTTTGAGATGAAATCATTTTTCCAATGGCTCTTGCCCAAGAAGTATGCCAACCTGGCCTACAAAAATGCCACCTCCTCTACCACAGCTTATGCACATTGGTTTTTCTGCATCCACAAATGCAACAACCATGAATCCAATTATGTTTAACCTCCATTATATTTGGGCATCAGTTAGTATTATTCTTTCTGTTCATATATTTTTTTGATCGTTGTAAAGAACTTACTAATAAGAATTATAAAGAGTGAACTAAAAAATTTAGAGATAACTTTCCAACGCACTATTCAAATCCTTACGACTCCAAACAGGTGAATGGTTGACAAACTGGTAAAAGGTCATTTTGAGAACCGCCAGGTGTATGGTCATTTGGAGAATGACGAACAAATGAGCAAACAGAAAAAAGCTTTTTCTGAAAGTCAACCCTATCACCCCGCTCGTTGTTATCTCGAGGTCATATCAACACAGACAACCCTGTCACAAATGTTGCTGCAAAATCTCACAGGAACAAATTTGATAGATAAGAATGTTGTGTCTGTAACAACAAAACTCTCGAGAAAGATGTTAGAATAAAATTGATTAATTTCTGGAAGGTAAATGAACACTCAAATGGACAGCACACAGAGGAAAGAATCACGTGTTCAACACGCTGTCCTTAACACGATAGTTGACCGGTACGTCTCAAAAATGAGTGATGCTTATATCATGTGGTCAAGTCGTATCCAGGATAAAACTGCCCGTTGCAAGCACTGTTAGCACTACAGTACTTGCCCACTCTTACGACCTGAACAACAATTGTGCACAGAATGAAAACAAAGGACCACACAGGGGGAGAAGACGAAAAGAAGAGGATAGTAGCTCTTCTGGACACGAATTGAAATGAAAAAAATGATCGACTTATATAGGGTAGAAGTGAGAGAGGTCTCATTAACGCGCATTAAAACAATTAGAATTAATTTCCAAACGGTTTAAAACGTTCATGCATCATAATGTCGATCTAAAACGTTCATGCATCATAATGTTGATATAAAACGTTCATGCATCATAAATATAAAACGTTCATGCATCATAATGTTGATGTAACGTTCATGCATAATAAATATAAAACGTTCATTTATCATAATGTTGATATAACGTTCATGCATAGACATAATGTCGCCCAAAGATTTATTTTGTTTGAAATCTTTTAAGTATTAATTCAAAAATTCAAAAGAAGTTTTGCCAAAAAAGATAAGTCTTGACCCACACCCGAACCCGATCCCGGCCCGCCCGCCCGGACGGCGGTGGCGTGCGTGCTTCGGTGCGAAGCACCGCTCGTGTGTGAAAATGTGTGATTGCACCAACTAGCCCATTGCCTAAGTCCTCTCCCTCGCACAAAAGTGCTAATGACCCAAGGGCCACTCTAATATCAAAATTTTCAATACTTATGGAGAGGTATCATCTTTAGTTTTCCCTATGTGGGACTAAAGGTTCATTCACAAATAGTGAAAATGAGCTAGTGTCCTTAGTGACCAATAGATCCTAAGTTCCAATCCCACCAAGACCAAAAACCAAACTATTTTATAAACTCATTTTCTCTAACAATCCCCCACATGAATGAAATACCGATAAAAATCAGAAAACGAAAAGCGAGAAATACCACTTAGGCAAGAGGTGTCCATGAGGTCTTGAACCTTTGCTTAGTGAGAAATTGCCTGAACTACTTGATGGACAGTGAACGCGATGTCTTGAACTACCATCTTTTGGTGTAATCCGCGATAATAACCACGCGTGATATCTCTCTAGGTGCTGTCGAGTTCGTGCCGTTGTGTCCTTTTTGGCCCTGGAAAAATCCCGTTTCTCCGAATGCTCTAGAGAATCAGCTCTCTTCTCATAGGAAGTGACCCACTTCCACATTCAGATAGGTGAGTTCCATTAAGAGTGTTTACTGCTACACCCCACTTCAATCTAAAATTGAAACTATAGAACTCATTAAGACTTAATAGAAAGTCATCCTCACATGCAGTCACACTATCACGTCTACACCATAGGGAAGGGGAAGAGAATGAATTCTCTGATAGTGTTTACCTTGACCCGCCACAAATTAGTTTCTCATTCGAAACCTTGATCTTGGGATCTCCAGTCAAGGTTGAGTATCCTTCATGGCAAGTTTATTTAATGAGCCTAAGCCCCATCCCCTTAGATGCATTACTAACTATCTCCTTGGACAAACCTTTCGTCAAAGGGTCCGCGATATTCTCCTTGGACTTAACCCAATCAATGGAATAACGCCTTTTGAGATTAGTTGTTTTAGGGTATCGTGTCTTCTTTATATGTATAGACTTCCATTATAGTAGTTTTTAGCTTTAGCTATGGCAGCTTGATTATCACAATGTATAGATATAGCTGGCACAGGCCTATGCCAGAGAGGAATGTCTTCTAAAAAGCATCTTAGCCAAGCGGCTTCCTCTCCTGCTTTATCTAGCGCAATAAACTCAGATTCCATAGTGGATCGAGCTATGCAGGTCTTTTGGAACTCTTCCAAGAAACAGCCCCACATGCTAGAGTGAAAACATATCCACTCGTAGACTTAGACTCCTCTGAGTCTGATATCCAGTTTGCATCACAAAATCCCTCAAGGACGGCAGGATACCTTTCATAATTCAAACAAAAGGTCAACGTGTATTTCAAATACCTCAACACTCTAAAAAGTGCATCCCAGTGTTCCTGCCCTGGATTACAAGTATACCTACTTAACCTACTCACAGCATAAGCAATGTCTGGCCTAGTACAGTTCATCAAATACATCAGACTTCCTATAACTCGTGAGTATTCGAGTTGTGATACTCCATTACCTATGTCTTTTTGAGTTTACAACAAGGATCATACGGAGTATAAGCAGGTTTACAATCAAAATGATTGAATTTTCTAAGCACAGATTCAACATAATGAGATTGACTAAGACTATAACCGTTAGAATTTCTCTAATTTTCATCCCTAAGATTACATCTGCAGGGCCTAAGTCTTTCATGTCAAAGTTCTCATTCAGCATGTTCTTAGTGGAATTAATTACATCCATGTTTGTACCAAGTATAAGCATATCATCAACATACAAGCATACAATCACACAGGCATCATTTACAAGCTTAGTATATACACACTTGTCAGATTCATTGATTCTAAAACCACTAGAAAACATTACATGATCAAATTTTTCATGCCATTGTTTAGGTGCTTGTTTCAATCCATACAAAGATTTTTTCAGTTTACAAACTTTGTTTTCACAACCTTTCACTACAAAGTCTGAGGATCAGACTCTGCTAGTGTTATGAAGTCAGGTCTAAAGGAGGTTTTGGTTCTAGCCCTTTTACTTCTCCTAGGATCAAATTCTACTTCATCTTCCTCTAAAGGTAAAGTCTGACTGGTTGAAGGGACATCTAGGGGATCAACACCTCTCTTACGAGAGTCAGATTTTAAAGAAAAAACACAGCATCCCTAGACTCCATAATAGTATTCACACCAATTTCAGAAACATCAGAATTCACAACCATAAATCTATATGCAGGTGTATGCTCAGGATACCCTATGAAGACACAGTCAACAGTTTTGGATCCTATCTTGGTTGCTTTAGGTTTAGGGATCTGAACCTTATCCAAACACCCCCACACTTTAAAGTATGCTAAAGAAGGTTGTCTACCTTTCCACAATTCGTATGGAGTTTTATCTGATCCTTTAAAAGGTACTCTGTTCAGGATATAGCAGGCTGAGAGGACAGCTTCCCCCCACAAGTTCGAAGGTAATCCTGAACTAATTAACATGGCATTCATCATCTCCTTAAGGGTGCGGTTCTTACGTTCAGCTACTCCATTCGACTGAGGTGAATAAGGAGGGGTAACCTCGTGTATTATGCCATGTTCTACACAGAAATATCCTATAGGAGTTATGTACTCACCACCACGGTCAGACCTAATGGTTTTAATGGTAGTATTTAATTGGTTTTCAACTTCTAGTTTTTACCTCTTAAATGCTTCTAAGGCATCATCCTTACCTCTAAGCAAATATATATGACAGTACCTAGTACAGTCGTCTATAAAAGTAATAAACCATTTCTTACCACCTCTAGTTTGAACTGATTTCATGTCAACTAGGTCTGAGTGAATTAATTCTAAGGGTTTAATTTCTATGAACATTTTTGCTAAAAGGTTTTCTAGCATACTTTGATTCTACGCATATTTCACATTTGTGTTCCTTTTCCAAACTAAATTTGGGCATGCAGCCTACATTAGCTAGTTTAAGCATAGACTTATAATTTACATGTCCAAGTCTACCATGCCAAACATTCAAAGACTCACAAACATAAGCAGAAGAATCATAATTATTCATTACAGCAGAGTTCATATTAAGCTTATATAGACCCTAAGTCCTATAACCGTTGCCTGAAAAATCACCGCCCTTAGTTACGACAAGTTTTACTGATTAATTTAATATCTTAAATCTTTTACCATCTTCAGGAACAAGATACAAGATTCTAGCTTGCATATGCCCGGAACATGAAAATTCATTTAATGTGAGAATGTTTTATATATGAGCTTCTGCTCGACCTTTCCCTTTTATGCAACCTCTGTCGCAAATGAGTTACTCATATAGAGTTTCTCAACATCCCTTATTCTCAGATAAGAGGTGAACAGGTCTTTGTTTTAACAAACATGCTTAGTGGCTTCAGAGTCCACTCCAGTCTCTCACATAGGTTATCATGCCACAAAGGTCGTTCTAGTTTGTTTTAACTAAATTAGCATTATCTTTCTGCTTATTAAGGTTTTATGTTGTCTACACATTTTTTACAAACATAAAATCTCCCTTAATTAAAGTAATGCTAGATTTAGATATGCGAAACGTACCTTTCTTACGAGAGCTATGCGTAGTGTTCCATTTAACATTCTCACCTTTGCCATCTTTGGAAGATTTATTTTCAGCCACATGCGCCTATTAGCCATGTCCCTTGTAGATGACACCTTTATTCACAAACCACAATTCCGAATCAGAAACTAAAATATGAATTTTGAAGATAACATCTAGATTTACAAACTTCGTTTGAACCACCATTTCAAAAAACTCATGGTTTCCCCATAAATAATAATTTATTTAACAACAAATTTCTGCTCGTCAGAATTTTTCAGGAACATTTCTCTGTTTTGTAAAATATCGGAAAAATACTTTTACGACTCCAAAAATTCTGAAATTTTACGTGGGTAACTATCATGATGTCTATTACATTATTTATAAAAGGGTTTATGAAAAATCTCTCTAGGTTAGGAGATAAACTCGAAACATTACGGCTGACCCAAATTTCTTTCTTTTTTTTTTTTTTTGCTTTTTCACTCCACAAATTACATCCATGATTGTTGAGCGCAATAGTTAAATGCAAGGAACAATCAAATAAAAAAATATTATTATTACTTGTCTTCTTTATGAGTTCCCCAGAAAATTTTGCTGATCCATCAACATTGTTCTTACCCATTATTACAGATAGAAAAAATACATATCGTGTTAAGATTGTTGCGTCTGTAACAATAAAACACTCAAGAAAGATGTTAGAATAAAATTGATTAATTTCTGGAAGGTAAATGAACACTCAAATGGACAGCACACAGAGGACAGAGTCACGTGTTCAACACGCTGTCCTTAGCACGATAGTTGACCGGTACGCCTCAAAAATGAGTGATGCTTATACCCTGTGGTCAAGTCGTATCCAGGATAAAACTGCCCGTTGCAAGCACTGTTAGCACTACAGTACTTTCCCACTCTTACGACCTCAACAAAAATTGCGCACAGAATGAAAACAAAGGACCACACAGGGGGAGAAGACGAAAAGAAGAGGATAGTATCTCTTCTGGACACGAATTGAAATGAAAAAAATGATCGACTTATATAGGGTAGAAGTGAGAGAGGTCTCATTAACGCGCATTAAAACAATTAGAATTAATTTCCAAACGGTTTAAAACGTTCATGCATCATAATGTCGATCTAAAACGTCCATGCATCATAATGTTGATATAAAACGTTCATGCATCATAAATATGTAACGTTGATGCATCATAATGTTGATGTAACGTTCATGCATAATAAATATAAAACGTTCATACATCATAATGTTGATATAACGTTCATGCATAGACATAATGTCGCCCAAAGATTTATTTTGTTTGAAATCTTTTAAGTATTAATTCAAAAATTCAAAAGAAGTTTTGCCAAAAAAGATAAGTCTTGACCCACACCCACACCTGAACCCGAACCCGAGCCCGAGCCCGGCCCGGCCCTCCCGCACGGACATACGGCGGTGGCGTGCGTGCTTCGGTGCGAAGCACCGCGCGTGTGTGAAAATGTGTGATTGAACCAACTAGCCCATTGCCTAAGTCCTCTCCTTCGCACAAAAGTGCTAATGACCCAAGGGCCACTCTAATATCAAAATTTTCAATACTTATGGAGAGGTATCATCTTTAGTTTTCCCTATGTGGGACTAAAGGTTCATTCACAAATAGTGAAAATGAGCTAGTGTCCTTAGTGACCAATAGATCCTAAGTTCCAATCCCACCAAGACCAAAAACCAAACTATTTTATAAACTCATTTTTTCTAACAATCCCCCACATTAATGAAATACCGATAAAAAATCAGAAAACGAAAAGCGAGAAATACCACTTAGGCAAGAGGTGTCCATGAGGTCTTGAACCTTTGCTTAGTGAGAAATTGCCGGAACTACTTGATGGACAGTGAACGCGATGTCTTGAACTACCATCGTTTGGTGTAATCCGCGATAATAACCACGCGTTATATCTCTCTAGGTGTTGTCGAGTTCGTGCCGTTGTGTCCTTTTTGGCCCTGGACAAATCCCGTTTCTCCGAATGCTCTAGAAAATCAGCTCTCTTCTCATAGGAAGCGACCCACTTCCACATTCAGATAGGTGAGTTCCATTAAGAGTGTTTACTGCTACACCCCACTTCAATCTAAAATTGAAACTATAGAACTCATTAAGACTTAATAGAAAGTCATCCTCACATGCAGTCACACTATCACGTCTACACCATAGGGAAGGGGCAGAGAATGAATTCTCTGATAGTGTTTACCTTGACCCGCCACAAATTAGTTTCTCATTCGAAACCTTGATCTTGGGATCTACAGTCAGCAAGGTTGAGTATCCTTCATGGCAAGTTTATTTAATGAGCCTAAGCCCCATCCCCTTAGATGCATTACTAACTATCTCCTTGGACAAACCTTTCGTCAAAGGGTCCGCAATATTCTCCTTGGACTTAACCCAATCAATGGAGATAACGCCTTTTGAGATTCGTTGTTTTAGGGTATCGTGTCTTCTCTTTATAAGTATAGACTTACCATTATAGTAGTTGTTCTTAGCTTTAGCTATGGCAGCTTGATTATCACAATGTATAGATATAGCTGGCACAGGCCTATGCCAGAGAGGAATGTCTTCTAAAAAGCATCTTATCCAAGCGGCTTCCTCTCCTGCTTTATCTAACGCAATAAACTCAGATTCTATAGTGGATCGAGCTATGCAGGTCTGTTTTGAACTCTTCCAAGAAACAACCCCACCTGCTAGAGTGAAAACATATCCACTCGTAGACTTAGACTCCTCTGAGTCTGATATCCAGTTTGCATCACAAAATCCCTCAATGACGGCAGGATACCTTTCATAATTCAAACAAAAGGTCAACGTGTATTTCAAATACCTCAACACTCTAAAAATTGCATTCCAGTGTTCCTGCGCTGGATTACAAGTATACCTACTTAACCTACTCACAGCATAAGCAATGTCTGGCCTAGTACAGTTCATCAAATACATCATACTTCCTATAACTCGTGAGTATTCAAGTTGTGATACTCCATTACCTCTATTCTTTTTGAGTTTACAACAAGGATCATACGGAGTATAAGCAGGTTTATAATCAAAATTATTGAATTTTCTAAGCACGGATTCAACATAGTGAGATTGACTAAGACTATAACCGTTAGAATTTCTTCTAATTTTCATCCCTAAGATTACATCTGCAGGTCCTAAGTCTTTCATGTCAAAGTTCTCATTCAGCATGTTCTTAGTGGAATTAATTACATCCATGTTTATACCAAGTATAAGCATATCATCAACATACAAGCATACAATCACACATGCATCATTCACAAGCTTAGTATATACACACTTGTCAGATTCATTGATTCTAAAACCACTAGAAAACATTACATGATCAAATTTTTCATGCCATTGTTTAGGTGCTTGTTTCAATCCATACAAAGATTTTTTCAGTTTACAAACTTTGTTCTCACAACCTTTCACTACAAATTCTGAGGATCAGACTCTGCTAGTGTTATGAAGTCAGGTCTAAAGGAGGTTTTGTTTCTAGCCTTTTTACTTCTCCTAAGATCAAATTCTACTTCATCTTCCTCTAAAGGTAAAGTATGACTGGTTGAAGGGACATCTAGGGGATCAACACCTCTCTTACGAGAGTCAGATTTTAAAGAAAAAACACAGCATCCCTAGACTCCATAATAGTATTCACACCAATTTCAGAAATATCAGAATTCACAACCATAAATCTATATGAAGGTGTATGCTCAGGATACCCTATGAAGACACAGTCAAAAGTTTTGGGTCCTATCTTGGTTGCTTTAGGTTTAGGGATCTGAACCTTAGCCAAACACCCCCACACTTTAAAGTATGCTTAAGAAGGTTGTCTACCTTTCCACAATTCGTATGGAGTTTTATCTGATCCTTTAAAAGGTACTCTGTTCAGGATATAGCAGGCTGAGAGGACAGCTAAATCCCCCCACAAGTTCATTCCTGAACTAATTAACATGGCATTCATCATCCCCTTAAGGGTGCGGTTCTTACGTTCAGCTGCACCATTCGACTGAGGTGAATAAGGAGGGGTAACCTCGTGTATTTTTCCATGTTCTACACAGAAATATCCTATAGGAGTTATGTACTCACCACCACGGTCAGACCTAATGGTTTTAATGGTAGTATTTAATTGGTTTTCAACTTCTAGTTTTTACCTCTTAAATGCTTCTAAGGCATCATCCTTACCTCTAAGCAAATATATATGACAGTACCTAGTACAGTCGTCTATAAAAGTAATAAACCATTTCTTACCACCTCTAGTTTGAACTGATTTCATGTCAACTAGGTCTGAGTGAATTAATTCTAAGGGTTTAGAATTTCTATGAACATTTTTGCTAAAAGGTTTTCTAGCATACTTTGATTCTACGCATATTTCACATTTGTGTTCCTTTTCGAAACTAAATTTGGGCATGCAGCCTACATTAGCTAGTTTAAGCATAGACTTATAATTTACATGTCCAAGTCTACCATGCAAAACATTCAAAGACTCACAAACATAAGCAGAAGAATCATAATTATTCATTACAGCAGAGTTCATATTAAGCTTATATAGACCCTAAGTCCTATAACCGTTGCCTGAAAAATCACCGCCCTTAGTTACGACAAGTTTTACTGATTAATTTAATATCTTAAATCTTTTACCATCTTCAGTAGAACAAGATACAAGATTCTAGCTTGCATATGCCCGGAACATGAAAATTCATTTAATGTGAGAATGTTTTATATATGAGCTTCTTCTCGACCTTTCCCTTTTATGCAACCTTTGTCGCAAATGAGTTACTCATATAGAGTTTCTCAACATCCCTTATTCTCAGATAAGAGATGAACAGGTCTTTGTTTTAGCAAACATGCTTAGTGGCTTCAGAGTCCACTCCAGTCTCTCACATAGGTTATCATGCCACAAAGGTCGTTCTAGTTTGTTTTTAACTAAATTAGCATTATATTTCTGCTTATTAAGGTTTTATGTTGTCCACACATTTTTTACAAACATAACAATCTCCCTTAATTAAAGTAATGCTAGATTTAGATATGCGAAACGTACCTTTCTTACGAGAGCTATGCTTAGTGTTCCATTTAACATTCTCACCTTTGCCATCTTTGGAAGATTTATTTTCAGCCACATGCGCCTATTAGCCATGTCCCTTGTAGATGACACCTTTATTCACAAACCACAATTCAGAATCAGAAACTAAAATATGAATTTTGAAGATAACTTCTAGATTTACAAACTTCGTTTGAACCACCATTTCAGAAAACTCATGGTTTCCCCATAAATAATAATTTATTTAACAACAAATTTCCGCTCGTCAGAATTTTTCAGGAACATTTCTCTATTTTGTAAAATATCGGAAAAATACTTTTACGACTCCAAAAATTCTGAAATTTTACGTGGGTAACTTTCATGATGTCTATTACATTATTTATAAAAGGGTTTATGAAAAATCTCTCTAGGTTAGGAGATAAACTCGAAACTTTACGGCTGACCCAAATTTTTTTTTTTTTTTTTTTTTTTTTGCTTTTTCACTCCACAAATTACATCCATGATTGTTGAGCGCAATAGTTAAATGCAAGGAACAATCAAATAACTAAATATTATTATTACTTATCTTCTTTATGAGTTCCCCAGAAAATTTTGTTGATCTATCAACATTGTTCTTACCCATTGTTACAGATAAAAAAAATACATATCGTGTTAAGATTGTTGCGTTTGTAACAATAAAACACTCAAGAAAGATGTTAGAATAAAATTGATTAATTTCTGGAAGGTAAATGAACACTCAAATGGACAGCACACAGAGTACAGAGTCACGTGTTCAACACGCTGTCCTTAACACGATAGTTGACCGGTACGCCTCAAAAATGAGTGATGCTTATACCCTGTGGTCAAGTCGTATCCAGGATAAAACTGCCTGTTGCAAGCACTGTTAGCACTACAGTAC
The DNA here is from genome assembly GCF_003573695.1 of Papaver somniferum. Taxonomy (NCBI): domain Eukaryota; kingdom Viridiplantae; phylum Streptophyta; class Magnoliopsida; order Ranunculales; family Papaveraceae; genus Papaver; species Papaver somniferum. Next base: position 56,695,003 of record NC_039364.1, on the reverse strand, counting down.
TTGCCCACTCTTACGACCTCAACAGTAATTGCGCACAGAATGAAAACAAAGGACCACACAGGGGGAGAAGACGAAAAGAAGAGGATAGTAGCTCTTCTGGACAAGAATTGAAATGAAAAAAATGATCGACTTATATAGGGTAGAAGTGAGAGAGGTCTCATTAACGCGCATTAAAACAATTAGAATTAATTTCCAGACGGTTTAAAACGTTCATGCATCATAATGTCGATCTAAAACGTTCATGCATCGTAATGTTGATATAAAACGTTCATGCATCATAAATATAAAACGTTTATGAATCATAATGTTGATGTAACGTTCATGCATAATAAATATAAAACGTTCATGCGTCATAATGTTGATATAACGTTCATGCATAGACATAATGTCGCCCAAAGATTTATTTTGTTTGAAATCTTTTAAGTATTAATTCAAAAATTCAAAAGAAGTTTTGCCAAAAAAGATAAGTCTTGACCCACACCCACACCCACACCCGAGCCCGGCCCGGACGGCGGTGGCGTGCGTGCTTCGGTGCGAAGCACCGCGCGTGTGTGAAAATGTGTGATTGCACCAACTAGCCCATTGCCTAAGTCCTCTCCCTCGCACAAAAGTGCTAATGACCCAAGGGCCACTCTAATATCAAAATTTTCAATACTTATGGAGAGGTATCATCTTTAGTTTTCCCTATGTGGGACTAAAGATTCATTCATAAATAGTGAAAATGAGCTAGTGTCCTTAGTGACCAATAGATCCTAAGTTCCAATCCCACCAAGACAAAAAACCAAACTATTTTATAAACTCATTTTCTCTAACAAAGAAACGACTGACCATCACTTTCAGTTTTAACGTGAACTCTTCACCACGTCTGAGAATATAATTTTTTATGGTTTAGGTTTAATGAGATAATTAGATTCCGGACTAAATGCATTACTTTTTCCCCGAAGAGGGAAAAATTCATGGACTCTATTCCAAAATTAAAAAAAAAATGACTGAAAATAGGATGGATTGGACTGACACGGAGATATAGAAGCCTTGGAGTTACAGAAGAAGAAAGTAATTTCTTTTTTCTTTTTTCTTTCTGTACAGTTAGGTAGAAAGGAAAAAAAAAGTGTGCAGTGCAAGTTTTTAGTTGAACTCAACCTATATACACTTTCTGATCCAATATAATTTGAGCAACACAATACTATATATACATGTTGCGTTCAGAAAACACAACTATGGTACTATATCAGACAATGACGACAGTAAATAAATGATAAATTTTACCTAATCCTTCAAGATAGAAAACCAACCCTGCATTGTTATTGATTCATCGTGGCTCTTTTTTTCCTTGTTAGCTGAGTCGGTGCCAGAACTAAAAGAGTACATTGATAAATTGAGTGGGTCTATATAGCCTTGAGATGTCGCAAACACCTTTGAGCCCAATTACCCAACCTTGGCCGGGACGCATGATTTGTGCAACTGTGATTGAGAAAAAGTCGACATAACTTGTACGTGTCACATTAAGCGACGGGGCTATCTATTTACAATGGCGTTGCACATCAGTAATCAATGTCATTCTCAACAGTAACACAGTTGGCAGTATTTTTACTTCCAAACTTGAATTGGGTTAGTGTTGATACACCTAACCACACTTTCTATTGAAGTAGAATTAGATGTATAAACACTATCCAATTTAGTTAGGAGTGTTACTGTTACCCGAGGGTACCGAATATCAGCAAATTTCTCTCATCTTTAAGTGATGCTGGATATCTATATCCAAGGAGACATCCAAATTCAATTATCAAATTATTGTAAACACCCATAATAAAAATATACATTAAAGTAGACGATTCCACAAAGAAAGAGTCAAAGAGAACTGATCAAATTTAAAAGTGAGCACCAACTAAGGAGTAATGAAGAACAAACAAAACTTAATTCTTTGGAATGTATTCCACCTATTAAATTGTATGCAATAACATAAAAAATCACAGTACTGAAAACAACCCCCTTACCTCCATGGCAACCATGTAATGGAGACTACAGGAGATCGACACTCTTTTTTGTTTCTTTCAGCTGCCAAGATCTCTGAGCTTTTCCCAGTACCTGCAATCAGAACTTAAGCTAGAATTAATTTACGTATTCTGTTTAAGATGTGTCATAGTCCAATAATAAATACAACAATAAAAGTGGATCAAATAGAAGAACATGTACAAATTTATTCATTTTAAGATATATACAACCTTATAGAAAACACACCTTGTCATAGGAAACCACATCTAAACTTAGATAAAACAAATATTTTTAGGCACTACATACCGATTCTAGCATACCTTCATTAGAAACCGACTTTGTTTTATGCTGAATCACACGCCCTAGTTCGACTACCATTGGATTCCAACTCACAATTAACAACAAAATTTATCACCTGAAATCGCAGAAGCAAACCGAATATTTAGAGTTGAACAAAATCATGTAAGAAGATGCGACTTTTTTTTCTCTATGAAGAATACTCTATGACTTATAGGGTAGATGGCTGCAAAATTGAAACAAACAGGGATAAATTTAAATATATCAAAAAATGAGAAGCAAAGAAAGGATAAAATTATAAGGTTTCTGTATGCTTACTTTTTTCGTCTATCCCATTGAGAAAACTCCATCAGGAAGATGATTTCGACCGCAGGATGACACTCCCAGATAAAGTACTGATTCCACAAAATAGAATTTCACACAAATGACTAAATCTCAGTTCGAACATAAGATGTAGGATCAAAAATTTACATTGTTTGCAATATCGAAGGTATATGTCAGCATACCAAATGGCTTAGTCGAACAGTTGTTGTAAAATAGTGTACTGCATTAATTTGACATACCAACTACAAACCTTTTTTGTACTAAAACTTATGTTCTTTTGAATGCATCCCAAGTATATTATTGGGAAGACAAATCGCGAAGAAAACAAATTTATGTACATATCTCGAAGACCATTGAATTTCCTCCGTTGGAACTTAAAAAGAAATAAACACAGATTTTAAAATCTAGGGTTTACCATCTACGACAAACATCAAGCACACAGATTCTTAATTCTTCATTAACAATTGCAAATATTAAGAAGAAGAATGAGGATTGGTATACCTTGCTAGCAATGTCTGATAAATCGATTTCACGTAAATCTTCATTATCATCTACACAGATTGATAACGAAGAATTTAAAATCTAGGATTTACCATCTCACGCAGAGTAAAGAACAAATAAAAACCCTAACTTTTCCTAAATCCAATATCCTAAATTGCAACATAATCTTATTAGAACCCATAAACAACAGAAACTCCATAAGCGAAATTCAAAAACCCTAAAACAACGAATCAAAAGCCCTAGATATCATATACGAAATTCAAAAGCGAGAAATACTGCTGAAAATAATAATAATCGAACCATTTGAAACTAATAAGATTTAGAAATAAAACATAAATTATAAAAATTTGTATTTGGAAGTGATTTCATAGAGGAGAAGAGGAAAATGATCGCTGTGAAGTGGAAAAATTTGGAAAGAGGGGGTAATATCTGGTCGTCCCCAAGCGTCACCGAGTTTAATAACTGCAGCTCTGGTTTCGTGAATTTGGGTATTTGATCAAAACACAACTATCATTCCCAGTCGTCCAAGTCAAACACAATCCGGACGATCCCGACCAGGGGATGACAATTTTCATTAGATCATGTCCACTGATTGACTCTTCGATCAAGGAGACAAACACCACCTTTTTTCATAACTATGATTTGGCCTCGTAGGTACTAAACCTTTTATTAGATCACTTGCTTTTATGAAAGTTAAAAAGCTAAGCTAAATTTAGCTTTTAGTTTTAGCTTTCGGGAATTTTCCACACTGGTGGAGAAATTTTTAAACCCAAGTGTGCATAATATTTGTGCGTGAATCCAAACTGTCTGTAGATAATTTGTGTTTTCAATGGAAGAGACAATATAATTGCGCTTGTCCGTGAGCGGAGATAAAAAGTGCGTCTTTTTGCAGACGCAATTGATAAGTATGTTTGTCTATGAGACACACTTATAAACCACGTCTGATGAGACGCACTTAATACTCGCGTAAGTATGATTTGCGTGTACATAACTTCATATTATGGATCTTATCGCCTTTTTCTAATCTACATGTATCACACGAGAGGTAAAGTGTCATATACCGTATACGTGTCAGTTTAGGGTATATATGAATTGTGCTCAGCCTTTCGGGTTTTAGAAACCAACGCACATTATAAAGGTGTTTGTAATTAAAATGACGAGGGTACTGAGTACGCCGCAATCTTTTTGTATCAATCTACTATAGACATATCTTATGGAATCTTACAGAAACAATAGATGCCAAAAGATTACTTCAACAAGGTGCAACTTGGTATAAATAATAAGCTCGAGACGAGACCAATCTGTGGGAACGTATCAAGTTCGATTAACGTACAATTTCTATGACTTAATTATAACTATATATAATGCAGAAAGTAAAGTAATGACTAAACACATAAGATTTTGTTAATGAGGAAAACTACTTGGAAGAAAAACCCCTTGAACATAGTCCAGTTTTGAATACTCTTAGAATTAATTTGTTATGACGACCGGAGCTTCGTATAGTTGAGACAAAGTAAACTACTCCTAGTTACTCAGTTCCTTCAGTATCCCTACGTGTGCAACCAATCTAGTCTCCACACATAAATTGCAAGAGAAGACTTTTGATCTTAACTTTTTTGGATCGTTACCCGAAATAATAAAGGACTACCATGTTCTAATAACCACCTCATTTGTGTATCTCCGAAATTCGGCAATGATCAGAGATAAAGATGAGTATAAAGGATCTCTTGTTTAATCAATATAAACTCCTTTTGGTCAAAGATCAAACCAAGACAAAGATTATCAATGAACAAGCGCTATCTAAACAACTTTACAAGGAGAAGCAACTAGACGATTTGTTCGATATTTCTACAAGTCGGACATCTATGAAATAAACAACTTGTTTGGATCCTAGATAACCAAATGTGCATGAAGTATTACAAAGATCAATATACCAAAAAGAAAAAGTCTTATAGTCTTCCATCTTCAAAGTAACCTGCACAAGCAACTTGATTCCTACTAATGATAAATACACACCGAAGAGAGTCTGTTAACTTTAATTGATCAAAAGTTCTATCTACAAATTTTAAATCACGAGATATGTAATAATTAATCCTCAAACAAGTTTGAGTGGCCTCATATCAGAAGAGAATGACGATTGAATAATCAAGTTTGATGTATCAAGGATAATATACCGTTAGTCAATCAAATCGATAAATGAAAACTAAAAAAACAATATGATTTAGTTTCCCACCAACGATACTACTAAAAGCTTTATATCCCAAAGAAGATTTGATATGAAGGCAACACAAAATATTTCACCTAATTAGATTACTCTCCTCTATCAACGAGTTGGCTTCCCACACAAACGGTTAGGTAGTGTGTCAAGAGATGAGTTTATAAGAATAGAAGATCCACTATTTATAGTGTCATGACCAAGGCTTGAGTGGAACACGAGGCATTTCCATTTCCAAAATTCCAAAAATATACTAAAAGAATACTATTTCTGAAATTATAAAATACCAACCTTATTCCAACACATAAGCCGAAATCAATCTCTCTTAGTTGAAAACTAATATTAACTAACATACATACATATGCTTTACTAACATAGCAATTAGAGATATGCAAACCTCTGATATATGGTAAGCATATATATTCTAATATCTAAAATATATTTGAATTTGGTTCAGGATCTTGCCTTGAGTATCAAAGGAAAATACTTGAACATTAAAATATACTCCCTTTGTCCTAAATTATTTGTCCTAATTTCTACTTTGGTCTGTCCATTTTTATTTGTCCACTCTGTTTATAGACATACTTTTCCCTTAAACTATCAAATATACCTTTTATTTTTAATAATCATAAAATCATTTTTAATATAAACTTAATTGAAAATCTTAAATATTATCACCATATATAAGGAAAAAAACTTCCTCAATATCTTTGTATTAATTGTCATTCCTTTTTTAAATAAAAACACTTATGGATAGTCATAAAATTCCTAATAAAACTTCTACTTATTCTTAAGTAACATTTTCATCTGTATTAATCTTTTCATCTCTTTTTTTCAAACACCATGGAAGAACATAACTAGACTATCTAGTTTCTCTAGCTATGACAAAATCTCAAATTCATGGTCGAGTATATCTAAAGAGGAAATAATCTACAATTTCAAAAAAAATTCCCTCTGTAATTGCAGGAAATCTCACACTACACCCCTCATATGATTTCGTTATTAATCAACTCATTTTAGGTTTATACTCTTAATTTTATTAATCAATCTTTGAATATTCTTACAAGAAAAGATAAAGAAATCAAGAATGATCTCTGCTCTCGACTTTCTCTCTCCTATTTACTTGTTTCTTACTCAAAAAAGATCTCTCCCTTCTCTTTACAACTTGAACGACTATTTATAGGGAAATACATAGTGGGTGACAGCTAATCTATCCTTTATTTTCGGGTATGATTTGCGACATTCTCGCAACCTTACAAATATTAATTTCGCAAGCTCTCTAATTTTCGCAGGACTATCACATCTTTCTCGTGATCTTAGGTGACGTCATTTATTATATTCTTTCTGAAATTGTTCTGCGACGCTATTGTATTGTGTTGTTGATAATTTCACTGAAATATTGTCGTTGCGAGATTCTGATCCTACATCATAGTGAAGATCCCTAACCCCGTGGATGTAGATCGTATTGACCGAACCACGTAAATCTTGTGTCTTATTTTCTATTTTCATTATTTTTATCTTTATTTTCATATCAAATAAGTTTAGATCTAGAAATTATAGTCATGATAATACAAGGGGTGTGTTGTGGGATTTACTGCAACTACATTATTTGCATAACATTCGATCTTCATAAATCCATTCGATACACTTGAGTCTATAATCAAGGAGTCTAAGTTAGAGTACAAAGAACCAAAGAATAGTCTACCTATCGGAAGTTGCTCACCTTGAGCCATCTTGATAGCAAAGGGAATCACAAACGGCTTCAAAAAATTTCCACTATCTTCAAATATGTCTCTGGACATCCATAAACATAAGAAAGCAGCAATGGATAACATACCGTCAACAGGACTATTGGGGGCTTCATCTCTTGGCCACCAGCGTGTTAACCAGTGACCATAACAACCTTTGCTGCCAGACACCTTATTAATCTCCTCCATTGCAGCTGTCAAGATGTTAGAAACTGCCGTCTCCTCGGCTGAAAGACCCTCAGGGAGATTGCCCGTGATTTGGAGATGCAACAGAGCAACTACATCCTCTAAGGTGATGGTAAATTCTCCCCATCTACATATGAAGGTATGGGTCGGAATGCACCAACGAGCAAGTAGAGCCACTATACCTCGCGCATCATGAAAAATGAACAAGTCTCCAGATGCTTGAATAGCCCTTGTCACTTACGCCTGATTCAGCATAGCTCTAACGCGAGGGAAACCCATCATATGTCTCGCCCATCCAGAGAATTTTTCTAAAGGTCGCCGAGAAAGCTTAAACTCTATGATTGATGCTAAGAAAAGTCCTCTTTCAAGACAAAATCGGATCACTGTCTTGGGAGTCAGCAATTTCCTTTGAGTAACACTTCTGGGATTTATCAGAAGACGATATGCTGGGGTTTTGAGACGTTTTTCGGTTTCCTGTTGAACTTCAAAAAACGCATCATCTATGTTCGGAACATTCTTGATTCCAGGTGCCTCTTCTTCTTCTTCACCAACAAAAGTCTCATCCATGCACGTACCGTCTCTGGAAACATCATTCTCTTGGGAGTCAGACATCCTTGCAAGCTGTAATATGCACAAAAAAATCTGCTTCAGTATATCATCCATACAAGATGCAAACTTTGACAAGATGACGGAATTATGCACACAACAAAATATCTAAGAAAATGGTAATTCTTAACTCTTACCTTTTTACGATTCCACTAACAATAGTGATTGTAATGCAAGAGTTAACATTTTAAAACTCGCTCTTTTCTTCGAAACCTACAAAAGACGAGCGAAACTCAGGTTTTCATAAAATCATGAACACTTCTATTGTGTGAACATTCACCATAGAATTATGAAAACTAAATAATATTTCATCATAAATAATTGTTTACTTTAAATATTATTCAAAATCAACTTTCATTTTCAAAATATATTTATATATATATATATAACGTGAATTATTCACGTAAAAAACAAATTTTATTATTTTAATGTGAGTAAAACTCACATAAAAAATAAACCCGTGAACAAGTCACGGTTCTACACATAAAATTTTGTGGATATTCCTTCGTACGATCGTCTGTCTTAACGAGGGTTTATTTCGATTTTGTGAAATTTCACACCTTTTAAGATAAAGTTTTGGTTTTCATGAAATCTCATAAGCAAAATTTTATCACTAGACACAGGTCTATCTATATAAAAAAAATCTCTCTTAAATCAGGGATTATTACTAGTTTCTCAAACTAACGATCGAACGAACATACGTTCCTAAAACAAGGGTTTTTCATAAAACTCACGTCCAAAATTATGTATATACACATATGCTTTTTATGATGAACAACTCATGAACAAACAGCAAACTTTGAAAAATAAAATAAAATTTGTACCTGTCGGTGTCGGCCAGAAGTTGGCGGCGACGGTCGGACGGCGGCGGCTCCGACGAAAATTCTCTGCTTTCTTTCTCTGCTCGGGCGTGAAGAAGATGAAGAGATGAAGGTGGTGGTCGGTCGTGTAGGTGAAAAAAAAGAAGATTAATTCCTTTTATACCAAATTTTATTTCCAAAACCTAATTCCATAAGGATTTTCCTTTTGGGCCCGGGCCCGTGAATTCTAAACCGACCAAGGTTCCATCACCAAACCAGAGGTTCTACATCAATTTAGGTTCACTAGACGACGCTCTATCATGCCACTGGGATCTTCGTTCAAGCCATGGTCTGTTCATGGAATCGAAAATCCAGTAAGATCTTATTTTACGACTAAGTTCAACTACTTATTTTCGTCTGTAACTGTAACAAGAAAATCACCATTCAGTGCTGACTGAGGAACATGATTGTACCTCACTAAGCAGGGGACTTAATATTGATGGTGTATTTTCGACAAAGGGTAAAATCGTAAAACCATAATTATGCATACTCCTGATCCAGCAATCAGATGAGTATTGGGGATCATGTCTCTCATCGAAGCATGAAAGCTCATGCCACAACAATCTCTGACTGAAAATATTGTCTCTCAGAGTATATGTAGGTGTGTAGTCTCTCAGCTGAGACAACGACATATCTCATAAATACTGAGCAATTTCAGTAATCACTTCTGTAAAGAATCGAAATGATTGGACGCCTCCTAGATGTATTACTCACTAGTACAAAGCACTAACGTCTTCAGGATGTCGCAATATTCCCCGACTTTATTGAATACATATTCAAATCGAGTGTTCTGCTTCAGCTAGCTCATACCTCGATTTTTGAATAATTATAATGCTCCTAGACAGCATGCCTGCTAGTATAAAGCCATTAATTAATTATTTCTAGTTGCAAGATTCATCAATTGAATTCCTAGAAAAATATTCTACGTTCTGTACAATATTTTGTTACTTCAATTTATGGTTATTCCCTGCAGAATTCCATGGGTTAGTAATAAATATTCAAGGCACTGGAATTTGAGCCACCATCGAGTAAGCCCCAGAAAATGGTGCAAATGTATTCGGCAATAAATGCACTAACGAGCACCTAAATGCACGAACGAACATTCAATAACACGAAGGAACGATCAAACCGTGGAAAAAATAATAATAATAATAAAATACCTAAAGGAGGCGTCTAAGGGGACCCAGCCCACCGGCCAGCCGATCACGCCGCCGTGGTCAGTTCCACGCTTCTCCCTTTATTTTATCATATTTTATTATTTTTTCTTGATCCCATGAAAATCCCTTCAATTTATGAAACTCCTTCGTTTTATGGTATTTCCTTCACATTAGGAAAATTATACAAAAATTACATAAAATTAGGAAAGGTGTCACGGGACCGTGGTCACTAGCCGGCCGGCCATGCCCTAGCCGTGACCGGTTTCACACCTTGTAATTCCTTATTTTATTAATTATTTCCATCATCTCATGGAAATTCCTTAATCCTATGAAACTCCTTCGTTTCATGGTATTTCCTTCACATTAAGGAAATTATATAAAAATTACATAAAATTAGGAAAGGTGTCAAGGGACCGTGGTCACTAGCCAGTCGGCCATGCCCTAGCCGTGTCCGGTTCCACACCTTGTAATTCCTTATTTTATTAATTATTTTCATTATCTTATGGAAATTCCTTAATCCTATGAAACTACTTCGTTTTATGGTATTTCCTTCACATTAGGGAAATTATATAAAAATTACATAAAATTAGGAAAGGTGTCACGGGACCGTGGTCACTAGCCGGCCGGCCATGCTCTAGACGTGACCGGTCACACACCTTGTAATTTCTTATTTTATTAATTATTTCCATCATCTCATGGAAATCCCTTAATTTCATGATATTTCCTTCAAATCATGAAAATAATATAAAATTAGGGGAGACTCACGAGACATGGCCCTAGCCGGATGACCATGCCCAAGCCGGTCCCACATGCCCTTATTTTATTATTAATAATATTATTTTTTTCCCTCATCTCATGAAAACTCCTTCACTTCAAGGAAACTCCTTGATTTCAACAAATTCCTTGATTTCATGATATTTCCCTAAAATCATGAAAATAATATAAAATTAGGAAAAGTGCCATGGGACCGGGCTCATTGGCCGGCCGGCCATGCCTTGGACATAGTCGGTCCCACACTTCATGATTCCTTCATTTTATTATTATTGTTTCCTTCATCTTATGAAGTTTCCTCAGTTTCAGCAAATCCTTGATTTCTTCATATTTTCTCAAATTGTTGCTCAAATGCGCATCAGAAAATATCAAAATTCTCAGGACTGAGACGCGGACACTTTAGCGACGTGAGCATGTTACCTTGACCGACCAAGGTTGGATCTTTGGCTTGCAAGAGGCCGGTCCCATACTTTTTCATCATTTGACCTAATTTGTTCACATTAGGTTCAAACTCTTCCAAACAATTTTGGAATTTCATAAAACGATCGTCAGTCGATCCCGTGAAAAACCAGGGCCGGTTTCATGACCCCTTGGTCGGTCCTTCATCTCTTCATAATTTATTAGGTTTTATCACCTAAGGTTCAGACGAACATTATTTGAATAAATGATTAAACCAGCATTTAATCATCTTTTCACCAACTGGTCTTCAAGAGACTTTAGTATTTTGCTCACTTGAGCATATGGGAGCTACATGGTCGATCTATTATCCCATGTAGCCGGTCTCTCCTTCACTCCATGGTTTATTTTCAATAAATCATCAATTGATCATCAATTGATTAAAATTAGGGTTTCGAATCCAAAGCTCCGCAAAACGTAATTCTGAGCAGATTCAAACACTAATAATTTTACGTTGATCCCGTGATCAACATTCTAATACTCGATTCCAGTATTTTAAATTAATATTTTATTTGGTCCTGTTACCAATAATTCACTAAACGAGCAACATTCGTTCAAATGAGCAATATTTGCTCAGACTAAGGAATATTGGTTCAACCATCAATATTCAACAATTCATCAAGTGAACAATATTTGTTCACCTTAACTATCAACATTTATTCGACAATTATAATTCTGTCTCAACAGACACTTCAATTCATGAGTCCCAGAACATTTGTTCGACTCAGAAATGCAAGGACTCATCGTCCCACGAAGTCAGCAACTGACTAACTAAATACACGTATGCCTTGCAGACTCCACAATCACGAGAAATCAATCGTGTCACATTGGGGATATTAACTAGGGTTTTGGTATGGCGGCCTACGGCACGTGTGTTCACCCATGATGAGAATGTGAGCAAGTCGTGCAATCAGTTGGAGGAGTTAGCAAAGTAGTGGATGGAAAATCAACCAAGTCTCCGCACGATGAGCAACTGGTTTTAACACGATTTCCATTTCTCCACTATTTGACTCCATCAACTGTCACACTTCATGGGATCAAGGTGTTTACAATTCTTGCAATATAAATAAGTTTCTGAATCATGATTGAGGACATACAGTTTTCGTAAAAACAGACAATTCTCGTCTTTCGTCTACACAAACTCATCGTCTTAACAATTACTCTCAACTGAGTAAACTCAATCATCCAGAAATTATTTTCACGCAAAATACACAACATACCAACAATCCTTGATCACCATTGATCTCACACATTTCTCAGCTTCCCTCCTACAGATCGACCCATCCTCTCTTGTGACTGAATTGACTCTGGAACATCCATTGTCTTGGTTTAGGCCGGAGTCCTACAGATTGACCTCTCGAACTTAAAGCACTCCCTTCTTGCAGTGCATCTGTGTAGGTTAAACATTTCGCTCGGTTCAAGGAGTCTCCTCCACACGGTCGTCTCCTCAATTTCTTAAAAACCAGCAAATCGTTTTTCCCCATCTACAACATGCAACCAAATTCCTAATTTTTCAAGAATATATTGATTACCTAGCTAGTATGTCTTCTTGCGCAAAGGAATGATTTAAAAGGATAAGAGGAGAATTGAAACGAAATCAATACCTCTGCTTCTTGTGCAAAGGAATGCTTTGGATTTTGAATTTCTCAAATACAAGTTTAGGAGGTAATATTCAGTTGTTTTTGTAGATTTTTCATTCAATTAAAGTTATAATTTGTTGATACGTTGTTAATTTATTTATTATCATTTTTTCTTTCATGATATCGGAGTAGTGATGTTAATGTTGATGTTGAAAATTATCTTTGAGTTTGAATTGAGCAGTTAAAATTTTGAAAATTTTGTTTCGAAAAATAACACAAATACAATGCATGATTAGGATTTTTATGCTTTACAATTAGAAATGTTTTAAGAACCACTCTCGACTGGCTTAGGTCCGAAACAGTAAAACGTATATTCATAATTAAATAGTCCATCAACTTGAATCAGTTGATACATAATGAATCTTTGTTTCTTTATTAAAAATAGCATGATGAATTGATACATGGTATGTTGTATACCTGCTCTCAATCATTAAAAAAAAAGGTTGCATGATCCTTTTCTCTCATTTTATTTTTCATGCATATTTTGTAGTATTAAATGGATCTTGGTCCTTTAATTTATTTTATTTTTGAACTTTTAAATATTCTAAGTTGAGTAAATGATTGAATGCAACTTGTTAATTTTAATTATAATGCTACTTTTTAAATATTTATATTGATCGAATATGACCACTTAACTTATTAATATATGTCACTTATTGCGATGCAAAATTTTCTAGTTACAGAATATAATGGAAGGATCGATATCCACACAATCTGCAAAACGAGATGCTTTTCATGCATATTGTACTGTAATGAGTGATGCTAAAAAGTTGAAGCGCAATTTTTTGTGAAAAAGAAGTATCTGCGGGAATTTCGCGTTTCAAAATGCATTTGGCACAACAAAGAGGTACAATTACTCCCTGCATGCATGTGCCACATGAGATAAAAAAAAATTAGCAAAAGTTGCAGCACAAGATAACTAGTACAACCGCTGCCACGGTGGGAGGGCCGGCCGAAGAAGAATCTGAAGATGGGGTATGCTTGCGACTAATTTCGCCCCATTTCAAAAAAAAGTGATATTTTCGTCTTCTTTCAGAAAAGTGATACTTTCGCTCAGTTTCAGAAAAAAATGATACTTTCGTCCCGTTTGAGAAAAAGTGATAATTTTGCCTTGTTTCATAAAAAGTGATACATTCGCCCCGTTTCAGAAACTGAGTGAAAGTATCACTTTTGCTCAAACGGAGTGAAAGTATCACTTTTCTTGAAACGGAATATGAAAGTATCACTTTTCTAAAAACGGAAATTTAGTCGATCCATAAACCAAAATATGGTTGCATGATGTGTTATGCATCCTTTGTGGTGGTTTGCATAATGATTATGTATTCAATTTTCGAAAATTGTGTCTAAAGTGAAAGTATTACTTTCCCTGAAACGGAGGGAGTACATACATAATTTGTTGTTTTTTTTGAAGCATGTACATACATTTTATTAGTTGCAATGGAAAATTAGTTCATTATAAACCAAAATATGGCTACATAAAGTATTATGTATCCTTTGTGGTGGTTTGCATAATGGATATACATTTAATTTTCTAAAATTGTGCCTAAAATGATAAACACTTCCGAATTTTTCGTAAAAACTCTAAATTTGATATTGTTGTTTGTGCTCATTGCGTAGATTATTTTATAACCTTTCCAACGATATAAATTTTGTAAAATTCCAAGGCAAGGATTTTTATATATGTTATATTAAAGTTTGTTTTCCAATTATACTTCTAAAAGAATAGGATACATAAGGAAAACTAGGATACATAAGGAATTATGTGAAAAGACTTCACCAAATTCAATCTTTTTATCAAATTGAACATTTTTGTTAGATTTCAATTTACAAAAAAGTGGCCATAAAAGGGACTCCCTCCCTTCGGGCCCTCCGGTCGGTCGGCACAAAAAGAAAGCAAAAAGGCAACGAATACCAGAAACAGAATATGAAGATACAGAAATTCAACATTTGTATGAAAATGAACCGTGGAACCTCGTGTATGATATATATGAAGAAGAATAAGATGTCCATGCAGAAGAACAAGCGCCGGTAACACAAAAGAAAATGGGAGAGTTCTCGAAGTTCAAGATCTTATTTGGACGAAAAAGTAAGAATACTAATGCCGGAGAGGGTACATCACAGCGTCCACGGTCCTCTATGGACATACCTAGTTATACAATGCGTACACCACACCAACCACCTAGGATGTCTATAGATATGAGAAGACAATATAATACTAATAAGGATTCTCAACCTAGCATGGCGAATTTTGGGAGAAGTAAAACATGCCGGGAAAAAGTTGATTCTTCTGTTGGACGTTTTTTCTATGCTAATGATATTCCCTTCAATGTGCCCAACTCATCTTAGTACCACGAGGCATTCAACGCAGTTGCAAATTTTGGCAAATCCTATAAAGTTTTGTCTTCCTATAAGTTGTCGAACCCCTTATTAAGGCAGGAAAAACAAAGGATTCAAAAGGATGTGGCGCCGGTCCAACGACATTATTGGAGAGAGAATGGGTGTACACTAATGTCAGATGGTTGGAAAAACAAAAATAACCATATGATTGTAAACTTTTTAGTTTACAGCGGCCACGAAACAACATTTTTGAAAAGTGTTGACATTGAACATAATCGGTTGATAGCAGAGTATTTGATGAGTTTGTTCAGACTGGTTATAAAAGATATTGGTCCAACAAATATTGTTCAAATAGTAACTGATCAAGGATCCCAATTCAAAGCTGCAGGTAACTATTTTAACTTAATTTATTTATATTTATTTATTTGTATATATTATTAATTCATTTCTCCTTTGTTTTAATAGGTATGAGATTGGTCATAAAGTATGGTATATTTTTTGGATACCTTGTGCAGCTCATGTGTTGGATTTAATGTTGGGAGATACTGAAAAATTCTCGTTTATTAAAGGTGTGATTGCAGACGCTAGAAAAGTCAGTAAATTTATTTTTAATCATGCTTGGGGTTCTTACTAGATTTAAACAACATTCTGGGGAACGCAATCTATTACGCCCTGGCTTAACAAGGTTTGGGACAAATTTTATCGCAATCAAAAGTATCATTGATCAACGTAATGCAATCAAGAGTCTTTTTGTAGACCAAGAATTTGTGAAATCTCCAGAGGGAAAAAGTCGTACGGCTAAAGATGTGAAAAACATTATTTTGAATGAGATGTTTTGGCACACATTGCAAAACGCATGCATGATGGTTGGTCCTTTATTGAAAATGGTTCGTTTCTTGAATTCAGATAAACCTACCATGGGTTATTTGTTTCATGCATTTGTGTAGAGCCCCCTAAGCTAGCAGCTGACTAATCCAAGAGATTAACTATAACATGAGGCACTAAGGATCTAAAACATCTAATAAAACACTAAGAAAGAAGTTCTAAACAAAGATTAACCCGAATTTAAACCCTCTCTGAAAATAAATACAAGAACTCCTCTCAGATGATACATATACAATAATGAATTGGTTTATAAATAGAGTAATGAACACAGAATAAACATAGCGGAAGCTAACCAACTAATGAAACCAACTCCTCGAATCTTTCATCGCCACGTGCACAACTTGATCTATCTGTGAAACTGAAAGTGGGAATTGAGTGAGCACATCATCCTGAAGGTTTCCCAGTAGAAATAACAACTAAATTTCAAGTAATCACTAGCATGATTTAAAGACAATGCAGGTTTTGTTGAAAATCGATAAAACACGGAAAAACAGATAAAGCATATTAAGATAATAAATTGTACGGAAATATAAAGTTCCACCAAACAATCATCCGACACACATTCACAACAGTAATAATAGTTGAGCGACGTAATCCTTCGGAGTAGTAAGGCGTGACTCTTGCGGATTCTTCAATGATCATTAAAGCACCCTGAGGTTTGCGGCCACGTAGTCAGATAAGATTTGTACTTACCAATACTTCATTATACGGGCACCCTACATAGCAAGTATCGAAAGAGATCTAATGGTGTTAACATTATAGCCGACGGAAGATCCTATTCATGGATAGCCGTGTCCGTCCACGTTTAGGTCCAACAATCAGATATAAAATTCTCAACATCATTCTCTCCAAACACCAAAGCATAATATAATAGCTTTTTCAAAGTAATTTAAAAGAACGGTAAACATTCATGCATACATAATAGTTCCCTCTATGAAAAATAACCCATAGGATGCTTTTACGCCTCCTTTGGTAATATTGGACACCTCAGTAACTGATGTGATCTCAATAATGTTGTAGTAAAAAGGTTCGTTGAGGCTTGTGAAAGCAATGGATTTTTAGACTTATAAAACTTAAAAGTAAAGAAAAATTATTACAAAATTGACTTCAAGATATGAGAAAATTACCAAGACATTGATTCCACTATTACACATGAATTAATGATGGTAAATAATCCAAAACTCTAATTATCTTTTAAGTCCTTTATATCTTAACTCACTAATAATCAAGCAAATTCTCAAACATCAATTGTATCCCTTAAGCATAGATTATCTAAACAAAGCATAACCTAGCTAATTGAATCACAACTGATTAGGAAAATTACGCAAAAAATTTAAAACTATGCAAAAGCAGTGATTGAGTGAATTATAATTAAATATTAGAGAAAATAAAATAGTTACCAATTATTCATGCATAAATAGCTTCCTCATTGCCTTGGTTGTGGGATAATTAGCCGCTCATCATGTTGGAAACACGCTCAAAAATCATTATTATTGCTCAAAGGGTGTTTACAAATGATGAAGATGGAGAAATAATTCAAAACCGGGTTTTGTAACAATTATATTTGTTACAAACCAAAAAAAAAACGATACAGAGGATGTGTCACTGTTACTGTTGCTCTAAGACCCACGGCTCTGTGTCGCAAACGCTGTAGCAAATAAGTATGCCTCTGATGTACGACCCACGACTGTCAGTCGTTGTTACTGTTGGAAAACAACGGTCTTGAATGGTCCGTTCTTCGTGTTCTTCAATGGCAGCAGCAGAAGGTCTCTCTGCAACTTGGTGTTTCGACTCTGTGGTGCTCTATTTCTCTCCCAAACTCTCCGTCCTCTCTCTCTGAGTCTAAGCCTCAAATTTATACTCAACAGGTACAAGAATATCGCCTCATTACTTCCTATAATCTTCCATTACTCGGCAGTAAAGAAGATATATTTTATTTCCTTTCTTCTCTCCTGCACGCGTCTACAACTGCTGAACTCTCCTTATTTATCTCTGTCACGATCCTGTCTGTTGTTCAAGTCACCTAACATGTGTATAACACGCTCGAATTCTCCAAAACTCAAGCAAAACCGTGAACTACTCCTCCGGTGAACGTGTTGCTCTTTTTCACTCCATGACACGATTGAGCCAATTCTGATTCAAACGAACACCCATACCATCTTTCTATTTTCATATCACGTCTACCCATGAAGTTTCAGCGATTGAGTTAACCTCTAACCCCTCCAAATTCCGATCGAAAAATCCACAGTTTGAGAATGAAAATTTCCCGCCAAAAAAATTTAAAGGAAGAAGAAAGGGTTGTCTCTTACCCAACAGCTGGGGTGCGAATAACAAAGAAGGTGCCCCTTAGTAATTGAGGTGCCCCTTAACCAACAGTGAGAGTCTGAATAACACGTGTCCTCCAAGGGTGCCCCGGGCAACTTTTCGAGCCGAAATTTCCAAAAATATTTATTTCCAAAAAATACCTACAAACACACAAAACACCATAATAAGGACGAAAACGAGTACTAACAATACGAAACATTGAGGACAAATTAGACACATAAATGCGTCTATCAGATACCCCCAAACTTATTATTTGCTTGTCCTCGAGCAAAACTAATAAAAAAATAAAATCGAGTTAATCTCGGGAGGGTTTACCAGAGGTGTACCCACAAAACCATTACTCCAGACCCTAGCTATCTATGCAGAACCTTGGAAGGAACTAAAGAATCTCCTTGGTTGGCATACAATCACTGACTACGGGAGGAAGTACCCTGATGCGAAATTCCAATTGTTGTACACGAGTTTGCACTCAAGCATACTAAAATTCATATAAAGTGACAAAGCTCTACTCAGATAGTTTCTGGCATCATAACCGGAGTCAACCAATCACATGGAAAGATTAAGAAGATAAAGAAAAATGGTTTAAAGTGAACGGTGTTTCCCATATCTGTCTGAAGGCCTCTGCCAAGATGAACCTATCCTAATGGACTGAGATACCGGTCACTAATATCAACACAACTGGCATATACAAGGGGACCAGTCGATAATAACTCTAGGTCAACACAACTGGCATATACAAGGGCACCAGTGGTCGACTTTATTGAATTTATTCCGGTTGGTCTGATGGTCTGGTCTTATTCTTTTTTTTTTTTTTTTTTGTATCTCAATCACCCTATTTCACCCTAGCAAAGGTAACAACTTGAATCGTGTGCCCCACCAAATCACTTAAAAAATAAAAACAGAAGGATTAGGATTCAACGAGATATGGCGAAACTACCATGTTTTTTTTTAATTCTAACACCTGAGCTCTGTGCTTTTATGAATAGACTCTTTAGATGTTTCCATCTAATCAGATTGGTTCCTCAACTCCTACAACCAAGATGTTCCCATCCACTTAGATTGGTTAGTGCCAACCTTAATAAGCATAAATTTCTAGGCTCTGGAGTTTATTTATTGCAACTAAAAGCTAAAAAGTTTCTTCCCACCCCCAAACTTAAATCTAACATTGTCCTCAATGTTTCTAATGAAAGAGCAATACCAAAAGTAAAGTAACACGAGGAATCAGTAAAGAGAGAAGTCGGAAAGATAGTACCTGGGTGAAGAGAAATCAAAATCTAATATACAACATACAATCGCCTCGATGGTCAATCAAGGGTAAACAGGGTCCTCCAGAGGGACCTCCTCAACATCACCTGTAGGAAAGGGCTCTAAAAAGGGTTTCAATCTCTGACCGTTAACCTTCGAAGAACTACTACCATCCGGTGTCTCAATTTCAACAGCTCCATGAGGAAAGACAGTGCGAACAATAAAAGGACCCGTCCACCGAGAACGTAACTTCCCAGGGAAAAGATGCAAGCGGGTATCATACAGAAGAACTTTTTGACCTGGAGAAAATGACTTCCGTAAAATATTTCTATCATGCACAAGTTTCATTTTGTTCTTATACTCCTTCGCACTATCGTAAGCATCTATACGAATCTCGTCCAACTCATTGAGCTGGAGTTTCCTATGGGCTCCTGCCTTGTCAAGTGAAAAATTTAGCTGCTTAACAGCCCAATAAGCTCTATGTTCTAACTCAACAGGTAAATGACATGCCTTTCCATACACAAGCCGATAAGGCGACATTCCAATGGGGGTCTTAAACGCAGTACGGTAAGCCCATAAGGCATCAGTAAGCCTAGACGACCAGTCTTTCCGATTAGGATTAACTGTTTTCTCTAATATACGTTTTATCTCCCTATTGGAAACCTCAACCTGACCACTAGTCTGGATGATACGGGGTAGCTACCTTATGTGTAATACCATATTTCTTCATCAAAGCCTAAAAGGTCCATTACAAAAGTGCGACCCTCCATCACTAATTATAGCTCGCGGTGTACCAAAACGTGTAAGTATATTATTTTTCAAGAACTCAATCACAACCCTATGGTCATTGGTTTTACACGCAACCGCCTCAATCCACTTAGAGACATAGTCTACACGACAAGGATGTATAGGTTACCAAAAGAATTAGGAAACGGACCCATAAAGTCAATACCCCACACATCAATGACCTCAACAACTAAAATAGGGTTCAAGGGCATCATGTTCCTACGGGAAATGGTTCCTAATTTCTGGCAACGTTCACAAGTACACAGTAACTGTGGGAGTCTTTAAACAACGAAGGCCAATAGAATCCACACTGCAATATCTTAGCAGCAGTCTTCTTAGCACTAAAGTGACCCACAAGCATGATCATGACAAAAGGAAATAATACTGGACTGGTCACTCTCAGGTATACATCTCCTAATAATCTTTGGACAATACTTAAATAAATAAGGATCATCCCAAAAGAAGTGCTTAACCTCGGCTAAAAACCTAGAACGATCTTGTTTACCCCAATGTTGGGGCATTCGACCAGTAACAAGATAATTCACTATATTCGCATACCAAGGTGCTTGGGTAACAAAGAACAGTTGTTCAAGGAAACTATCCCTTATAGGAAGGGAATCATCAGGGAATCAACAACTAGCCTAGACAAGTGGTCTGCTACTACATTTTCGGCACCCTTTTTGTCTCTAATGTCTGGAGAAAACTCTTGCAACAAAAGTATCCACCTAATCAATCTAGGTTTCGTATCCTTCTTAGACAAAGATATTTCAAAGCAGCATGATCAGTATATATGACGATCTTAGAACCTAAGAGATAGGGTCTAAACTTGTCTAAGGCAAACACAATGGCTAACAGTTCCTTCTCGGTAGTGGTATAGTTCAACTGGGCATCATTCAGAGTTTTGCTAGCATAGTAAATCACATGAAGTAATTTGTTTTCTCGCTGACCTAGCACAACACCAATAGCATAATCTGAAGCATCACACATGATCTCAAAGGGTAGTTCCAGTTGGGCCTGGACTATGGGGGCGGTAGTGAGTAAAGTCTTAAGCTTCTCAAAAGACTCTAAACAAGCATCATCAAAGACAAACTTAACATCTTTTGCAAGAAAATTGCAAAGAGGTCTAGAAATCAAGCTAAAATCCTTAATGAATCGACGATAAAAACCTGCATGCCCTAAGAATGACCTAATATCTCTTACGGTTTTTGGGACCTGTAAAGTCTTGATAAGGTCAACTTTGGCTTTATCTACCTCTATACCCTTAGAAGATACGATATGCCCTAAAACAATTCCTGATCGAACCATGAATGACATTTCTCCCAATTAAGCACTAGATTCTTTTCCTTACACCTAGTCAACACTAATGACAAATGATGCAAGCACTCAACGAAAGACAAAACAAACACTGAAAAATCATCCATAAAGACCTCTAAAAACTTTTCTACCATATCGGAAAATATGCTCATCATGCAACGCTGAAAAGTCGCAGGGGCGTTACATAGCCCGAAAGGCATGCGTCTATATGCAAAGGTACCAAAGGGACAGGTAAAAGTAGTTTTTTCTTGGTCTTCTGGGGCAATAACGATCTGATTGTAGCCTGAGTAGCCATCTAGAAAACAGTAATGACTATGTCCAGCTAATCTCTCTAGCATTTGGTCGATAAAGGGAAGGGGAAAGTGGTCCTTCCTAGTGACCTTGTTCAATTTCCTATAGTCAATACAAACACGCCAACCCGTGGTCACTCGGGTCGGGATTAACTCATTGTTATCATTCTGGACTACAGTAATACCGGATTTCTTGGGAACAACCTGAACGGGGCTGACCCACTTACTGTCTGAAATGGGGTAGATAATGCCTGCATCTAACAGCTTAAGAACCTCGGTTCGAACTACTTCTTTCATATTAGGGTTTAGTCTTCGTTGCATCTCCCTAGAAGGTTTGGTATCTTCCTCTAAATAGATCTGATGCATACAAACAGTAGGACTTATACCCTTAATGTCTGCTATGGTCCACCCTAAAGCTTCCTTGTTTTTTGAAGGACGGTCACTAGCCTACTTTCCTGATCACTATCCAAGTCGGAAGCAACAATCACAGGTAAAGTTCAGACGGGCCTAAAAACACATACTTCAGGGTATCTGGCAATGGTTTTAGGTCCAACTTAGGAGGCTCTTCTAACGAAGGAACTAGGGTAGACTTAGAAACTGGTAGTGGTTCGAACTTAGGTTTCCATCCGTTACTAGTGTCTAACAAAGGGGTTGAATCTAACAAAGCATTCACCTCATTAATCACATTATCATCATCGAAATCAATCCCAAAGTGAGCTAGGCATTTCTCTAACGGATCTTCTAACAAAGTGTTTGGTAATGACTCCTCGACTAATGTTCCTATCATGTTTACCTCTTCTATGCTCGAGTCATCTAGTTCAGAGGGTAGCTTACTAATATGAAAGACGTTCAGCTCAATAGTCATATTACCAAAAGATTTCATAATACCAGTTCGACAATTAATGATCGCATTGGATGTTGCTAAAAATGGGCGACCTAAATCACTGGTATCTGGTTCTCTGGGTCAGGGACAGGTTGGGTATCTAGGATAACAAAATCCACTGGATAAATAAACTTGTCGACCTCAATAAGAACATCCTCGATCACACCACGAGGAATTTTAACGGACCTATCAGCTAACTGAAGTGTCATCTGGGTAGGTTTCATATCCCAGGTCCGCTTAAGGTACACATGGTATGGAAGTAAATTCACACTGGCCCTAAGTCAACAAAGCTTTCTCAACAAGGTATTTACCTATTGTGCAAGAAATAGGAGGGGACCCTGGGTCTTTAATACTTAGGAGTAGTGTATTCTAAATAATGGAACTCACGTGACTATCTAGGAAGGTTTTCTTCTGAACACTAAGTTTTCGCTTTCGCGTACACAAATCCTTCAGAAACTTAGCATAAGCGGGAATCTGCTTAATCGCATCCAACAATGGTAGGTTGATAGTAACCTGCTTAAAAACCTCCAATATATCATTAAAGCTCGACTCGCTCTTAGTTGGAACTAGCAGCTGGGGAAACGGGGCTCTGGGAACAAAGCCGGGCTCAACATGACCCTCATTGGTCTCTTTAGAGACTCTATCAGTCTCCTCATTTTCTGGCTCAGAAGGGTGAACTACAACATGTTCTCTATCAGGCATGGCAACCTTATTGTCAACTTTCTTTCCACTCCTAAGGGTTGTAATATAATTCACATGATTGAACGATTTCTCTGCTTTAGGATTGGGTTGAGTTTGACTAGGAAACTTACCTTTTTCCCTTAAAGATTCATTTATCTGACTAACCTGGTTTTTTAACTCAGAAATAGCTTGGGAGTTAGCATAACATATATTTTTACTTTCTTCTATCCCTTGAGCAACCATTAGGTTGATCTTATCAGAGTTTTTAATAAACGAGGCTAGAGTGTCTTCTAAACTTGTGATCTTTTTATCCGAAGGGTTCTGAAACTGGGGTTGACCTGAAGAGTTCTTAGCATAACCAAAACCTGGGGGAGGCTGAGAATTACTAGACTGACCTTGATTCTGGCCCTTAGACCAAGAAAAATTAGGATGGTTTCTCCAACCAGGGTTGTAGGTTTCTGAGTATGGGTCAAAATTCTGACGGTTCTCAAACCTAGCGTTGTTATAGACAGCATGGGCATGTTCTTCACTAACATGACCTTCCCAAAACAAGTTATTGGGATCTATTCCACAACTAGAGACTTGAGAGGCTCTAATCCTATCATCGGGTTCAACAAGATACCTATGTTTAGATTGATTCAATTCCAAAGCTTCTAACCTTCTAGACAAAGCAGCAAACTTAGCATCTGACTCGAAGCTTGTATCTACCACATTGGTGTTACTTCTATTGACCAAGAGTCTTTTAGGGGGTTCAACACACGACTCCCACTGTTGGGATTTTTTCAGCAATAGCTCCTAAGAAGGTAAAAGTATCATCAGCATTTTTACTGGTGAACTCACCAGCGCACATAGACTCGACCATGGCTTTGGTCGAATAGTCTAAACCATTATAAATAATCTCTACAAGTTTCATCTTATCAAATCCATGGTGAGGACACTGGGATAGGAGATCATTGAATCTCTCTAAAAACCTATAAAGAGACTCTCCCTCTTGTTGCACACTAGCACTAATTTTCTGCCTAACAGCTGCAGTTTTATACTTAGGGTAGAATTTCATATAGAAAGCAGCAATAAGTTCCTGCCATGTTTCAATGGATTCAGATGGTAGGTTGTTCAGCCAGGTCTTGGCTTTATTTCTCAAGGAAAAGGGAAACATCTTAAGTTTCAAAACTTCATCAGTGAGGTCTTTTATTCTAACTGTCCCACAGATTTCCTCAAAGTCCCTAATATGAAAATAAGGGTTCTCATCATCTTTTCCTAAGAATATAGGGATCATCCGAAGAATACTAGGTTTTATCTCGAAATTAGACGTATTGGCTGGCAATTTAATGCACGAAGCTCGGTTGGTCCTAGTTGGGAACATGTAATCTTTCAAAGTTGTCATCGCTGGCACAGCTGAAGTACTAGGGGTACTCTCCTCACAAAGAGACAGATTCTCAAAACTGAAGTTTCCAAAAACGGGGCTCTCAAAAGAAGAGTCTTCGAGCTCCCCGCCTTCACAAGAAGAACTACTAGGTTTATCACTAATCAAACGACTTAGAGTGTTTTTTTTCCAATCCCGCTCACTAATAACCTCGGGCATACACTAGAAAAACAAAAGAAAAAGAAAAATCCTAAAAGGAAGGGAAGTTCTATGCAAACACAAACAAGGCTGACTCCACCACAGCAAACCTACTGATTTATAGCAAACAAAAAGCATGATGGCTCCACTTAGATTGTTTCTAGACCAGCTTCTAATCCTTCGAAAGAGAATTCGTTACAATTTGAGCAAACCCCTCTGGAATCAATCCGAGTCAAATTAAGTTGAATAGAGGCGAGGGAAGTTGCGTAGAGCTTTGATACCCAAGGCCTCACCGCATTCCAAGGCGGCGCAGTCACGCATTCAACTCACAGAAACCATCATGAACTTCGAAGTATGCTCAAAAGAGTAACCAATATTTTTCGAACGACTTTCCTATTAAGCTCGTTACCCTATAGGTCTCGTTCTATTCCAAATTTTAGTTTTAGGTTCGCGTTTGTTTTTGTTTTCCTAAGGCGGGCAAGAAGAGAACGGTGATGAAATCTGAACCTTTATCTTGTATGGCCAGTCCTTGCCCTTTACTAGGAAATTAAAGCAGTCGCTTTCAAGTTCTCAGCATATATGCAGACGAAGGAATACAGTAACTCGATGACAGGGGATTCGCGAGTGTTTCGACAAACTTACCTCCCGTTCCAGACGGGGGATGAACCGTTGAAGTCGACTCGGGCTACAACTCCAATGTCGTGTACGAACCCGAGGGGCCGAGGTGATATCGTAATCACCGTCCTTCTCTGCAAACAGTTTAATATTTAATACTACCCTTCTATAGGGTTTAAAAATAAAAGAATGTCCAAATGTCCAAGTCCAAAGTCCAAAAGAAAAGGAAAGTCTAAAACGTAAAAAATAAAAAATAAAATAAAATGTCTCTTTTTTTTTCTCTCTTTTTTAATAAAAAAAAAAAAATTCTTTCGCTCATTTCGCTTTGTCTTTTACTCCAAGTCTTTAAGTATTCACCAAAGCTTTGGCAAAATTTTCTTTCGCTCCAAATTCCAAAATCTGTAAGGAAAAGACAAAAACTCAAAAACGTAAAGAAGAACAAATAAAATAAAAACAAATAAAAACCTAAAAAACCGAAAAACTCTAGCCTAAAGACAAGCCCGCGTTGGCGGCGCCAAAAATTGTTGTGATCTCAATAATGTTGTAGTAAAAAGGTTCGTTGAGGCTTGTGAAAGCAATGGATTTTTAGACTTATAAAACTTAAAAGTAAAGAAAACTTATTACAAAATTGACTTCAAGATATGAGAAAATAACCAAGACACTGATTCCACTATTACACATGAATTAATGATGGTAAATAATCCAAAACTCTAATTATCTTTTAAGTCCTTTATATCTTAACTCACTAATAATCAAGAAAATTCTCAAACATCAATTGTATCCCTTAAGCATAGATTATCTAAACAAAGCATAACCTATCTAATTGAATCACAAATGATTAGGAAAATTACGCAAACAATTTAAAACTCTACAAAAGCAGTGATTGAGTGAATTATAATTAAATATTAGAGAAAATAAAATAGTTACCAATTATTCATGCGTAAATAGCTTCCTCATTGCCTTGGTTGTGGGAGAATTAGCCGCTCATCATGTTGGAAACACGCTCAAAAATCATTATTATTTCTCAAAGGGTGTTTACAAATGATGAAAATGGAGAAATAATTCAAAACTGGGTTTTGTAACAATTATATTTGTTACAAACCAACAAAAAAAACGATACAGAGGATGTGTCACTGTTACTGTTGCTCTAAGACCCACGGCTCTGTGTCGCAAACGCTGTAGCAAATAAGTCTGCCTCTGATGTACGACCCACGACTGTGAGTCGTTGTTACTGTTGGAAAACGACGGTCTTGAATGGTCCGTTCTTCGTGTTCTTCAATGGTAGCAGCAGCAGGTCTCTCTGCAACTTGGTGTTTCGACTCTGTGGTGCTCTATTTCTCTCCCAAACTCTCCGTCCTCTCTCTCTGAGTCTAAGCCTCCAATTTATACTCAACAGGTACAAGAATATCGCCTCATTACTTCATATAATCTTCCATTACTCGGCAGTAAAGAAGATATATTTTCTTTCCTTTATTCTCTCCTGCACGCGTCTACAGCTGCTGAACTCTCCTTATTTATCTCTGTCACGATCCTGTCTGTTGTTCGAGTCACCAAACATGTGTATAACACGCTCGAATTCTCCAAAACTCAAGCAAACCCGTGAACTACTCCTCCGGTGAACGTGTTGCTCTGTTTCACTCCATGACACGATTGAGCCAATTCTGATTCAAACGAACACCCATACCAGCTTTCTATTGTCATACACGTCTACCCATGAAGTTTCAGCGATTGAGTTAACCTCTAACCCCTCCAAATTCCGATCGAAAAATCCAAAGTTTGAGAATGAAAATTTCCCGCCAAAACAAATTTAAACGAAGAAGAAAGGGTTGTCCCTTATCCAACATATGGGGTGCGAATAGCAAAGAAGGTTCCCCTTAGTAATTGAGGTGCCCCTTAACCAACGGTGAGGGTCCGAATAACACGTGTCCTCTAAGGGTTCCCCGGGCAACTTTTCGAGCCGAAATTTCCAAAAAATACCTACAAACACACAAAACACCATAATAAGGACGAAAATGAGTACTAACAATACGAAACATTGAGGACAAATTAGACACATAAAGGCGTCTATCAGTAACCACTTAAGGAAACCCTCCAGGCCTATGTAATATTGGATGCTTTTACACCCCTACACAAGTGCTTAAAAACTAGATATAAAGAGAAGTGAAGAACTCATTCTATATGCCACATAAGGGAATTTCCTCTTCCCATAACAATTATAAAGAAGGTTAAAAGCATTTAGTTACGTTCCAATCAATGGAAAGAAGACACTTTGGAAGATAAGTAAATACTCCCAAAACACAAATATTAGTTGTTTCTAAAGATCCAAACCCATCCCAAAATGTAAAAGAAAACTAAATTTTATTACACACAAATAATATATGGATACACATATCATATACTAACAAAGATATGCACGAATTTCACAATAGATAGATTTTTAAAACATTAATGAAGACAAGAGAGATCGTTATTGATTCCCACATATTTTGATGACAAGCCTCGCCTACCTCGAGATTCACAATTCACTGGTTCATCCTTTGAATCGATCGTTGTTAATAAATTAATCACACAAACACTCTAAAAAATTAGCCAAAAGGTTCATACAAGGCTTATAATATAATCTCATACAAGTCTTTAGTTATAGGCTAAGTGAAATAAATAATGGTTCTAGTTTTATTAATGACTCTATAACTTAGTAACAAGTAATTTTTGGATAAAAAAATTGAAAATGCGGGGGTCTAACAACACCACCCAATATTTCGCTTAGCAATATGTATGGACAAACTAGAATATACTTTTAAGAGAATCAACAAGACTCAATCAATTAAAAGTATATCAACGAGTTTGTATCTCTCTCTTGATTTGATTTCCTCAAACAGAAACTGCGAGTACTAATCAAATACAAGGAATAACTTGGATGGTACCAAAGACCAATATCCAAGTGTCAATCAATATCAATCAACAACCGTTAGGTCGGATTCTCCAATTGATTGATCTAACGCACAACCTGTATTATTTCAATTATAAAGATAAAACAATATAATGCGGAAATTGAAATAACACAGACACCAGAAATTTTGTTAACGAGGAAACCGCAAATGCAAAAAAAAACCCGGGACCTAGTCCAGATTGAACACACTGTATTAAGCCGCTACATACACTAGCCTACTCCAAGCTAACTTCGGACTGGACTGTAGTTGAACCCCAATCAGTCTCCCACTGATCCAAGGTACAGTTGTACTCCCTACGCCTCTGATCCCAGCAGGATACTGCGCACTTGATTCCCTTAACTGATCTCACCCACAACTAAGAGTTTCTACGACCTAAAATCACAGGCTTTGACAATAACCAAATCTATCTCACACAGACAAGTCTATCAAAGGATCAATTTATCTCCCACAGAAAAAACCTAAAGTTTTTGTTACGTCTTTTGATAATAATCAAGGTGAACAAGAACCAATTGATAATTCGGTCTTATATTCCCGAAGAACAGCCTAGATTAATCAATCACCTCACAACAATCTTAATCGTATGGTAGCGAAACAAGATGTTGTGGAATCACAAAAAATGAGACGAATATGTTTGTGATTACTTTTTATATCTTGCCTATCGAAGATATCAAATCTCAAGCTAATCAATCTGATTGTACTCGTACGATAGAAGATGCAAGATCAGATCACACAACTACGATAAAAGTAGTATCAGTCTGGCTTCACAATCCCAATGAAGTCTTTAATTCGTTAACCTGGTTTTAAAAGAAGAAAACCATAGGTTAAAGGAGAATCGATTATAGTACGCAAACTAATATCACACGTAAGGTGTGGGGATTATTTTTGCACAATACTAGATGTCTCCTTTATATAGTCTTTCAAATCAGGGTTTTGCCTTGGTAACAAATCAATCAATATTTACCGTTAGATGAAAACCTGATTTAGATTCAAGCTAATATTTCTCAACCGTTAGATCGAAAACTTAGCTTGTTATACACAAATGAACTGCACGCTTCTAGGTTTGTTAACCGTACCCAAACGTGTACATTGTTGGTTCAATAGTTAACCAAAAGGTTAGCCATATGAGCATTTCATATCAAACATGTTCTTCTTCACCATAACTAGTTCGAATGACTCAAATGAACTATTTAAAGAGTTGTTCAATTGAATGGAAATCTTATGTAACTACACAAGACACAATTGAAGCAAAGATGATTTGATTCACTTGAATCGGTTCATGAAATTTTATAGCCACGGTTTGCAAACTGCATTCCTTAGTCTTTTTAAAGTTTAAGTTCAGAAATCATCTTCAGATATATAACCTTCTCAATTTCGCAGACTAGGTTCGCGGACTTAAGACACCGGACAGAGTTTACAAACTCCAGCAGAAATTCTCGGGATGAGAACTTCGCCGGTTCGCGGACTTAGCTCACGTAAGTAGTTTGTCAACTCCAGCAGAAATTCTCGGGTTTGAGAACTTCGGCAGTTCGCGGACTGAGTTCGCGGACTTGGCACTTTCCATTCTTCCGGTTCTCTTAATCAACAAAGTTCGAAAACTTTAGTTCAAGGAATAAGACTTATACATAAATGTGTTTCTACAACAATGCTTATGTTCATCATTGGTTATATAATCTAAACTCTCATTCCAATCATTGAAACATTATTAGAGGACGTTATATAGTTGTTACACCATTTCTCGTCAACGCAATTTCCAAAGTGATTGAAACATATCATGACTTTCGTCACTATGTAAAGATAAACTTGGTCGAAGCGAAAAGCTTACCAACACATATTTCGAGATATAAATAGGCGAGGTATTCTCGGTTCCAAATACCAAATGTGTATAATCTAAGTCTATATATAGCATACGACTTTTTGTCTCAAGAAGTAGGAGATAGAGTAGATAGACTTTTGAGTGACAGATAAGTTCAAGTCTTCACATACCTTTTTGTCGAGAAGTTCCACCGGTTCCTTGAGTTGTTCTTATACTTGTATGATGAATCGCCATGAAGTCCTTGTGCTCAACTAGACTTTCTATCCTAGTCCGAGACTTAGCTATAATAGACTAGAACTCAAGACTTATAGTTTTGATCACTAACATTGACAAACATGCTTGAGATAGCAATGCATGCGAGTTCGACCGAGCAATGCTCTAACAATCTCCCCCTTTGTCAATTTTAGTGACAAAACTATCAATACATATGGAATACAAAAAAGATAAAGAAACTTAAGTATCTCCTATTCCACATGTCTGATCTTCAACATTCCTCGAAATCCTCGTCACTTCCAATTACTCCAATGATCCCAAAGGTTGTAAGTTTAGCATCACCTTTGTTGAAGATCCGTAGCTATAACAATGAGAAAGCATCGGTCTCGTTCATTGTTATACAGTGTCATAGTATTATTACACAGTATCAATGTTCAATTGTATCACAATTTCAACAATAATACTATGGTGATATGTATCACTCCCCCTTAGTCAATACTCCATCTCACATGGAAACCACTCCCCCTTACATAATGACCTGAAGACCATATGTATTTGTAGTGTGAACTACATATTAATTATCCCCCTTTTTGTCAATAAAATTGGCAAAGGTACAAGAACGGGATCATAACAAAAATTCCGTAAGAGACATTTCATGACTAAAAAGAAAGAACACACATCATCTTATTTATATGCAATCATATAGATGAAACTAATAGCATTCATCAAGGAGTTTAAAGATGCAAGATAACCCCTCTAAAATTCCACAGCCGCACACCCCTCAAGATATGACCATTAAGCACAAGTTCAAAAGAACTCTACCCCATTTGATGTCATTCCCGAAAGAACAACAAGAGCGACCTTAATTTCAAAAGAAAAGAAGGATTTTATTGGACACCAAAACCATAAGAATGATTTTTATATCCAAAACTCAATCAAATTAATCATAAGTAAACCCATGATTAATTTAATCGGTATACGCAATCAAACCAACACACAAAAAGTGATCAATTCAATTGTTTGTGCTCAACATAAGAAAACTCATGGAGACACAAAAATACTCAACTTGATTAATTACAAGAGAACCCATAATTAATCTAATTGGAATACACAACCAAACTAATTACGAAAGTAATCAATTTAATTGTCAATTGTTTTGCTCGACATAAGAAAACTTACGGAGCAATAACTAAATAACCAAACAAGATGATTAATTTAGTTCAAAATGCTCAACATAAAGTACCTTACGGAACAACCAACAAAGCTAATCATAAATAATCAACTTGGTTGTATCGTGCTCAACATAAGACACATTACCGAGCCTCACAGTATTACATAAAATATGGATCAGTGAAGATCAACACTGTGGAATACACAAGGATTCATTCTATCTTCAATCATTATTTGCATAACAACAATAATAGACATAATCCTTGAAAACAAAAGATTTTAACCTATCTTTCATCAACATAATTGACAATATAGGCTTAACTTTTGTATTTGTAAAAAGTCCATTCATCATTTTACCAGTACGTGAATACCGAACACGAACGACTTTACTTTTGACAAAGTATGGGACCTTCAAGTTCACGGACGCAAACATACATATCCCATAACAAGTTCCAATATAACAAATCATAAATATTAATACTGCAAAAACATCATCCTCCAAATATTTTTAGAATTTTATACCAAAAAACCTAAAAAAATAAATACAAGAAGATGAAAAATAATAGCTATGTGTAGTCACAATCATTGCTATTCAAGCACTAGTTGTTCTTCCAACTACACCAAAAAGAAGACATACTAGGAAACAATGTCTTTGAGAAATTATTTATCATTCCCGAACTCCTTGTTGTCAACATCCATTGGAATATAAGGTTCCTGGAGGAAGGAGTCAATACCAACAAACCGTCTTGGCTGATGATGTCGAACCAGGGCTTTATGAATTTCCAAAGATCTTAAAACACAAGCCTTTATTTCACTAATCTCCTCTCTTACTTCCTTCAACTCATCAATAACATCGGAAAGCTTCTGAGAGTTAGAAGGGACAGCCCTTGGCTTTCTTGTATTTCTCCTTTTTCTTTTCAGGGAAGGAGTTACTGGAGATTTCTCTTTTTCCTTGATTGATGGCTTAACAATAATGTTGACATCTTTTCCATCCAAAGGCATGATGCTTGGAGAACAGTTATAAACAACTGGTTTTTGTGAGTGGAATTCACAATCTCAACAAGCAGTCTTAAGATATAAAGGATATCAGAGAGGAAAAAGGAATGTAGGGTTCGCAACCTTTTACACAGGTTCGTGGATGCCCAATTCTAAACCCTGTAAAGAGTAGAATTGTCGATAATAACCCTTTACTTTATTTGATAGACAAGAAACACAAACCTAAAAAAAAAAATTCTAAAGCCTGAGCAATACACAATCTCATCTCTTTTAATCAGGAACATGAGACAAGATTTACCAAACAACACAATTAATTTGTGATGTGGTGAACAACAATTTGTCCACCATTTTCCTCTTGAGAGGAATCCTCTGACTTCTGTCTATCAAAACGATTTGACCATACCTTATTCTCTAATGGTCTAATTTTGTCTTTGGAAACCAACTTCTTAGTCGAAGATTAAATCCTACATACCTCAGCAGTCTTCTGGGAAAGTTTAAGCTTCCTTGCTAATCGATTTGCTCTTCGTTGAAGTTTGTTGGCGTGCCTCACTTGATGCTTGTACTTATAACATCTTGATAGTTCATGACCCTTCTGAGAACAAAACGAGCACGTCAAACTTGGATAGTATTCATGCATCTGTGGTGTGAACATAGTTAGACACATAGTGGATCCTGAAACATTAAAACCAGCTTTTCCAAAGGACGGGTCAATTGATTCTTCCAGCTTGATTGGATTCTCCTCTTCACCTAAACCATCAAGGTTGATATATGTATTGCTACAATTATCAAAATCAATGTTTTCACATAGAAGACCGCCACTTGATTTCCTGTCTTCATCAGAATCATAAATCTCAGACATCTCATCAAGTGTTACAACAAGACCTTTGTTCCCAGTGTATTTTCTACGATTTGGGCACTCGTTTGCAAAATGACAAAAACCTTTACACTTAAAGCACTGTGGCATATCCTCATCATCAGCCTCGTCAGCATCCCTGTTTTTAAGAGGGACGCGATTGTAAGGTTTTTCTGACGACCTAGGTTTGTCTCTTGAAAACTGTTTACTTCTCTTCAATAGAAGATCCCTAAACTGTCTTGTGATCAAGGAGACTGATTTGTCGAGATATTCATCCGAAAAATCATCCTCAAACTGATCATCCTCAGAGACATAAACACTTTTACTTTTATCAAGTAATTTAGTGTTCCTCTGTGCTTTAAAGGCAATATCCTTTCCGATTTGGATGTATGCTCATGATCAAAGATCTTTAGCTTTCCAACCAATGTATTTCTGGAAAGATTATGAAGGTTATTTCCCTCAACGATGGCATGCTTCTTAGACTCGTATCTAGATGGCAGCGATCTGAGAATTTTCATCACAATGTCCTTTTCAGGAATAGTCTTACCCAATGCAAACGATGCATTAACAATCTCAGAAACTTTGTGATTAAACTCATCAAACGTATCTTAATCTGCCATACGAAGGTTCTCCCAATCGGAATTAAGGTTTTGAATCCAAGCTTCCTTTTCACTGGAGTTACCTTCGAATACGGTTTTTCAAGATATCCCAAGCATCTTTAGACCGAGTGCAATTAGACAGATGGTGCTGAAGAATTGGGGTAATGGCATGTATGATAGCATTCAAACTGTCGGAATTTTTCTTTGCAACATTTATCTCAGCAGGGGTGTATTCACCAATAGGTTTGGGAACATTTACATCTCCAACTGCCACAACGGGAGCATCATAGCCATTAACAACATATATCCATGATTGAAAATCACGTGCTTGAAGAAAAGTTCGCATAGAAATTTTCCACCATAAGTAATTAGAGCCATCGAAGACTGGTGGTTCGTTAATAGAGATAGCACCTCTGTCCATAGAGTCAGATTGCTACAAACACAAACTTGTAAGGTCTTAAACGTGTTTGCCTGCACTGATATCAATTGAAAAAGCGGGATCTAACAACACCACCCAATATTTCGCTTAGCAATCTGTATGGACAAACTCGAATATACTTTTAAGAGAATCAACAAGACTCAATCAATTAAAAGTATATCAATGAGTTTGTATCTCTCTCTTGATTTGATTTCCTCAAACAAAAACTGCGAGTACTAATCAAATACAAGGAATAACTTGGATGGTACCAAAGACCAATATCCAAGTGTCAATCAATATCAATCAACAACCGTTAGGTCGGATTCTCCAATTGATTGATCTAACGCACAACCTGTATTATTTCAATTATAAAGATAAAACAATATAATGCGGAAATTGAAATAACACAGACACCAGAAACTTTGTTAAAGAGGAAACCGCAAATGCAAAAAAAAAAAAAACTCGAGACCTAGTCCAGATTGAACACACACTGTATTAAGCCGCTAAAGACACTAGCCTACTCCAAGCAAACTTCGTACTGGACTGTAGTTGAACCCCAATCAGTCTCCCACTGATCCAAGGTACATTTGTACTCCCTACGCCTCTGATCCCAGCAGGATACTGCGCACTTGATTCCCTTAGATGATCTCACCCACAACTAAGAGTTGCTACGACCCAAAATCACAGGCTTTGACAATAACCAAATCTATCTCACACAGACAAGTCTATCAAAGGATCAATTTATCTCCCACAAAAAAACCCTAAAGTTTTTGTTCCGTCTTTTGATAATAATCAAGGTGAACAAGAACCAATTGATAATTCGGTCTTATATTCCCGAAGAACAGCCTAGATTAATCAATCACCTCACAACAATCTTAATCGTATGGTAGCGAAACAAGATGTTGTGGAATCACAAACAATGAGACGAATATGTTTGTGATTACTTTTTATATCTTGCCTATCGAAGATATCAAATCTCAAGCCAATCAATCTGATTGTACTCGTACGATAGAAGATGCAAGATCAGATCACACAACTACGATAAAAGTAGTATTGGTCTGGCTTCACAATCCCAATGAAGTCTTTATGTCGTTAACCTGGTTTTAGAAGAAGAAAATCATAGGTTAAAGGAGAATCGACTATGGTACGCAAACTAGTATCATACGTAAGTTGTGGGGATTAGTTTTGCACAATACTACATGTCTCCTTTATATAGTCTTTCAAATCAGGGTTTTGCCTTGGTAACAAAGCAATCAATATTTACCGTTAGATGAAAACCTGATTTAGATTCAAGTTAATATTTCTCAACCGTTAGATCGAAAACTTAGCTTGTTATACACAAATGAACTGCACGCTTCTAGGTTTGTTAACCGTACCCAAACTTGTACATTGTTGGTTCAATAGTTAACCAAAAGTTTAGCCATATGAGCATTTCATATCAACCATGTTTTTCTTCACCATTACTAGTTCGAATGACTCAAATGAACTAGTTAGGGAGTTGTTCAATTGCAAGGAAATCTTATGTAACTACACAAGACATAATTGAACCAAAGATGATTTGATTCACTTGAATCGGTTCATGAAATTTTATAGCCACGGTTTGCAAACTGCATTCCTTAGTCTTTTTAAAGTTTAAGTTCAGAAATCATCTTCAGATATATAACCTTCTCAAGTTCGCAGACTAGGTTCGCGGACTTAAGACACCGGACAGAGTTTACAAACTCCAGCAAAAATTCTCGGGATGAGAACTTTGTCGGTTCGTGGACTTAGCTCACGCAAGTAGTTTGTCAACTCCAGCAGAAATTCTCGGGTTTGAGAATTTCGGCAGTTCGCGGACTTGGCACTTGCCATTCTTCCGGTTCTCTTGATCAACAAAGTTCGAAAACTTTGGTTCAAGGAATAGGACTTATACATAAATGTGTTTCCACAACAATGCTTATGTCCATCATTGGTTATGTAATCTAAACTCTCATTCCAATCATTGAAACATTCTTAGAGGACGTTATACAGTTGTTACACCATTTCTTGTCAAAGAAATTTTCAAAGTGATTGAAACATATCATGACTTTCGTCACTAGGTAAAGATAAACTTGGTCGAAGCGAAAAGCTTACTAACACATATTTCGAGATATAGATAGGCGAGGTATACTCGATTCGAAATACCAAATGTGTATAATCTAAGTCTATATATAGCATACGACTTTTTGTCTCAAGAAATAGGAGATAGAGTAGATAGACTTTTGAGTGACAGATGAGTTCAAGTCTTCACATACCTTTTTGTCGAGAAGTTCCACCGGTTCCTTGAGTAGTTCTTCTACTTGTATGATGAATCGCCATGAAGTCCTTGAGCTCAAGTACACTTTCTATCATAGTCCGAGACTTAGCTATAATAGACTAGAAATCAAGACTTATAGTTTTGATCACTAACATTGACAAACATGCTTGAGATAGCAATGCATGCGAGTTCGACCGAGCAATGCTCTAACAACAATATCTACTTATCCAAACAGGGTCAAATTGGGTTTCATCGGAAAGCCCACGAAAAACCCTACAACTTTTCAGAAGGAACCGAAAGCTACCATAAGCGGTCCAAAAATACAAAATAAGGTTTCTTGCCCTAAACCTAGCCCAACTGGTCTGATCCGGCACAACCCACTGAACCGACCCACTACCCATTTCCTGACCCATCGGGTCAACCCGCAACCCGACCTGTTACCCGGTCCATGACCTGAATGGTCTGACTCACTATCTTGGTCTGACTCGGATCGAGTCAGCTATCTGACTCAGTCATCTTCTTCAACAGTTCTCAGAAAATATTCTAAGTGTTCACTTAAAACTCATCACGAGAGGTCATCTTCTAGGGTCTTTAGATGACAATAGATAACTCCAAATTAAACAAAATACGGCTCATTAGAAACACAGGATCATCCTATACAACTCTAGCCTATCTAAAGAGTCTCATACATACTGATCATCGTGACTGTTTCTACATGGTATTGGCTGCGTCGACTAATTTTGTATCATTGATATCTCACTCGATACTCATCCGATTCGGACAATCTTTATATGTACTGAAATCTCACCCTGCGTACTACAATTTCAAAGTATAAATCTCATTCTAATTATCGCTCGAAGGTACCTAATAAAGTCTCTACATATAGTCCAGTTAACAAAATACCATGCACATAAAATCATGATTTTCATAATATTCATAAACTTAAGAACTTGGTTGTTTTTAATCTATTCTTGCTTCTAACACAAACCCAAATCATTATAAACATATTAGAATCAATTAAAGGGTTTACCTTACTTGGTTAAACTAGTTTGCATCATCAACACAAATCAACCATCATGATCACCGTTAATTAATCATTATCAATATCAACTTCTAATTCTTTACTAGTTATCAAGAATCACTCCTCTATCTATCAAGACCACAACTAATTACTTTCTCATTCAACCATTCTCTGATTTCTATTCTTTCTAAACTTTGATATCCTAATATCATCATCAACTTCTCTACATAATTCCTCACAAAATATCACAAAAGAAGACTCTAATTGTAACAAGTTATATATATATAATTTCCAACTAAATTCCTAACAATAACACCACCACCTTACAAAAATCCATGACTCATTTCTCAAATAAAACCATAATCCTACAACACCTACTCCAAACAAGCCAAAAGAAGAGAACATAAACTTCCCTGATAAATTAAGTTTTCAACATTCAAATATTAAAGGAATCTATTATTTAGTGCCTAACAATTTACTAAGGGATAATCATTCATTACCTAAAGGTCCACTAAATTTAGAGGTATGGTCAACTGAGTCAAATAATCAAGTCAACAGCGAAAGTAAAGTCACGGTGCGTCGGTAGTCAACGGCTAAGTCAACTCCGGTTGACTTTTGTCAAACTTCGACACTCAAATTTCTGAGTGCGATATCTTCTTCGTCCGGTATCCGATTCACGCATTCTTGTAGTCCATTTCGCATAACTTTTCTAGATCTATCCAATGATACTATTTATTTTTCCAAATTACTGTTAGATTATTTTTATAAATTATTATTTATAATTAATTAATTATATCATTAGCGGCTAAATCGTCTCTTGACTGGTCTAATAGCGTTGACCGGCATAACCATAAAAAAGATCATTAAAAAAGCATGAGCCGTAATTAAAAAATTATAGAGTTGATGATTTCCACCCAGAATTTGATCACCGAGTCGTGCTTGCGGGTCCTTACAACTTGCTACATATGTGGAAACTATACAAAGGGGTTTGGGATCAACTCGACATAATTCTATTGTAGGTGTGATAAACCGACGATGGAAAGATCAGTTGAGTTCTCCTCTTCATGTTGTGGCGCATTTTCTGAATCCATATTATATCTACAACCCAACAGCCAATCTCATCTACAATGAAATTTCTAGTTATATCAAAAATGATTAATAACCCTCAAGAACAAGCGACATGCATGCTAGAGGTGTTAATTTCTATTAACAATTAATTTCATAATTATATGAATTTCTGTTAAGCAGTTTTATGATTTTTTTTAGGCGGGACGAATGCAAATGATGCAAGGCCAATTTGCATCACCATCAGCAAGATTGGATGCTCTTCAAGGCGATCCTGTAAGATGGTGGTTCTCCTACGGTGCTCAGTTTTTACTACCTGTTAGACTCTAACCTAACGAAGTTGAATCTAGTAATCAAATTGACCATTCTCGGGTTTTGAAACTAAAATATGACAATCAAACTTGACATTCCAACATTTGATGGATTCAACCGAGCAATGGTCTAACAGTAGTTTCCTCTTCATAACGTTTGAGAAGAGACACAATTCACCATCGAACTTTATATTCATTCACTACACGAGAATTATATTTAAGTTTGAAAAGAGACTGAATTATAATGTTTGGGCTTGAACGGGTATATAGATAGCATCTTAACGAAACATGAGATATCTACCTTTGAGATGAAGGAATTTTTTAAGTGTGTTTGTATAAATGCAGATTATAAAGGCGTTTGAGACAGACATAATAATAATTACTTTTGAAATCCGGTCGCAAGTTATATTAATGTTTAGACAGGGACGCTCCTAATACTCCATCCAAATGCAGATGCACATAAATATAAAGTCTCACTATATTTAGCAAAAGCTAAATTTCAATACCAGATCTGGCATCACATTTTATCTTTTATAACTTTACCAATTTTTACCTGTTGTGTTTGCCGACGAAAAAATTGCCAGATTTGAGAATTCTAGCCATGATTATAGTTGTTTTTACAAGAAGAGCTTAAAAAAATACAGCACAACATGCTACGTTTTATGTATTCGAAAACACAATTCCTATTATAGACAATTATTGATCATTTTGTTATAGACATGTTGACCAATTTTTATAAGAATATATACAACATCTAAATCTATTAAGTAATAAACGAATCTTTTTAAATATAAATTTGATTTTGTAAAGTCGGTTTGAACGTTCATTTGAACGGACGACTGATAATGATGTAATAATGCAAATCAGTTATATTTTTATTTTTAAGTAATACTACATCCATTTCTGGAAGAGATGTGATCGCTTTTTCAGTTTAGCCTATTTTTAGATCAAAATGAAAAATGATAGTAATTCTTTTCTAAAAAAACGAACAAAGTATAATATTTTAAATATTATATAATAAATAATAAATAAGAAGATTCCATTAATTTTTGTTAAATCTATATTATACAAGGAAACAGGTGCTTATATTGGAAAAATTTGATTCTCGATTTTGTCATACTACGATAAGAATCGATTGTTGTCCGAGATATATATGCGTTCGTCTGTTGTGTATATGGTTGAGAGTTATTATTGTTTGAGATACATATCCTAGTTTAATTGGGGGGCATAACTTCTAATTGGGGACCATGCACTACGGGATAAAAAAGGTCACCCAAACCTAATTTGGGTCACCCCTTAAAAAAATATTTTCTAAATGGAAAAACTGCCCTTATATGATTAGTATTAGGAATTAATTAGTTCGATTAGTGTGGTGAGTGTATTTAGATTAAAATCTGATTTTAGGAAAAAAAATTATGAAAAATGTGTTTTATGTGTTGAGGAGAAGAGGAGGAGTTTTGAGAGGAAAACCTAGGGTTTTTACAAATGGGTGATTCAAGTGGAGGAATGAGATTGGTGAAGCTTCAAATAACAACAATGATTGTGTTGATGGTAAGATTGTCTCAACTAATGAAATGGGTTGGATGTTTGATGAGGAGATGTTGATAGAGGAAGGCATGAACAATGGTTTGAATGAAGATCTCATTGCTCAAGATGAAGGAACCAACACTCAAAATGAGGAACCCCAAGGCCAAAACAATCAGGTAAACTTCATATACTCTTCAAATTGTCTGAATGGTGCTCCAAGTGGTCGAATCATCCACACTATGGAACAACTCAGAGAAAGGGTCGTCATAGTCGGGGGGTGTATACCCAAACGACTCTATGAGGTCGTCAGTATATTGACACTACCAATAACGACTCAAACCTGCAACTTTTCCAGGTTATGAAAAATCGTTAGGGTAGTGCGCTAAACATTGATAACCCTTTTTAACTAGGTCACTTAGAGTCGTTTTATTGTTTTGTTTACATATAGACGACTCTAAAACCAAAACTCTCTGTAAAAAGTAACACTTAGGGTCGTCATACATGTAGTCATATGAAATGACGATCCTAGATATCAATTACTAATTTCTTTTAGAGTCGTTAGTTTGATTAGTTATATAAAGTAACGACCCTTGTACTAGATTCTCATAATTTTTGATTTCATAGAATCATTTCATTGAATCGTAAAAGGCATACATCTTGCATAGCGTTTCATTGAAGGAAATGAAATACAATAGATAATAAAGGTGCACTTATACACTTAATCATATATGGCGTTGTTATATCTAGTGCCTTCCAAGATAAAGTAGCAAACATGGAGCTCAAACTTTTCCCCACGAAGCTCCTCATAATAGCGATACGCCTTCCCTAACTGAAAATGCAAATATACTTAGTTAGTATCGATCAAATATTTTTATAAGTTTTACCTCTTGTTCAAATACTTACTCTTACAACGCTCAGCATATCCGGAAAGGTTTCCCTAACAGCCTTAAGTTCTCTTTTCAAAACATCACACTTGAATTGTATCTTCTGGAAATGTTCCTTGACTTGTTTCAAATACCTTGAGTTACAATTTCCGTCCAACGCCACAAAAACGATGAATACGCGGTTTCACCAAGCATCCGATGTTTCATCAATGTCTTTGTCTAGACTTTCAAAGTGGTTAGTGACTGTTTTCCAAGCTCTTGTAATGGCACAATTATCTTCATTAGTGAATGGAGTCATGATGTTTCTCCTTTTTTTGCTCTTAAATGGTAATTAAATGAGAAGGAGAAGAGGAGGTTGATAATTAGGGTTTTGATATGGAATAGGTGAGATATGGGCCTCTATATATAGAATGGAGCGACCAAACTGCCTCAACCACATTTGGTTGAGTTAAATTCAAAAATAAGTGCAACCACTAACATGAATCGTTAATCCGTAAAGATTAAAACCAAACAACTATTCATATGTACCAGAGAACGACTCTTAGAGTCGTTATTTTATATGTATACAAGGTGACGTAGGCCCCTTAAGATTCTAAATGCAATAAAGGCGTAAGATAAGTCAAACTTGTCTATTCTTTCCACAATCTACGCTGCCAAAGCAACAATCAAGAGAACTGAATGGGATGGTAGATTAATTATGCAACAATCGGAGTGGTTGGCAGAAAAACATAACTATACTGTGCAAACAAGGGTCGGTTTGGGCGACAAAGTGACTCATATTTTTCTTGCCCATCCTAGGATGATGGATTTGGCACAGTGCTTTTACCAGGTCTTGTTCATAGATTTCACCTATAAAACCAACAAGTATAACATGCCGTTGTTGAACGTGGCTAGTCATACTAAGCAATCATTCACCGTGGCAGGGTGCTTTATGGAAAAGGAAGAAATAGAAGACTATGTTTGGGATTTGGAACAAGTTAGGTTGATTTACCGTAGCGAAGAGACACCGCAGGTTATATTTACGGATAGGGATTTTGCAGTCATGAGTGTCGTTCGTCAAGTTTTTCCCCTTGCTCAACATTTTCTTTGTACGTGGCACATCCAAAAGAATCTTTTTAAACAAACACGTATTTAAAAAACAAAACATAAACAAGTTAACACCAACTAATCAAATAACAAGAAAATTTGGGATTCTTACGATTGTCTCACTAATGCAATGAGCCCACGATCCAAAATATCTAAATAGAACTTTGCCCCCATCTCTAGGTTCTCCTCTAAGTTTACCACCTCGAAGAGGAGGCAACATCAAATGAGTAGAGGGAACGTGTCTCGCACTGGGTGCAATATCTGTTCCATCCTTCTTAACCCTCTTTACCGTCTTTTTCGCCTTTGCATTCTCTTCCTCATCCTCAACAGTGGTTTTACCATCATCACCACCTTCATCCTTTTCATCATCATTACCTTCATTCTCTTCCTCCTCATCATCATTATCATCACCGCCATTATTACCTTTATGTTGTTCCTCCTCATTACCATCATCCTCATCATCGCCACTACCATTACCTTCACCCTCTTCATCCTCTTCTTGCTCTTCTTCTTGTTCCTCTTCTTCTTCTTGAATATCTTCTTCTTGTATCTCATGTTCTACACCCTGTTCCTCATCTACTTTCTCTTCTTCTTGTTCATCTTCTTCTTGAGCACTAGTGTTAGCTGAAACAACAGGAGTGTCTGATTCTGACGAATCGGACAGCTCATTACCTTTGTATCTTGGTTCGGTGATAGAAAATGTTACTTCACTCGGCCTTCTTCCGCGCAATGGACCGGCAAGTAAGTATTTATCGTTGCGGGGAGGTTTCGAAGGAGGAGTTATCGTGATTCCAACCTTGTCTTTCGTTTTCTTGTCACTACATTCCAAACACGAAAAAAGAAACTATAAGACATCAACTTTATCTCTATCAGTTAAATATTCGTCAATGATATGCTCTAACAAACTAACGACTCTTCATTACAAGGTAACGACTGTAATTTATAAGGTAACGACTCTTTGCAAAAATTGGACAGTGAGGATGATTTTGGTCCTTAAAGGGTCTTTAAAGATTAAACTTGGGTCGTCAAACAAGTAACTCCCGACCCTATAAAAGAGATGACGACTCTAGGGATTATAGATTACTGGCGACTCTAGTCTAGGGATTATATACTACTGACGACTCTATCGTTTTCTCCAACAGAAGGCAGTTCAAGTTCAACCCAGAGTCGTTACGCACTAATTTGGTGTCGTCAAACTACAGTCGTCATCTTCAACCTAATATGGCGACGACTCTATTATAGGGCACAAAAGGTCGAAGTAGCAGAACAAGGGTCGTCATATTTACACTAACAGGTTAACGATTTTTCATATAAAAAGCATGCAATGTAAGAGTCGTTAGGGTATTATTTCTTCGATGCTAACGACTCTCATTCTGTAACTTCTATTTTTCAGTTACCAATCTCGATTACACAATCAAAAAACAACCAAAACATCGAATAGGAGGTGGGTTTAAGTTCACGTACCCTCTAATTGGAGCCATTCCCTTTTTGGGTTTCGATTTGCTTGCTTCAGGAGCTCTTCGCACGTA
This sequence comes from Papaver somniferum, assembly GCF_003573695.1. Taxonomy (NCBI): domain Eukaryota; kingdom Viridiplantae; phylum Streptophyta; class Magnoliopsida; order Ranunculales; family Papaveraceae; genus Papaver; species Papaver somniferum. The sequence continues at coordinate 56,650,617 of NC_039364.1, read as the reverse complement.
CACCTTTGCATTCACTGTATCTACAAGATTAGGAACTTGAAGTGCTTTGCGAGCGGTTTGCTTTGTTTTAGCCATATTTGTAGAAGAAGTTAATCGTCGATTAAAGTTTTATCATCGACGATTACGCGGTGAATCGGTTCGAAGAATTTTCCTCGGTGGAGGTGGAGTCGTTAATGGTGGAGGTGGAGAAGAGAAAGGGAGGAGAGGAAGATGAATATAAAAGAGAAACTGATTTTCTCTTTGATTTAATTAGGGTATATAGATTAGGGGCCTTAATTAGGATAGTTAATTAGTGAAACTGATTTTCAATTAGTGAAGGGTAAAATAGTATATTCATATTGCCCTATTTACACTCCTGAAAATTTTTGGGGACAAACAAAATTCCATGACCCCCAATTGGAAATTATGGCCCCCAATTAAACTAGGATATATATCCGTTCGTCCATTTTGAATATGGTTGAAGTTTTATTATTCTGGACGATATTGATTATGCCGCCACCTGGAAGAAAGGTAACCCAGCTTTACTACTAGCAAACCTTATACCCGTTTGCACTTTTGAACTTGTCTCGAGAAATTGTTATCGAGATTGAAGATAATTGAAAAAGAGTGCACAAGAACATTATTAATCGAAAGAAAACTCGAAGTTGGACAATATTTTCTCCACTGCATTATTTCATATTTGGACGAAAATTGCAAGACTTTAATTGCTCTAATAGCGAAATTACAAATTCAATACCAAATACGTGGCAAGGGGTGAGATTATTGTGAATTCATACTTTACTGTAGTAACAAATCCAAAGTGACGTACTGCCTAATCCATACTTTAGTGTAGTAACAAATCCAAAGTGATGTATTGCTTAGATACGACGTCACCTGCATTTAAAATATCTTCTTTCGTTTTCCTAAATTAATGGGTACCTTAGTGCAACAAAATGCAGGCCTTATGCTCAAGGGAATAAAAAAGAACTATAGTGTTTTGACCTGACCAATAAACATCGGAGCCGGGACCTCTCAACCCCTATATTTCAACCTAGTCACGACTAACCTTAATACGCGGTCTTCGTTTGATCTTAGATTTCCTAATTAACGGTCGGGATCTGTTGATGGGTGAAAACAATTTGCTACTTTTCGAGGAAAACTGGAGGATTATGCGGTTCCTCGATCGAGCAAATCGACTAAATCTTTAACAGATGCACTGCACGGGAGTGTTTTGAGTTCGAGAGATCATTTTGTAGGACTCTGGCCTAAACCAAGACAATGCCCTTTCCAGAGTCAATTCGGTTACAAAGAGGGATGAGGGTAGATCTGTAGGAGGGAAGTTGAGAATTATGTGAGATCAATGAGTATTGAAGGATTGTGGATGTGTTGGAGATCTACAAGTTTTGTGAACTGTTGAGTTCAGATACGATGATTATGATTAAGTTCTGATAGATTCAGTTTAGTTAAGTTAAGTTATATGTTGCATACTTAGCTGTAGCGGCTAGACCTAGGGTGCCCATATCCTCTTGTGAGGGTGCCTCAGTAAGATCGGTTATGTCCACTCGTCTCGCGTCACGTGTCATCCAACCATTACTCCTCTTAGGGTTTCGTGGATTGGATATAAGGGTTGTAATAAAACTTATCTGATCATGAGATATTAATGAACTAAGTATTGGTTGCGTTGTTTATAGCCAGATTGGCCTGAATCCTTGATTTAGGAATTGCTAAATTCATTTCTTTCATCATTTTATCATCTCTTGTTGTTAATTTGTTGTAAGTATACAACAATTGGCATCAGAATCGTTCTTCCCACCCAAAATTCTTCCAAATTTTTTTCACAATGACACTGAAGGAGGTCGAATCAGAGATCGAGAAACTGAGAGGATCTCATATAGTTCTTGATTCAAAACTCACAGATCTAGGTGGTTCAGTTGCTGCTTTATCCACCAAGTTCGATAATCTTATGCATCTCATCGAGCAATCAAACTTACTTCAACACAATCCTGAGAAGCCTACTGGTTCTCAAAGTGACACTCATGATGCTAGTCATGGAAATCGATTTCACTCTCATCATTCTCGAATACCCAAATTAGATTTCCCAAGATTCGATGGTGATAATCCAAGGAGATGGATCCAAAAGAGTGAACAATATTTCAAAATCAATGATACAGAAGAGCACTTAAAGGTAAATATTGCTTCGATCTACTTAGAAGGTAAAGCCGAAAGGTGGTTCTTAAATTTTCAAGTCAATAGGCCTCGTATTACATGGTCTGATTTATCTTTTCATATTTGTGCTCGATTCGAAAACCCATTGAGGAAAATTTTGTGGGTAGCTTTAATAAACTCATTCAGAGTTCAACAGTAGATGATTATTATGAGGAGTTTGAATCTCTGAAAGCTTTGATGCTAACTATGAATCCAACTCTTACTGAAGCTTATTTTATCATGAGTTTCCTTAGTGGTCTAAAGGAGGAAATTGGCAAATCTGTTTCTATGTTTCACCCTAAGACTTTATCTGAAGCTTTCTCCTTAGCAAGATTGCAAGAGCATAAAGTTAACATTGCTTCTGTTGCTACTAAACCATCTACAAGATCATTCAATATATATTTTCAGAACAACAGACCATACTCTTCACCAAATTTTCCTTCTAAGCCCATACTTACATCTCCTAAATCTGCACCAATTACACCGAAGTCCTTTTCTCCATCTCAATCTAAATCCAACTCTACAAGTCCTACTATTAAGAGACTTACTCCTGAAGAAATGCAGAAAAGAAGAGACCAAGGTTTATGCTACAACTGTGATGTAGTTTACAGGCCAGGGCACTTTTGCAAAGGTAAACAGAAAATATTCATGCTTCAAATAGACCATTCCGAATCACAAGATACAGAGCAAGAAGAGGAATTTGTTGAGGAAGTTGTTGAGTCTCCAGTCACTCTGACATTGAGATATCACTTCATGCTCTCACTGGCACAGTTACAGGTGACACCATAAGAATTCCTGGTGTTCTAAATAAGCATAAGGTATCTATTCTGATTGATTCTGGAAGCACCACCAGCTTCATGGATAGCAGTTTAGCTTCTACTATTCACTGCAAAATGACTCCAACTGCTTCCATGTTAGTAACTGTTGCAAATGGTGATAAAACATGTAGTAGTGGCATCTGTTCTAAGCTTCAATTGAGTATGCAAGGCCATAAGATTGTAGAAGATCTGAGAGTCCTACCACTGGGAGGTTGTGACATTGTATTGGGAGCAGATTGGCTCAGGACATTAGGTGATGTGCTTTTTAACTTCTCTAAACTAATCATCTCCTTTAAGTACAATAATAAAAAAATCACATTACAAGGAGCTACTCCTAGCAGTGCTTTACACATGATGAGTAGTTCAGCAGTAAAAAAGTTTTTTTGCCAAAACTACTCATGGTGTTGTGGGTCATTTATTTTCCATTTCTACCACCACTACAACTACATCCACTCCTGAACCTCTTATTCCCTTATTGCAAGAATTCACTGATATTTTTCAAGAACCCACTCAAATTCCTCCAAAAAGGAGCTTAGATCATACAATTCCATTGCAACCTAATTCAACTCCTGTCAACCAAAGAGCTTACAAATTCCCCTACACCTAAAAGTCAGTGGTAGAACAACTAGTTAAAGAAATGTTGAATTCTAGAATTATTCAGCCTAGCCACAACCCATTTGCTTCCCCTATACTCTTGGTGAAAAAGAAAGATGGTTCTTGGAGGTTTTGTGTAGATTATAGAAAGCTCAACAGCATTACTGTCAAAGACAAATTCCCTATACCCATTATTGATAAGCTATTGGATGAACTCAAAGGTGCGGTTATTTTCACCAAAATCGATCTTAGAGCTGGCTATTTTCAGATCAGAGTTAATGACTTGGACATTTTTAAAACTGCATTTAGGACACATCAAGGCCATTATGAGTTCAAAGTTATGCCATTTGGCCTTACCAATGCCCCTGCCACATTCCAGGCACTCATGAATGAAATATTTCAACCATTTCTAAGGAAATTTGTTTTGGTCTTCTTTGATGATATTTTAATTTACAGCTCTAGTATGGATGAGCATTTGGAACACCTCAAGATTGTTTGTTTCTCTTCTAAGACAGCATAATCTATTTGCCAAGGAGTCTAAGTGTTGTTTTGTACAACATTCATTGGAGTATTTGGGACACATTATTACAACTGAAGGAGTATCTGCTGACCCTAACAAGATTTCTTGTATGCAAAATTGGCCACTTCCTTCAACTGTTAAGGAGCTCAGAGGCTTTCCTGGCCTTACTGGATACTATAGAAAGTTTGTCCAAGGATATGGTGCCATTAGTAAACCATTAACTAATCTACTCAAAAAGAATTCTTTCATATGGAGTCCAGCTACCACAACTGCATTCAACAAGCTTAAGGTAGCTATGACTCAAACTCCCATCTTGAGTTTACCAGATTTTACTAAGCAATTTGTGGTTGAGAGTGATGCAAGTGATGCCTGCATTGGAGCTGTTCTACTTCAAGAGAAAAAACCACTTACTTACTTCAGTAAAACTTTAGGCCCAAGGGCACAAGCATTGCCCACTTATGATAAGGAGTTTTTAGCCATAGTCATGGCCGTGCAAAGATGGAGACATTACTTACAAGGTACCAAATTTCTTATCAAGACTGATCATCAAAGCATTCAGTACTTTCTTGACCAGAGGATCACCACCAATTTACAACAAAAATGGCTCATCAAATTATTGGGCTTTGAATATGAGATACAATACAAGAAGGGTTCTGAAAATGTTGTTGCTGATGCTCTTTCAAGAAGACCTTTACCTTCAGTTCAGTGAAACTCTATGTCTCTTTCTTCTCCAACATGGATGTAAGATGTTCTCCTTAGCTATGAAAGTGATACCAAGGCACAACAAATTATTTCTCAACTGCTTCTACAACCTAATTTTGTTCCTAATTTCACCATCCAAGCTGGTATCTTGAGATATAAAACTAGAATCTATCTTGGTACTGGTAATGATGTCAGGGAAAAAGTTTTATCTTCACTACATACTTCCAATGTGGGAGGTCATTCAGGCATCCAGGCAACTTATGTGAGAGCAAAATGCCATTTTTATTGGCCAGGACTGAGGAAGGATGTCTTATTATTTGTCTCCCACTGTGATATCTGTCAAAGAAATAAAAGTGATTCCACTACTCATGCTGGTCTCCTCCAACCCCTCATTGTTCCAGATCACTCTTGGCAGCACATTACTATGGATTTTATTGAAGGGTTACCAATAAGTGACAAGAAGAGTGTGATTTTGGTAGTTGTGGACAGACTCACCAAGTATGCACATTTCATTGCTCTCCAGCACCCTTACACAACTGCTTATGTAGCCAAAGTATTTCTCAACCAGGTATTCAAACTCCATGGTCTCCCATCTTCAATTGTATCTGACAGAGACAAGGTGTTTACCAGCAACTTTTGGCAAGATTTATTCAAAGCTCTTGGTACTAGCTTGAACTTAAGTACAGCTTATCACCCTCAAACAGATGGCCGAACTGAGAGGGTGAATGCCTGCTTAGAAAATTACTTAAGATGCATTACTGGTCACCATCCTAGTCAATGGAGCAAATGGCCGGCACTTGCAGAATGGTGGTACAACACTAGCTTTCACAGAGGTTTGAGAATGTCTCCCTTTCAAGCTCTCTATGGTTATATTCCAACTCATATGGCATTTCCTTCCTCTGCCACCACCTCTATAGCTGTTGTAGAAACTTAGCTTAAAGAGAGAGCAGCAACGCTAGACATCCTCAAAGAATCTCTCCAAAAAGCTCAAGAGAGAATGAAGTTGTATGCAGATTCTACCAGAGTTGAAAGGTCTTTCAATGTGGGTGATATGGTGTATCTTAAATTGCAACCTTACAGAGAGGCATCTGTTGCAGTTAGGAGGAATTTTAAACTATCTGCCAAGTACTATGGGCCTTTTTCTATACTGCAGAAAATTGGTACATTGGCTTACAAGCTGGAGTTACCTTCTCATTCACGCATTCATCATGTATTCCATGTGTCTCAGCTGAAGAAACACATTGGCGTTCAGATTATACCTTCTCCTACTCTGCCAGTGGTGGATCTTCATGGTGGCATCATAATGGTTCCTGAAAAAGAATTGCAGCAGAGGACTGTGTTGATTGGCAACAACCTGATTCGCTAAGTCCTCATACAGTGAACTAATTCTTCACCGGAGAATGCTACTTGGGAGGACATCACCAACATTAAAACACACTACCCCAGATTTATCCTCGAGGACAAGGATGCTGCTCAGGGGGAGGCAATGTTGCATACTTAGCTGTAGCGGCTAGACCTAGGGTGCCCATATCCTCTTGTGAGGGTGCCTCAGTAAGATCGGTTCTGTCCACTCGTCTTGCGTCACGTGTCATCCAACCATTACTCCTCTTATGGTTTCGTGGATTGGATATAAGGGCTGTAATAAAACTTATCTGATCATGAGATATTAATGAACTAAGTATTGGCTGCGCTGTTTACAGCCAGATTGGCCTGAATCCTTGATTTAGGAATTGCTAAATTCATTTCTTTCATCATTTTATCATCTCTTGTTGTTAATTTGTTATGAGTATACAACATTATCAATCATAGATTGATGAACCTATTTATATTGCAGAAGTAGTTAAAACATTGATCTCCTGTAAGTGTGACGGTTGCAGAGGAGTGGAATAATGTGGGAGTGGGAAATCGTGGTTGAACCAATTCCACATGCGTGGGAGAATTGGTTGATTGTCCATCCATCATTTTTCTAACTCCTTCAACTGCCTGCACGACTTACTCATAATGATCATCGTGGATGTACACTCGTCATGTAGGCCGCCATACAAAAACCCTAGTGAATATTCCCCATGTGACACGATTGATGTCTTATGAATGTGGAGTCTGCAACACAGATGTGTATTTAATTGGTCAACTTGACTTGACTAGACCATGAGTCCTAGCCTTGATGAGTCGAGCATAATGGATGAATGTGGTATGCTCTGAGACTCATCGATTGAGCATAAGGTGTCTGTTGGGACAAAATAATGCACATACGTCGAATATGGTGAATTGTGATGTATCATTTTAGTAGTTGAGGCAATAATGATGTTCTGATAATTTGATCGACGCGCGCCTGATGAGATTGCTAGATCATGGACCTAATCTGATATGTCGAGCATTTGACAGGAAATCAGATATTGATGAGTTATCCAGAGTGCTCATTTCTGATCTAATATGTCATGAATTGTCGAATGATAAGGGAATTAAAGTATTAAATATTGAATGATCAGTGTCTGTCCAGAATGATCGACCTAGTGGATGGCCGTCCAAATCATGTTGCTCTCGGATAATCGAGCAATTAAAATGTTGGTAGCAAGACCGGACATTAAAATTAATTAAAATATTGACTGCTGGATCAATGTGAAAGTTATCAACGTTTATCAAATTATCGTAAAACCTGAATCCTGAAGATGAAGATGTCATGTACCCGGCATGGTAAGGGAGTGCCCATATCCTCTATATGTTTGTATTTAGTAATAATAGTGTTATTTAATATAGTTAGGAGTGGTAATTAGTAGTGGGTTGTACTGGGCGGTTGAGATATAACCACCTGGTGAATTATTAGTCGTTGGATGGTAAGGAAAGAAATGCCTATCTTTATAAGGCGGAGTCTGTAATGAAAAATGATAGTCAAGTTTAATCTAAAATCAATCGTTTATTCGATTTAGGTTGTGTTCTTCGGAACCAGAGAGGTTTATCCTCAATCTATCTATCCAATCCCGTTATCCATGTTGTTATGTACATCTAGGTACATAACAATTGGTATCAGATTCGTTCGATCCATGGAGAATTTTTTGTATCTAGCTACGGAGAGAGCTGAAGCTTATCTGCATTACCTTGATCTAAAGAGCAGGTATAGTGAGCTACTTAACGATGTATATTCACCAAGTCGAAATTATCATCTTTCGCAACTAGAGTCTCAAATCTCCTTCACCAAGCTTCGATGGGAATCAATTCACATACTACCATCAGTGATGACGCAGTTAGTGTCAATCCATGGGGTTAAAGAACCTCCACAGAATCAAGCAGAAATTCACTCTGAAGAACCAACAGAGGAGGAAGCTATGGTTCCAGAAGCAACAAAAATTGACGAGTTGTTTGTGGATGACGCATCGATTGTTGATTCTTTCGACTCCCTTGATGAATTAGTTCCTCAATTTTTCTTTGTTGAAGAAGAAGATGATAATTCCCTCAATTTCGAATTGCTCATTCCTTCGTTTTTGTTCGATGAAGAGGAACATTCGTTTGACAAGGTGAGATTTCAATCTAAAGGAGTTATCAGTTCTGTGGTTAATTCTGAGCCACTTGAATGCTCGCAGGAATTGGTCTTTCGTCACAATAACCTATATGGTAAGAGTCGTTTTTCTCTTCTCTTTGATGCTTCTCGCGGCATATTTGATCGAGGTAAACGTATCCCTGATTCTTTCAATTCAATGAGAAATTGATTGTTCCACGGATTTCAAGTTTAGGGTACCAATTAGATTTCTCGGATATCCTTTTGATTGTGCGTTTGTGTATTACTGATGCTACATTTCAAGTTGAGAGCAAACTGTTTGATAAAATGTCCGAGTTTGTGCATTTGAATGATGTTAGTGTAGAATTTTTCTGGCAGCTCAAAATGGATAAAGTATTTGATCGTGGAAAAGAATATCATCTTATTCCAGGGTTATCATCTTTTATTAATTCTTCTAGGGACAATTTTGATACAAATACTTCTTATGTGACTGTTGGTACTGGGTTTACATTCATGGCTGCTTATTATGACAACTTCAATTCTAAGCTAATGGCGGAGCTTGTGTACTGTTTCATTCTGCTATATGAGTGTTCAAATGTGTCTTTGTTTGTTAAAGAGGGGGATAGTCATGATATTAACCAGCTGTTTGAACAACGGCCTCAACAACGCCATATTCCCTGGACATTTGTGCTTCTTCAGGTGCCAAGACAACGTGAATCAGGTACATTCTTTTGTGCTTCAGTTATATTGGTATGGGTTCCAACTGGTGATTATAGTGTTACTAGTAGGCCAGTTACCAACTTGTCATCGCGAAATACATGGTTTGCTCATGTGCTCGGTAGGAAGGCGGAAGAAATTTTTTTCTTACAGCTGCCATGTGACTTACTCGAGATGCTTGAAGTTGATCTTCTGTGCTCCATGTGTGTTATCAAGTGTGATAGAACTCGCTTACCAGTCTTGCATTCAACTAGTGCTTGTCCATGGTCTGTTCAAGTACTTGACATTAAAGGAGCAACAAAAATTTTCTTACAGTTCAAGTGTGAGTTGCTTGAGGTATTCACTATGTGTTTGATATTATTGGATGCGCACACTAAAATTTCTGTTCATGACCTACTCCTCGATTATGGATATGGATTCAAATTGTGGCGTCGGAACTCCAGGGTAATGGCGACTTATAATGGAAAATTTGTTTATGATTTTGTTTTCAAATTTGGATACTCATTAAGGCTGCTATGTGCGAGATCAGCTACAATTCTGTTCGTGCAAGGGGATGAGACTGGTGTTGTTTGCAAGTTACAGAACACAAGGTTGCAGCATGGTACAGTTCTGTGGTCCAGGTTGATACTTCAAGTGACAGGTACCAATGCAGCTGGTACTATGATTGAGTTATTTGATCAACTACATCACAGTCGATGGAGTTTCTGTAATCTTCTAATCTCACAGCTGGGAAATGGTTCACGAAATTCACTAAACTTTTGTGTGGTGGCAAGCCAATATGCTGGTGAATCACAGATTCTCTCAAAGAGGCTTCACTATAAGCTTGTATTTCTTTCTCTTCGTGCTAGCCAGATGCGTGATGTTCCCCTGATTCTTTTGTAAGAGCTTCTAAATTTTTCAGTGCTCCTATTTTTAGTTCACACAGTTGTTAGAACTCGCTTATCTCTTTCACAAATTGATCCTTTTCAGCACTCCAAATTACTTACTTCTGAAGTATTTTGGTGGTTTATAATCCAAGAGAGAGTTATATTGACAACAACACACTTCAATTGGAATTCTCTGCACAATGAGCTCAGCATTTTGGGAAGAGGGTTATCTATACACTATCGATTACCTTCACCGAATGTCTATAGTGGGTGTCTGCTTCCAGTGGGTATGTTAATAGAAACTCAGATCTTAGTGGTAATATTTCAATTTCTTAAAATGTTGGTATGGGTAGGATACTTGATAGTGGGGTTTCTTGACATAAACTGGAATTATCAAGGCCATTGATTATGCGAGGCTGAGGTCATTCATCACATTGAAACACCTCTTCGGAGAAGTACTCTGTTTCTGACAAGTTTATGGAGTACGAGGACTACTAGTGGTAATATATGGCCTTTCATTGACTTATCTGTACCATTTGTCTCATTTGGTTATGGGCGTTTACTATTTGACAGAGGTAAAATGGCTGCCATGGTAGTGATGATACTTTATAAGCACCGCACTTTTGGGTTGACGGCTCCCATGTACTTGCCAGGAGAGTGTCACGGCTCATCAGAAATTCTTCCCAGAGATACTTTAGGTTGTTGTCGGTTAGTGTTTGATAGAGGTAAAAATGCTGTCAAGCTTTTTACCGCAATTGGTGATGCTAAACTCAATTGTGTGATAGCTGGGATTTCTACTAGGGTTAGAATTTTACACGAGTTTACACCAAGGGAAATTTTCACTGAGATCTATGACATCACTTGTGTAAACATGTTTCTATACGAGATACAAACCCATACTGCAGTTCGTCACCATATAGAGGTTAATCTACATCTCGCCTCCAAAGGGTCTGTTCACTGTCAAATTCTGGAGGTTGACGAAATGGTAAAGCAACTGCTTCATCTCATAGTGTCTCAGGTCAAGAGGGAATTTACTGGTGGTTCTATTAGTGCATACACAACAATGACCTTTGCATACATAAGGACAATTTATTTTGACACACTCAGGACTCATGAGTTTCAGTTTCTTGTCCGTCTGGAGGGGTGACAATATCTATCAGAGATCTGCAAGGAGGACGGTTATTGGGCCTGGTTGGATGTGCATTAAAGCCTCACACACGTGCTCATTCTGTTGTGGTTGTGGATGGACGTCCGAGCGTGTAGAGAAATGTCCATGGACAAGGATTCATTATTGGAGAAAATAAAAGATATGAATAATTATTTAAAATAATAATGAAGAGGCGTGGGACCGTCTGGGCATGATCGCCAAGGGACCGGCCAGGTCCAGTCATGGTGGTGCACGGGCCAGCATGTCCCTCGCGCGTCCATTCCTGAAAATTTTAAGTATGTTATTGCACACTTGTGCAATGTTTTGTATTTTCAGAAGAGTTTGATCTTGACTGAAATTCTTAATTTTTGCTTGAATGAGCAATTAGGGTTTTTTGCTCGCACGTCCAATATATGATATCAAAATAATGTTATTTTAATATTATTGATAAAAAAGACCTAATAGTCGTGGGATTAGGCTTTTTTTTTTAAGTTGAGCAATATCTGGAGAAATATGGAGAATTAGGAGTTTGCATGAATGTGGGAATCAAGAGTTGAGGGAAATAATAATAAAATAAGGAGTTGGAGAGGCGTGGGACCGTCCATGGTCGGCCGGCCGGTGCGCCCGGTCCCACGACTCCTCTTTCCTACTTTTTTTTAAATTATTTTCCAACTTTGCTTAGCTCTTCATATTTCCTCGTTCGTCCATATTTTTGGGTGCTCGTTCGTGCATCATTGAACGATGGATATGATAACATGCGTTAGACAAAGAACGTGTGACAAACCGGAAATTACGCCTAAAGCGCCAAGGCACGCATGCCGTAACTCCCTGATTTGTTACACTGATGCTAGTGATCAGGTCGTAAAGCTTCTCTTCATGCCAGGAAAATACACACACATGTTTCCTTTTAAAAATGCTTCGAAAGCATGATGCCTTATACTTAGCTTCCACATTGTTCCAACTTACCCTTGTTCTGCGATGGGTAAAGCCATATAGGCTAACGTCGATGCAATATTACATGTATCACAGCTTAGGAGTATTGTTTAAGCATAGAGCATGCCTTTGGACTTGCACATAGGCCATTGCAAGCCTATTTACGCTTCCTTATTTCGCTTGGCATTGATTTGAATGCATATATGCAGTTATATTTCTTGTGTCAAGGGTGCATCAACGAGACTCATGTAGTAATTACCTTGTACCATTCCTTGAGATGCCAATGGCTTATGCAAGATCCCCTAATTTGCATACCGATTTAACTTACTTTCCAAGCTATGCCAAATGCGCAGTTGGTGCATGCCTACGTCGAAGGACTTGATAGGAAATATGAGCATCCAAGGAATGGAACTTACCTTATCAAGTATGACAACAATCATATCTTGCATCTCTTAACCGGGATATATGATATGAGTTACTATAATATAACACTCATCTCGCAATTAGATGATGTATGAGCGACAACATGTCAGACTATTAATGTTGCGACTCATTGTGGATGCCTACGTACCCTACTCCGTACCTTGAAGGGATCAACCACTGACTGTAGTTCATCCATGTAGGGATAAGCAATTAAATATAACTCGTATTGTAAGGACAAAGGCCAAGCAATAGCCTAGTCCATATAGGTCAAAGGGTCACTTGCAAATGATGCACAAGAATGTGCATCATTGGTCTTTCCTTCGTGTTGCACCATGGTGGTGCAATATTATTTCGAAATGTCGCAATGATGATGCATGAAGCTATCTCGGGTGACCAACGAGCCATAATAATATTTGAGAATCATATAAGCTTTACTGGATAAGCTATGAAGCTTATGTGCATCTACATTATATGCAACTTCAACCAACCACCGCGCCCTATATATGTCTTGTTGACATTTCCCCAACTAAAAGTTGGGAGTACTTTGACATGCTTGCTCCACAATTCATGGTTGTTGCGATTATCTCAGGACAATACGCCATGATGGCAGTATTTCCATCTCCGCCGTGATAGCCAAATGAAGTATTGCACTAGCTTCGCACCGTGATGGAGCAATATTTCACTTAGCCAGCCTTCAACTGACTGATGCACCATGATGGTGTAATATTGGTCTCGGCTAGCCACCACTGGCATGATGCACCATGATAATGTGATATCTCTTTTGGCCAATGTTCCTGCGTAATCCATCATAATGGTGTGATATCTCTCTTAACCAGCCACCCACTAGACGATGCACCATGATGGTGTCATCTCATGCCAATGACACATGTTTGAGCATGCGCCATGCAAATAGTGTGGGTATTACAAAACGACTCAGATTAGACGGCGAAACACGCGGGGTTCTCATTGACCAGTTTAACAAATTTTAACTTTTTCCTAAAGTAAAATCTTTGCCTTCTAAAAAAAATATTGATGCAAAATTATCATACAAAAACTCATACTTCTGCTTTGCAAAATTAAATTGAAGTAAAAGGCTCATCAAAGAAGGGGATTGCAATTTTCTGCTTCCACCCCTACGATGTGGAATTTTTGTATAGGGTTTTTGTTAGATTTGATAGTCGGAACTAGACGTCATAAAAAACTATAAGTACTTTTGGTTTCAATTTTTATATTCAGAAAACTTGTTTATCAATGCCCTAATTTTCTTCGGGGAAGAAAGATAGGGTAAATTATCATTAAGAGGGATTTTTTTTTAAATGTACTTATAAACCATCAATTTTTCTTTTCAAATTTATTAATAATCTTGTTTCCTCATAAACCCGTTTTGTTTTTTGCCGGGGGGGGGGGGGGGGGTCATTTGATGATCAGAACCAGTAATATCAGCTAAACCCATTTGTTGTTGTTGTTGAGGATGTGATTCCCCATTGGTAACAACTTCCATCATCATTTCTCTCTCTTCTTTCGCTTCTTTAATATCTCGTTTCTTTCACTTCTTTAATTGTAGATTTTGTTTTAGCTGAAATTAGTGAAAACTAAAATCTAGGTTCCGGAAAAAAATAAAAAAGAAAAAAGAAAAAAAATGAAAGAAAAATAACCAAATAAATGGTAGATTTTAATTTAGATTGGGATTTATAGATAGGAGAATGAATAAACCCAGATTGTCAGATACATTAATTGGTGAGATCAATTGAAGTATTCCTTTTAAGGACGAAACTTTACTTACTTAAAATCTAATTGAAGGTAAACCAACATTTTTAGAGGAAGAGGACGAGATGATAAATAGAGATACACTGATATTGATTTATGTTTTTACAGGAGAGGTGCGTACAAAATTTTCATAGTCTAAGTAGTATGGGCGATGAGTTCGATTGAAAATCTGCTTGTTTTACAACCTAATTTGAGCCGTCTTTGTCTAATGGGTGCCATCATCTCAACTGTTCGTAGGTTTAAATATTCCGGAAACAGAAACGTTGTTGTACAGTGTCTTTATAAAAATGTCCCCTGATCCTACCAAAAACACAACCGGTGAAAATATTAACAGAGGTGTAAGAGATTATACTATCCTAATTCATTTGTTTTTTCAATAATAACAATTAATTTTTTTCTTATTTCAAATTGGTATAAAAATCTGAACATGCATAAACGCTTATATTGCGTATTTCATCAGTGTCATATATATTCGTATATATCGTCAGTTACAGATCAATATGAAAATGATATGGCATATATATCAGTAGATACGTATTGGATATCCAGAAATACGATACGACATATACCAGACATATACTGGCATGTGTGAGCAAATACGGCAAACCATGGTTATCCGTATACTTTGCCACACGGCCCCTAGTTAGCATTTCAGACTGTTGTATGTGTATTATATGAACTTTCCGGATTATATGCGGACAATACAGATTCGTGATTCATCCGACAACCAAATTCGTGTGACTTGGTCAAAGTCAACTGGCTGACTCAGCTTTTGTAGAAAGAAGATTTACAAAGGGAAGAAGTGAACCTGAGACGTCCAACTCCTATGGAGAGTCTCCGACCACTGTTCTACATGCTGGTTTTTGGTTGATATTGCATATATACTCTATATAACCATTTTGAACCATAGAATTTTTATATTTCTCATACAAACTCTTGTTAAAATGATGTTTTTCACTGTGTAACCTATGCATATATGAGATTATGCTTTTAAAATTACGAATACTTATTAATTTAATTATGCATATAGGCCGAATTTTTTGTCCCCAACTCAAATATCTAAAACGAATTATACACGTACGTATGCCATTCCGAACTACCCTAAACTTGAAATTATTGATTGAATAGTGGACCGAATTTATTTTCCATCGAAACGTATTATATACGTACTATAAGAGTTAGTCTGTATGATAAGGAGTCTGCCCTTATCTTTTATATGTGTGTGCTTGTATTACTGGGTGTAACCGTTTAGTCTGTAACCTATATTGTCTTTACACGTGTCTAGTACTCTCTGGTCAGCTATATAACTATTCTGACAGAGTACTTTGTTATGTATCTTTGATAACTCATCAATACAACTTTTCTATCTTTTATTCTGATTATCTTATATGGTATCAAATTAGGTTGGATCTTGAAATTTCATTTCAATCAATTTTTCTACAATTTCTTCTTAAATCATCAGAAATCTTTCATCATTACATATAGCAAATTTGATCTTTGATCAGATTATCTCATAATTATATCTCTGTTGTAGTAATTTCAATCTATTTCTACTACTCAGATCTGAGTTCTTGAATCTTGCTTTCAAGAAATCTTTCTTTCTGTGATCAAATCATCTTTGATCGATCTTTATTTCATTACAAACACTATCAAATCTTTGATTCTTGAGTTCTTGAGTCTTTTTAATTCACCTAAAGTTACTCGTACTTCTAGCTCTTCCGCTGCTCAACATGAGGAATCTGTTCAACATAATGATTCTACTATTCAGAACAATGAATCTACTCAAGATCGGTATCATTTTCGCCTTCCTTTTACTAATATTGCGAATTTTATTTCTCTGAAACTTGATGGTACCAATTTTGTACTCTGGAAGGATCAATTTGAGTCAGTTCTTATCTCGGTAGATTTGTTTGAGTATGTTGATGGTACAATCCAAGAACCACCTCGTTATACATTAGTTAATGGTGTGCAAATTACAAATCCTGATTGGTTGTATTGGAGGAAAGTACATCGATTTGTATCAAGTTTTCTTAAAGCTACATTTACTCAATCAATTTCTGGAGATGTTCTTGGATTGGGAACTGCTCATGAAATTTGGGAGTTTCTTGAAACTACATTCACTACTCAGTTTGCTGCTCACCGATCTATGTTATGAAATCAGCTTCAATCGATTCGGCATGGTAACCGCTCTGTGGAGGATTATCTTCATGAGATCAAGACTATTACTGATAATCTTGCTGCAATCAATGAACGAGTCAGTAATTTAGATATTATTATGCATGTATTGAACGGTCTTGGTCATGATTACAACAATTTTGTGATTGCTGCTCAAACACGTGAAGTTCCCTTTACATTTCCTGAGATTAAGGCGAGATTGGTTAGTCATCAACAATGGCTTAAAGACCAAGATGCAGAGGTTCAAGGTATGTTTGACAATCAGCATCCCACATCCATGTATGGTAGAAATACAAATTCTAGTGGTGGTAATGGTTCTAAGAAGAACAATAATAAGAATCAGAAGAACAATTCTTCTACCTTCAAAAACATCACTTATTCTCAAGGCTCTTCTAGTGGTAGTTCTAATGGTGCTAGAGGTGGTACTGGTGGTTCTAGTTATGGTGCTCAGCCAAATTCTGGTGGTAGAACTACAACTTCTGGTGGTGGGACTATTGATTGGTCTCAGGTGGAATGTCAAATCTGTAGAAGACATGGACATTCTGCAAGTAGATGCTATTACATATATACACCTGATAGGAACTCTATCAGTTCAGTGCAGAGAGCTTTTGTTGGTGTTGAGTTAGAATCTGATAATGTTGAACAGCCTACTTCCTTACCTACTTCTGATAGCTGGATTCCAGATTCTTGTGCTACAAATCACATGGCTAGTGATTCCACTCTTCTCACAAATACTTCTTCTTATACTGGATCTTCACAGGTCATGATGGGAAATGGTAAGCTTCTATCCATATCTTATATTGGTGATTCCATTATTCAAACTTCACATCAGAAATTTCAACTTTCTAAGGTGTTATATATTCCTAGTTTGAAAGCCAATTTACTGTCTATAGCAAGATTTACTAAAGATAATTCTTTCTTTTTGAACTGCATGATTGGGGTTACTTGATAAAGGATGTGGTGAAAAAACAGGTTCTTGCTAGAGGTTCCATTTCCAACAATCTATATCCTCTAAAGTCTTAACCTGTTGCTCCTCCAGTTTGTTTTCACACCTCCATTGCTGCTTCTTCACCAACTTGGCACAACAGGCTTGGGCATCCTGCTGATGCTGTTGTTCACAAATTAGAGTCTTCTGAGTCAATAAAGCTTACTTCAAAAGCTGTAGAGTGTGTGTGTACCTCTTGTCAGTTAGGAAAAAGTAAAAAAATTCCTTTTCATTTGTCTAATAGAATCAGTTCTGCTCCTTTGCAGCTTGTCCATTGTGATGTTTGGGGCCCTGCCCCTGTATCTTCTCTTTCTGGTTTTAGGTATTACATTTTTTTCATAGATGATTACAGTCGTTTTCATTGGATTTATCCAATGAAAGCAAAAACTGATTGTCTTGTATCTTTTCAGCATTTTAAAACTATCAATGAAAATTTGTTGGCCACCAAAATCATCTCTTTTCAAACAGATAATGCTTATGAACTAAGTAAAGGACCATTCAAATTATTTCTTGATCGATGTGGGATATCTTTGAGGTTGTCTTGTCCTCATACCTCTCAGCAGAATGGTGTTGCTGAGAGGAAGCATCGACATATAACTGAAGTTGGTCTTACTCTTCTTTTTCAAGCTCATATGCCTAAATTTTTCTGGTATGATGCTTTTCAAACTGCAACCTTTCTTATTATTAGGCTACCAACTAAAGTTCTTCAATTTCATTCTCCTTTTGAAGTTTTATTTTCTAAACCTCCTGATTACTCATTTCTTAAAGTTTTTGTCTCTTGTTGTTATCCATACTTAGGTGCATATAGGGATGATAAATTGAGTCATAAGTCTACATTGTGCACTTTTATTGGTTACAGTTCATCTCATAAGGGATATAGATGCTATGATAATGCTTCTGGTAAAATCTATACTTCCAGACATGTTATATTTGATGAAACATGTTTTCCCTTTGCCCCTAAACAACTTTCTGCTCCTTCTGACACTTCAGTCACCTCTTCAACTACTGCTAGTCCTGTGTCTATCTCTCCTCCTGACAATTGTCAAACTTCTACTTCTGTTCCTACTCCAATGCTTACCAGATTAAAAGTTGGAACCTCTAAGAAGAAGCAATTTCCT
Source organism: Papaver somniferum (assembly GCF_003573695.1). Lineage (NCBI taxonomy): Eukaryota > Viridiplantae > Streptophyta > Magnoliopsida > Ranunculales > Papaveraceae > Papaver > Papaver somniferum. The sequence goes on along the minus strand of NC_039364.1, from coordinate 56,632,175 downwards.
GATTATGTCACAAATCATCATGTTATGCACCCAATTGATACTGCTTTTACCTCATTACTGCATATCACTGAACCTAAGTCCTTTACAAGTGCCATTAAGATTCCTGTATGGGCTAATGCAATGAAGGAAGAACATACTTCCTTAAGAGATAATGACACCTGGGATTATGTTCCATATCATCCTGGTATGAATGTGTTGGGTTGCAAATGGGTATATAAAGTTAAGATGAAGGCAGATGGGACAGTTGAGAGATGTAAAGCAAGACTGGTGGCTAAAGGGTATGATCAGTTAGATGGAGTGGATTACTCTGAAACTTACAGTCCAGTGGTTAAAGCACCAACAATTAAAACTGTTTTAACAATTGCTATTTCAAGGGGATGGGAAGTGAAGCAATTGGATGTATCCAATGCTTTTTTACATGGTAATTTGAATGAGTGTGTTTTCATGGAACATCCTGAAGGGTTTAAATTGCCAGGGAAAGAGAATTATGTGTGTCACTTAAAGAAGTCACTCTATGGGTTGAAACAGGCGCCAAGGGCATGGTTTCAAAAATTCAGCAGCAGCTTGATTTCTTATGGTTTTAAACAATCCAAGTGTGATCATTCTCTTTTCATCTTCAATTCTTCTGATGGTATGATGTTTCTCCTCTTGTATGTGGATGATATCATTTTAACAGGAAGTTCTTCCTCTCTTCTCTCAGCACTCACTACCTATCTTGGTTCTGAATTCAAGATGAAAGATTCAGGGGATTTGCACTACTTTTTGGGTATAGAAGTTACCATGAATTTCAGTAACTCCACCATGTTGTTAACTCAAAACCAGTACACCCTTGACCTTCTTAAGAAAGCAGACATAGTTGATTGCAAGCCCAGTGCTACTCCAGTTTCAAAGGGGGATAGATCTTCTCTTATGATGGTGATCTTCTTCATAATCCTCTACTATATAGAAGTCTAGTAGGTGGTTTGCAGTATTTGACCATGACAAGACCTGACATAGCTTATGCAGTCAGTTATGTATCCCAATTTATGCATCAACCAACTACTGCACACTTGCAGTTAGTTAAGAGAATATTCAGATTCTTAAAAGGCAGTCCGGGCTCTGGAATCACATTAGGGTCTTCTGATTCATCTTCTCTATCAGCTTATTCAGATTCTGATTGGGCTGGATGCCCTGACACAAGGAGAAGCACATCTGGTTATTGTGTTTTTCTAGGCGTTCTTTAATCTCATGGACTTCTAAAAAGCAGCCTACAGTTTCCAGAAGTTCAGCAGAAGCAGAGTATAAAGCCTTGGCAAATACATCAACTGAACTTCTTTGGCTCTCATATCTTCTGAAGGAGTTAGGTATTACTCCACATCAACCATTTTCTCTATACTGTGATAACAAGAGAGCTTCTAGTCTTGCCTGCAATCTGTGTTTCATGCAAGAACTAAACATGTGGAGATTGATTACCACTTTATTAAAGATCTTGTTGTGTCCAAGTTTTTGGTGATTAAATTTGTTCCTTCTCCACATCAGCTTGCTGACATCTTTACAAAGGGCCTGTCTTCTGATCTCTTTAATTCTTTGGTTTCCAAGCTCATGTTCTTTCAGCATACCGAGCTTGAGGGGGAGTATAAGAGTTAGTCTGTATGATAAGGAGTCTGCCCTTATCTTTTATATGTGTGTACTTGTATTACTGGGTGTAACCGTTTAGTCTGTAACCTGTATTGTCTTTACACGTGTCTAGTACTCTCTGGTCAACTATATAACTATTCTGACAGAGTACTTTGTTCTGTATCTTTGATAACTCATCAATACAACTTTTCTATCTTTTACTCTGATTATCTTATACGTACGTATGCCGCCCCGAACTTTCTCGTACACGGAATTGCTAACTAGGGCCACGCCAAGTCTTCCAAAAGAAAAGCACACCGGAACACCGTACACTTCATTTTCAGGCACAGCTCCGTTCGGCCATGTATCATGCCAGGTGTCCCTATGATCTTTTTTTCTGTTTGTTTTGTTTTTGTGTGAAGCAGGTACCCTATGATGCGTGTCGTGTCACGGGGTTAGTAGGAACCGAACCACTAATTCAATTGGAAAGTCTTGTAACATCTCTCCCAACTCCTTTCACAGTATACACTAGTGGACTTAGTTATCACAGAGGAGAAGTTAGAGAGGGGGATCCAGATCGGGATCAGAGATGGATTTAGGTTTTAAGGAAATTGATTTTCTAGCATGCTGTGGTAGCACCCAATTTTCTGAAGAGATGTTTTCAGCATCTCCTTTCCCCTCTTTGGAAAGTACTATTGAAACTGCCAGAAACATCTGGTTCAATAAGGTTTCTTGCCACCCTGCTTCTCTCTATTTCTCTCCCTCTGTGCAGATTTTTTTAAAAAAAAATTCTTAATTTTTTTCCAGGTTGATGTAAATGGATGGCTTGAAGCATATGCTGCACATCCACAAATAGGAGACACTTCCGGTAGAAATCGGAAAACTGAAACATCTGCACAGTTAAGTTTTTTTTTTTTGTTTCTTTGGAAGCAGAAACTGGATTTTCAATTGATGCATTAGATGTATTGCATTTTAATTGATTGTTGATTGGTTTTTAGGTGGAGTAAAGGAGAGCAATCAACTGCTTTATCAACTGCCACTGATTCTATGTTGCAGGTGTGTATAATGAAACTAGATCTTGTTAGCACATTATTTTTTGTATCGCCTTACATTTTCTGTTTGAAATTTGTATTTTTACTTGTGATTAATTTTTTTTATTTATTTGGCTATGAAAAAATCATTTGCTAGAAAAATTTCTAAAATTAACTTTACCCAGAGAGAAGAAGAAAAGGAATTGGTCTCTAAGAGCGACTGCAATGGTACGACTAAACTCAAAGATCAAAGACCAAAAAAAAAGACTAAATATGAGTTTAATCTGTATTGTGACGTTATGGGGAGAAGACCAAATTTGGTCGCGCGTAAAATTAATCACCGCACGAAAACGGGCGTAAATTTGGTGTACGCTTGAATGGGGCGTAAAATTGGTTTACGCCCGAAATTTGAATGGGGCGGATGGTTTGGTGTCCGCCTGATGAGTAAGTGAACGGGTGGATGGTTGGGTGTCCGCCTGATGAATTTCATTTTGAATGGGGCGGATGGTTTGGTGTCCGCTTGACGAAATGTGAACGGACGGATGATTGGGTGTCCGCCTGATGAATTTCATTTTGAATGGGGCGGATGGTTTGGTGCCCGCCTGATGAGTAAGTGAACGGGCGGATGGTTGGGTGTCCGCCCAGCAACAAGCGTACTTTAAATTTACGCCCGACTATATTAGGATTTGGTATTTGGTCGCGACCAAATATGATCTGGGATTTGATCTTTGGCTGGGATTTAATCTTTACTCCGTCCCACTGCGTTACGATCTCATCCCAAATTTTTGGTTATACTCGCCCACTGTGGATGCTCTAAGTGTCAGCTGAAAATCTGAAATCTGAACCTGGATGATATATGATGCTAATAGTAATGAGTGGTAGCTGTTACTAATTAGGAGAATGGATATGTGGAGAAATTGCTTACACTTATGTTTCGATCAGTTGCAATTTCTTGACCAGTTGTTGTGAACTAAAGAGTCGACGAGGCACTGATTGCAGTCGAAAGTTTTTTTTTTTTTGGTACTCTATTGCAGTTGAAAACTGATAAGATTTACCTCCCTTGGCGTAGTTCTAGTAATAGTGGACTGTTGAGGAAAAGGAGTTGTAGTGCGTGAGTATTAACATTTAAATTTCGATGATGCATTGTCTGAACCATGCCACCAGTACTACTCCATGTTGATTGATGAGAAGATAGAAAAGAATAAAATCCCATGCAGTTGGACTAAATTGCATCTCAATCTTGACTCAGTTGGTTACTTTTTTGTCTTAAGTCGATATCGTGATATTGTATTTTGTATATTTTTATCAGTCAACAATCAACAACTTACTTGATGTCCTGTGTCCTGGATTTCTATTTCTACGAGTAAACAAACCATCTTACTTCTGCAGGAACTTCTTGACTGGAACCACCGGTACAGAGAAAAGTTCGGATTTGTTTTCCTTATATGTGCATCTGGTCGGAGTACTCCTGCAATACTTGCTGAATTGAAGGTACGTAAATGTGGATCGCTTCAACTTAGACGCTCATTCGAAAATAGAAATCAACAGTTACACGTGTTAGGGATTCTTGCAGTTTGAAAAAGCATCTTAGCTCTGAAATCGAAGTACATCACTTAATATTTATTAAGTAATATTTTTTCTATTTATTTTCTTACAGACACGTTATACAAGTAGACCCATAGTTGAATTTGAGACTGCGGCGAAGGAGCAAATGAAGATTACTGAGTTACGTCTTGCGAAACTTTATGCAGCTAAAGTCGATGTTACCTCTGCAAGCATTAGCCAAAACCCGATCAGCCTTAAAACAAAAGCTGAAGGTACCTTTTCTAATGTTAAAGCTTATAATATTATCCCTTACAAAAGTATCCATCATCTAGTTAGTACATACCATATACCTAGTCATCTTGGTTTATTAAAAAGATACCATGCTTTTCAAGTTGGACTCTCTTTTTTTCTTGTGTCAAACGCTTGCAAATAACACATTGATGCTCCTTATCTTTGAGTTGTAGAAGATCGCGTTAGCATTATTGGAGCTCATATTACTGCTGGGTCTGAAGCTCATGTCAGCAAATCACATCAAGTTTCAGTTAGGACCAAACCACCAATTACAACTCATGTCTTAGATGTCTCTCGAGGGTCTCCAGCTGCCGGCATTGAGGTACATTTACAAAAATGGAATGGTGAGAAACCGCGTCCTATGTTTAATGAATTGGATTCCAATGGCTGGGTGGTTCAAGGGTCTTCAATCACAGACACGGATGGCCGAAGTGGGCACCTAATGAATGTTGTTAACGATGTGGATCCTGGGATTTATAGAATAAGTTTTAATACCGGGAAGTATGTCTCTGCTGGTTTTTTCCCATATGTGTCTATAGTATTTGAGATCAAAGAGAATCAGAAGTCTCAACATTTTCATGTCCCTTTGCTGCTTTCACCATTTTCCTTCACAACATATCGTGGAAGCTAGAAGTATCTGTCACTGTATCCTGTTAAACAATGTAATTACAGTTTATTCATGTATTTGAGATAAATGCTAGTGACTTGAACTATTTGATTTATGGTTTCACTGAAGAAAGATCTTTGTGCCCCTTAATAAGGGACCATCCAATAATTGCTAGTGAATATTTTGTTCAACTATTTCATTTTCATCTATGGTTTCATCTACGAAAGAAATTTCCGTAGAACAGTTACCAGGTATGCTACTGACATACTTGAATGCAGGTATTTTACCCAAATTCCTTCCCACCCTTTGATAAATGGCTCGGCCGAATGAAGAACCACCGTGCAGAGGAACAGATCCTGTCATAGTAGTAATAGGCACAGTAGTTTCCTCAGTTTCCCGTCTTTCCTACCCCTTCAACCGCTGCAAGCGACTAGATGAATCAACAAAACCATCACCTCCTTCGCTAGCTGAAGTGCCTTCATCATGGGAGAAACAAAATCAACAGGAAAGAGAACTCACCGGAAGAAGATGCAGGAGATCTACATCCACCATAAGCCATGAGTCGCATAGAAGAGAAAAATTCACAAGCCATGAGTCGCATAAAAGAGAAAATTCAGCGGATTAAGACACAGGAGAACTACATCCAACTTTAGCCTGGAGTCGCGGAGAATAAAAAAAAAAAAGGAAATGAAGAGCTCAAGGATGGGTTAAACAAAGAAATGCGCTTTATAAAGGGACTAGGTCTCAACCCGTGCCGTAACGGTACGGGCAAGGATATGTGTTTCAAATGTATCCATCGATCCAGGCTTAAATATTTTGAGGAGTTGGTTAATAAACATGTCCTTATCCTCGAATCTTTTAATATTTGTATGTAAGTCATACAATCCTTTGGGACAAATATAGTTAATCGCTAGAACAAATCCTATGGGTAGTAGAACATTACTTCGTTCACTACTTCAAAAAATATCATCAAAGGTCATTCACCAAACTTGTAACAAAACTAAAAACACCTAAAATTACTTTAAATCAATTAGATTAATCTTGCAAAATCTGTTAGCATTATAATTTAATTTTTCTCTTTGATATAAATTGTTAGGTTCACAATCTACATAGATTTGTGTTTATTCATTTTCCTAAAATTTATAATAATATTTAATTTTTGATCCATTTCTTTTCTTGTCTCTTTACCTATTATTATGAACTATTTCTCAAGCATGCATAATTACACGAAGTTGGGGAGAAATGACAAAAACAGAAATCACGAAAAAAAAAGAACGGGAATAAAGAGAGATGTGAGAAACTGAATCAATTACAATTAATTCACGCGTAGCCTTGCATAGTCCCCTGAAGTAGGGGAGAAATAATGACAGGAACAGAAACCATGACAAAAAAGGGGAAATAAAGAGAGATGTGAGAAACTGAACCGATTACAATTAATTCGCGTGTAGCCTTGTGGTTGGTCAATTTTTTTATAGGTTTCATTTTTCTTCTTTCCACCTACTCAGCAAATCTTAAAATCACAACATCTTCTTTTTTGGAAAAATTTCATGATTTATAAAGGGGATACCAGTCCTGCTAAGTGCTGATACCGTTTCATATAGGACAAAAAGATCCCACCGATCTTGGTCGTTGGATCGATGAAATGGTATCAACACTTAGCAGGACTGGTATCCCCCTTTATAAATCATGAAAAATTTGGCCTTTAAAAATTGTTTTAATTTTAAAAAATAATAAAAAAAAAAGTAATTTGAAAACTAAAACAAAAAAGAAAAACAAAAAAAAATTAATCAAGGATGACTAAATAATTTACATATCTTAGGACACCTTTTCTCACCCTACTACTACTTCTTCTTCCACCACCATATTATCGTCACCACTCCACCAGTCTCACCAATACCCACCACCATTATCCCCACCGCCGATCCACCACCACCACCCCCCATCAAAACCACCATTAGTGCTTAATTTACCTATCTTAGGACCCCTTTTCTCACCCTACTACCACTACTTCTTCCACCACCACATTATCGTCACCACTCCACCAGTCTCACCAATACCCACCAACATTATCCCCGCTACTGTCCACCATCACAACCACCATTAATGCTTACTGATATGGTTATTATCAAATAAATTTATTATGTATCAACAAAAATATATTCATTTGATTAATTAAAGAAACATTTATTATGAAATATCAATTGAACATTTATTATTAAATTTTAATTAAACGTGATCGTTTCTAGCGGTAGATTTATGTTCTGCAAGTATAAATTGATCGTTCTTTATCTAGCCTAACTTGTCCAAACTTTGTTTTGTATTCTGGAAATGAATATATTCAAATTAACTTGTACAAACTTTGTTTTAGCAGTTTAAGATGCACAGGATCCGTGGCCTTAACTTGTTAGGCATTGCTATTCAAAGAGGAGTTGGAACCCAGCTTGTTGCTAGGCTACCAACCAAAAGTTGTGTTTGATTATTTTAAACTCTTACGAAATTAATTTGAATATGTCTTATTATGAAAAAAATAAAATAAAAAATTATTATTATTAATTTATTTTTCTGGAAATGTAATCAATTTTAAATACTAAAAACCGTGATTTATTCGATCGGGTACTATAAATAGTTGGGATCCCATTTGGGTGATCCAGCGGTCATGATCATATTGTCTTATATGATTTAGTATCCTCCTCAAAATATTTGTGTTTTGTCCTTACCAGTTGTGCTAAAAACAACCAACTACATTTATCACAATAAAATGTTGCCATTTTGTAAGACACAAAACTATTCTTGTCCACTGTTATTCACCAACATCCACCACCATACGTAAAAACTAGGCACGCCCACTATTTTTTCCACCATCAGTAATGTTACCACCTCCACCACTCACAAATAGTCGTCACTGTTTCCACCACCCATTGCTTCTTTCACTACCACTATTAAAAATTATTAATATAATTTTTAACCGGGATCACTGTAATATAAGGGTAAAGTCATTGGGTAATGATAACAGTTACCTGAGTTCGAAGCTCGCCAGCACCAAATTCGTTACCGATCAATACATATATAGTTTTTTAATAAGCTTATCTATAAAATAAGAAAATGTTGCCTCTGTCTGGGGACAGATCCACCGTCCAAAAGGGATGGGACAAATCTGAACGTCCATACGTTGCCTCTGTCTGGGGACAGATCCACCGTCCAAAATGGGTGAGACAAATCTGAACGTCCATAATATAATTAGGTTTCCAAATCAAACTTAATTACCTAATCCAAGTTATAATAATTAGACAGACCGACCAAAAGGTGGGATAAATCCGGACGTCCAAAAGAAAAAAAAGCCGAAGTTAACCTATAACGTAACACGTACGGGCTGCCAAAAAAGAAACTAAATAATTTCTGTAAATTAGATGTGTCCTGAGATTACATACCATGTTAGTGGTGGCGGTAGTCAAGTACCAAATTCGATCAAGTGGAGAGAGTCGGTAAATTGATCAAGTACCAAATTCGATCACTGAACTTTCACATTTTGGCTGGGGACATTGGTATACACTCAGAGAGCTTGAAGCTTCTGCTGGTGAGCATGTAATTGGTGAAGGTGGGTATGGGATTGTTTACCGTGGTGTATATTGCAAGAATTTTTCTTCTAAGTTCTGTGAAATTCTCTAAAATGCTGAAGATTTTCTAGGTTTCAACTCAAGAGCGACCGGAGTATCGATAAGGGCTATAATTGTGACTAGCTGGTGCTCCATGCTGAGACTCTGAGACCAGGCAGAAGTTGTATTTAGACGCACCCAATCAAATTTAACTAGATTTGGAGTTTGATTAATCGGTGGTTGTTGTTTGTTCAGGGGACAAGCTGAGAAAGAGTTTAAGGTTGAAGCTGTGGCGATTGGACGTGTTCGGCATGAGAATTGAGTTCGGTTACTGGGCTACTGTGCCGAAGGAGCTCATAGGTACTATTTTTCCCTTATTAAGATTGATTTACAACGGTATATTTACGATCAGTCTTGCTTAAACCCTATAGGTAATGAATAGTTGAGATTGATTATATACACGAAGAAGACCTATGAGAGACGCCCTTTGGATTTGGAGATAGGTGTTAGAAATCCATGGGCCTAACTAATCTCGAAAATCGGCTTGCAAGGTTAGGGTTGTCCATGGCTTATTAAGCATGGATCCTAGGTTGCCCTAGACGATGTGGTACTATTTAACACCCCCATCAACGACTAGGGCTACACTGAACTGATGGGTATGACAGCCGCTGACTGGGCCACACTGACGGGTATGATACGAAAGTCGCTGACTGGGCTACACTGATGGGTGATACGGACACACGGATGAACATGGATGGGTTGAGAGGGACCTGACTCTGATACCATGTTAGAAATCCCCGGGCCTAACTAACCTCGAAAACCGGCTTGCAAGATTAGGTTTACCCATGGCTTATTAAGCATGGATACTAGGTTGCCCTAGGCGATGTGGTACTATTTAACGATAGGTTCCTCCTATACCTGGTCTTCTCGAGCTCAACCAGGTAAGGAGACGCACCGATTATCTCTTTCATTCTCTTTCTATCACTGGCCAAGGTTATGTGTTAAATATGATCGTTCGTTCAAAGTTTCCCCCGTTTATTGGATGTGGGATAAATAAATAAACAAGTAGCTTCACAAATTGTCATTTATACTGTTTCACAGATGAATTAGTCGAGTGGTGTATTCATCAGAAAATTCTTCGTGGGCTGAGCTAAGAAGCATTTTGAATTAGTCGAGTAGCTTCACAAATTGTCGTTTTAAATTTTAAATCTCGACACGACTGATTTATAGGATAACCATGTTTCACACCAGTTCTTGCCATTCGTGGGTACAATGTGGTTGGGTTGGCTGCACGAAACTTTGGGCTTTCCTGTGTTACCCACTGTCGAGCATGTGTAGCTGAGAACATTTTTTTCATGTAGTAGGAATGGCATGAGCACCATAAATATTTGGATTATTGTGTTGCACCCTATGTTGGCGCGTTCGAAAATGAAACAAAAGAAGAGTGTGTGCATATATTTCATCATCAAACACGTGTATATAGGAACATACGTGGAGAGCATGCGGACAAAGTCATCAAAGCATGATGACATGTGCCCACAGCCAAGATGCCCATCCCGCCGACGTTGGATCTTTGCCCGAACAAATCTAAGGGCAGAAGTTAAAGGATGTTCCGGTAACACGCTGTACTGCGGAGCACCAAATAACTCCCAAAGAGTTACTTTATCTCATCCCCAAAAGAAGCCAAGATCAACGATGGAGAGAAGATGTACTGACATGGACGCGACAGAGGCAGAAAACACTTTCCTGACACGAGCAGGCGCCTCAACTACCCGCATTAAACACTCTGAGCAGCATACGTGTCGATCAACCCGTGGAACGAACGAGGATAACTCTGCGTGATGAAGTTACGAACGAAGACCCCTGCGTGATGGACACAAAACACAAGAAAATAAGGTTCCAACGGTCTTCAGAGATGGGTCCCACACTCTAACCCTATAATACCCCCTCTCCACCAAGAGTAAAGGGATCGGAAAAACTGGGGAGGAGAGAGAGAAAAGATTGTAAGTGTAAGTTAGTCCTTCACAATAGACAGACCTATGTAAACTACAAAGTCACTCGACTATCTTTGTAATCATCAAGTACATAGTGAAACAACAACCTCGTGGATGTAGGCCTTAGTGCTGAACCACGTAAATCCCGGTCTCATTTACACTTCAGCACTTTATTTTTGTCTAACGCTTCATGAGTTTTACTTTTATGCTTCGTTTTCTTTATCTCCCCTTGCGTAAACGCCACTCGCAGTATTCTTAGACGAGGCTATGATAAACCCGAAGGTTTTGAGCCAAGGAATCAATGCCATTGTATTATCAGCACGAGTTGGTACCTAGAGTTTGAATATTGTTTGTGAACATATAGATGCCTACGTGATTTACGTGTTCACAATTTGGCGCTAGAAACAGGGACTTCGTCCCGGTAAAAGATTTATCTTATCCTGTGATTTCATAATTAAATTAGCGTAAGATTGCTCTGCTTCATTATCTTTAACAGTATTTATCTTTTATTAACTTTGCCATGTTCAAAAACGCACCCGTTGTCTTCGGTACTACCGACAGTATCGTCGTTTACTGGTTAAAAGATTTATTACTTAGATCCACGGATCTACATTTTTCTAGATCTCGTACGGACCTATCTTTCCGTTGGGTTTTCGTAAGTTTTCAAAGGATTTACGTGCAGTTTTAAAAGGGGTTTTCTCGCGTTTCCTCATACTTTCAATGAATCCGCACTTTTAATAAGAATTTAATCCATATACTTTAACTCATGTTTGAATCAAATGGGCTTCCCTAAGAGTTCTCTATGGCCCTCGGGCAGTTTCTCCCTGTCGTGGAATTAGGAATTTTCTCAAACTAACCCGATCCGCACGGACATTTCTGTTTCCCGCTGTTTGAAATTCCCTTGTGCAGAAAGATGCAAGAAGTAGGAAAATCCAGAGCCACGTCGAAGGAAGCACCGAGGACAACCCCGGTCGTCACCCGGAGCAAGCAGAAAGGAGACAAAGCCAAAATGACCAGTCAGAGACAGGACACTGCGGAAATCACTTCGCCTATGAATGCTAATTCCGTTGCAGCCGCGGCCCTCAGAGCAGCGGCAACAAAATATAATATGACAGCGGCAGTCCCGAAGACTACGGAAGCCGTGAAAACTCTTGCTACGAATCAATTTCACCAACCAAAAGAAAGGGTGGATGAATCCAGAACGTACCAACCCGCGCATCCGCCAACCTTCGGAATGCCATCAACCAATGAGCTGAATCAAACTGTGAAGGTGGCTCTAACACCGCAGATGGGCACTCCGCCCGATCTGGGAATGCCAACAATCGAAGCTGAACCTCCCCCTCCTTTAGTACAAACCATAGAAGAAGAAGGCACGGTGGCCGTAATAGCACGAGTTGGGACTCCCAATCAAGGGTCGAACCAATCAGACCGATTGATGGCCGAACTTGAAGAATTGAAGAAAAGCCAAAAGGTTTACGCAGATGTTGTGGCTTTGTTGTCCAGAGAAAACCAGGATTTAAAAGACCGGATTGCCTTAAGCACAAAGACGAGCCAACAACTCGATGAAGCAAATTCAAAGGCACCCGAACCAAACCGAGACCGAAGAGTCATCGTAGCGGCCAATGGAAACGCGACCAGAGGAAGTAGCGCATCCGACCCAGATTATAACGATGGAGAGTCAAGCTATCACGAGCAGAGGAACGTAGGGCACCATCGCGCGATGGAAGAGCTGCGTGATGAAATGATGGAAGAGATCAGGCAATTAAAAAGTAGACAAGGAGGAGGAAGGTTAGAAGAAGTCATGAGAGAGGCTAACTCCACACCCTTAACTCATCGCCTGGCCAACACCCCTATTCCACTCAAATGCCCTGTCCCGACATTCGAATGCTATGACGGATCCAGCGATCCCGCTGCACACATTCGGTATTATAACCGTGTACTGGATAGATGGAGCCAGAACGACGCAGTACTCTGTAGATACTTCCCATCGAGTTTGAAGGGATCGGCATTGTCTTGGTTTGATAATCTGCCGCCAAACTCCATCCACTCCTATGACCAACTCGCAGAAAAGTTCTTAAGAACTTACATGTACAACAAGGCTGTTAATACTGGAATGGATAAGCTCTTTTCACTGGCAATAGGCTATAAGGAAACCACGAGGGAATACACCAACAGATGGCACAAGGTCTGCCAAGCCATAGGAAGTGTGGACCCGGTGGTAAGTATCAACTGCTACAAGTGGGGATTAGACCGAATGAGTCCACTCTTTGTTGAGATTCATGGAAGCGTTCCCAAGACAGAGGGGGATCTTCGAATAATTATTGAAAAACACGCTCGTCTTGAAGAAATCCAGCGTGAAAACCCAAGGGCGTACCCACAGAAAACTCACCGTACAAATTCCGCAGAAAAAACCACTGGAACCAAAAGGAATTTCTCGGTGGAACGACCCCACGAAGATAGGAAAGAACGAAGGGACGAAAGGCGAAAAGACGATCGGAAGTTCGAAGATCAAGTTTACACAAAGCTCAATGCTAGCTATGCTCGGATCCTGCGAGAGGTCAAAGGAAGGGAAAATCTGGAATGGCCATGGTCTAAGGGAAAACAACCCCCAAGAACCGAGAAATCCAAAGATTACTGTGAATACCACTGTTTCAACGGGCACCAGACCGAAAAATGTAAAAACCTCAAAATAATGATCCAGAAATTGATTGATGCGGGCGAGCTCAAACATTACATACGAAAGGATGTCGCAGAGGATAGATCTAAACGAACCAAGCCAGTCCAACTTCCAGAAGGGAACCGCACAATCAACACCATCTCGTGTTCTGAAACCGCAGGGCCCTCACTTACAGCACAGATAGGAAAGAGGTTACGGAAGCAGTTCGAGGACCGATGCGAATTGTATAAGATCGATGGGATAGAGGTGGACGAACATGAAGAGTGGATGGACTCACCTATTATCTTCGATGCTGAAGATATCGACGAAGATATGGAAGACCATAACGACCCCTTGGTCCTCACACTACCCGTGGCTGGATGTAACCTTAAAAAGATCCTCATAGACGGGGGGAGCTCAGTGAACGTTCTATTCTACGATGCATTCAAACGAATGAAGCTCCATGAATAACAGCTAATGACCTCTTATTACACCATCTACGGATTTAATGGAGCACCCACGAAGCCCTTGGGAGACATCGTGTTGCAGGTTGACGCCGGACCCATGAAAGTAGAAACACGGTTCAACGTAGTGGACGCCCCGTCCCCCTACAATGCCATCATTGGACGAAAATGGTTACATAAACTCAAGGGGGTGGCGGCAACGTACTACCAATATCTCAGATTCCCTACACCTGAGGGAGTAATGGAAATCAAGGGAGATCGGGTCTCTGCAAGAGAGTGCCAAGCCACTCAGGATCGCATCAACAACGAACAAGAAAAGCAACACAAAACCCGAAGACTTAAAAATAAAGAAGCTTCGAAAGAGAAGGCCATAGACCAGTTCCTCAAGGAAACTACAGGAAGGGATTTGACCAAAGATGATAATGTCCGGAACACAGAGACAAGTACTTCAGCAGCCAACGCTGGACAGAAACATACCAAGTAGCAATTAAAGAACGCCCCAGTCCTCGGGGATCCGAAGCCGGTTTTCACGCCAGTAGAGCCCGTAAAAGAAATCAACATAGGAACGGAGGAAAACCCGAAGATGATCAAAGTAGGGACCATAATGGACGAAAAGAGAGAAGATTCCCTGACCAAGTTACTTAAAGAATACGCAGATGTATTCGCCTGGAAATTAGGAGATATGCCTGGGATTGACCCAAAAATAATCCAACATGAGCTGCGCATTAAACCAGGCACGCCACCTTTCAGACAGAAAATAAGAAAAGTCGCGCTGGAATATCATAAGGCAGTGGAAAAAGAACTTCGAAAACTACTAGACGCAGGTTTCATCAAGGAGGTCAAGTACCCTACGTGGATCTCCAATATGGTCTTCGTTCCTAAGAAAAATGGGGGGGGGGGGGGGGGGGGGGGGTTAGGATATGCATCGATTTCACTAACCTCAACAAAGCATGTCCAAAGGATAGCTATCCATTGCCAAGCATAGACCAGCTGGTAGAAGCAGTAGAAGGATACGAAGAACTGTCATTCATGGATGGACATTCTGGACGGTGTTAGTAACATACAGTTAAGTATTTGGTGTAAACACAATGTAAGAATACTAGTTAGATTAAAATTCATAAGGAAGTGTTGTCCACCTTCTTATTTGTTGACGCTTTTACTAACAAACGATTAAATACTTCATATAAACAAAGTGTAAACCAATTTTTAATATCCCGACCAATAGTTATGCCAAGTGTCCTCACCTTATCTCCTACATTACAAACGGCCAATAGGAAGCGAGGGTTTCATCACCCTTCAACATGAGAGCTTATTTTGTCAAGGCTTTATAGAGATTTTGGGTTTAGCTCATGGTGAGTTTGGATGTAGAATTTTAAAGGTGGGATTTATGAGTTCATGGGATTTGGTGGAGTTACGTTTCCTTTGGAATGTTTGGTTGCTCAAATCCCTGGAATCACGTTTCCCAGCAAATCCTCCATATGGAGTCCGACCCCTCCCCCCTAAGATTTGTTGGGAAACTTATCTAGGGATTTATGGACCCACTTTTTTTAACTTTAAATCTTATATATATACAATTTTAAGACTCTAAGGGTAATACCAAACAGTATATGGACTTTAAAACAAGATAATTATATGAATCCTAGGAATTTTAAACGAGTTACCAAACACATGAGGGATTTACATGAATCCCAGAATTTGTAATCCCATGGTATTACAAATCCTCGAAATCGTTAATTCTGCAAACAAACACACCATCAAGTGTTATATACATGGGCACGCTTGGAAGTTCGATTATTGTGGTATACCTTATCCCTAGCATAGGGCTAAGGCTGCACATGGGCCGGTACGGTCCGGGTTTCTTATGAACCCGATACATGTACCTGGAGTTGACCTGTACCTCATTTTGAGAACCTGTTCCTGGAGTTGTACCTGTATCTGTAAGACCGGTACCGGTTTTTACCCAATTCAGATATTGCTTCTTCCCATTACATCTAACACATTCTTCTCTTCTTTCGTAACTTCAAGTAAATTATCCAATGCTTTATATTTCGCTTCCAAATGACCGTTCTGAAGCCGATCTAATAACTCCAGTAAATTTGATTGAATTGAATTGAATTATCAAATTCACTCTTAGAACTAATTTTAGCATCATTTAGAATTATAAGAACCAACGAATTTATTAAACGAAAAATCGGACTGATGCCCAAGGGTAAACCCCATCTCATGAACAATTAAAATACCCATTGTACAAATTGTCAGATCTACTAGAATTGGCAATCGGAGACTTGTAGCATATTTTCTCTTGACACACGATATCCATTTGAAGATTTTTATCAAACAACTCTTGTGCCAGTGCTATTAGAGTACTGCTCGGTCGAACTCGCAAGCGTTGCTATCTCAAGCTTGTTTGTCAATGTTAGTGATCAAAACTATAAGTCTTGATTTCTAGTCTACTTATAGTAATGTCTCGGACTAGGATAGATTGTGTAGTTGAGCATTAGACTTCGCGGCGTTCAACAATTGAAGACGAAGAACTACTAAGGAGAGCTTGTGGAACTTCATCAATAAAAGGTATTTGGAGACTAAAACTCATCTATCACTTGGAAAGTCTATTTCTACTCTATCTCCTATAATGAGACAAAAGTCGTATTACTATATAGTATTTGATTATGCACATTTGAGATTTCGAGCCGAGTTTAACTCGCTTATATATTTCTCGAAATATGTGTTGGTAAGATTTCGCTTCAACCAAGTTCATCTTATATTCTTGACGAAAGTCAAAAGATGATCATGTGAAAATCGCCGAGTAACATCTTACATGGTTTGTGTGATACAATCATTTGGTGTAGACTTGGAATGTTTCGTTGTGATTATTTAAATAACTTGAAAATTGCTTTGATGCTAATACTATGTGAAAACAGCTATTGTCATCTTCTAAGAAAGTTTCAATGATTGGCGTGGCCAAGGCTCCGTGGAAGAATTCATCGTGGAAGAATTAAGGCTTGGCGTGGCTAAGGATCCGTGGAAGAATTCGTCGTGGAAGAATTAGGGTTTGGCGTGGCCAAAACTTGGCGTCGTGGAGTCGGACCCACATGTGGCGTGGCAACATTGGCCCTGTTGCCACGCCAATCCCTTTGCTCTGGGAAACGTTATTTGGCTTTGGTAGAAATTTTCCCAAATTAGGGTTTGGCATGTCAAAACCCTAATTAGTGCACGTGGCATGCGGACGCGGCATGGCGCTATTTTTGTGCAAATGGCGCCATGTCTATGCCAAAGGAACTATGGCAAGGCCATAGTGTGGAAACGACCACACGAGTAAGAATTGTCGTGGGTGGCTATTTATGGCAGGTTTCCACGAACTGGCATGTTACCGCGGCAAAGTGGCATGTTACCACGGTAGAGTGGCATGTTGGCATGTCAGTTTAGCATGGTAGCGCGGCAGGGTGCGTTTGGCCTTTAATGTATGGTGGCAAGTTTATAGCAACTTGATTGGCCACAAAAGGGGACCGGCCAAACATAAGGCGCGACCACACTTCGGGTGAGAGTGTGGCGGCTTTAGAGCGACCTGATTGGCCGATTAGAAGTGGGGCCGGCAAGCATCATGGGGTCGGCCTCATTCAGAATGCGCGTGGAAAATTTAGGGCGACCTGGTTGGTCAATGGGAAGTGGGGCCGGCAAGCTAGGGCGTGGCCACACTTCCAGTGCGCTGTGGCGGATTTTAAAGCGACCTGATTGGTCGAGGGAAATAGGGCCGGTTTAGGATGGGGCGTGTCCAGTGGCGCCAGCTGGCCTAAGACATGGCCACGCCTCTCTTTTCTGTTACGGCTCCCTGTTTTTCTTATTTTGGGCGAGGTTGCACCTGCCAATCCATGGCGGATTAGTTGCTTAGTTTGTTTAGGCTTGATATTGACAAGCAAGGTCTGGTATATTGCGCGAGGCGCGAAACCCTAACTTCTGCAAGTTAGTCAGGACGATTGATTGAATTCTATGTGTTGACACAGAGCTCTTTTAAGTTCATTGCCAGAGAGCAGCATGCTTTTCTGATTGAATACCTTATGCAAAGATCTTATCCTTGATATTTGGAGATTTGTGCTACTCTGCTGCGAGTGAACACAAATTGTCATGCCATATCAACATTAAGAGTTCAATCAGAAAACATAGCATAGAAGGAATTCAGAAGAACTTATATTAAGTGAATATACGCAAGGCGCCGAAATTTACAGAACATCTGGGATGGTTGCTACATTCGCCAGTCTGGATAAATTTCATGTAAGTATATTTAGCGGCTTAATAAATTTTCCAGTGGAGAGGTTAGCATACATGACTCTGTTTTCCTTGCAGAGTGATGTCACATCAGATGCAAGGTTTTACGATTTTAACCCTAAGCTAAAAACCACCATCAATATTAAGTCCCCTGCTTAGCTCGGAACAGTGGCATTGTTGCGGGGTAAGCATGAGATGGTGACAGACGAGGATAAAATCGGAACAACAAGTCACGAAGAGATTGTCAGAAAGATTTGGCTAACCTTTAGCGGAAGGCATGAGGAATCCGTGATTCTTGCATTGGCCTTTGCGTAAATTCATCTTGGCCGTGGGACGTTGGATTCAACCCTGCATCTTTGGATACTGATTGGCGGAGGTGGTATTGCAACTTGGTCCGCGAAACGGTGAACGACGTTAGCTGGCTAGGTCACAGAACGTATGGAGATGGCGCTGCTTTGAACGGCTAAGATGGTGCTTCCTTGGTTGGTGGAGATGGCACTGCTTCGAACGGCTAAGATGGCGCCGCTTTGGATGGCTACAGAAAGGTGGATGGCACGGCTAGCTTGGAAGGGCCAATAACGAGGCTAGCTTGGAAGGGCCAATGGCGTGACTAGCTTGGAAGGGACAATGGCGTGGCTAGTTTGGAAGGGCCAATGGCGTGACTAGCTTTGAAGGGCCAATGGCGTGGCTAGTTTGAAAGGTCCAATGACGTGGCTAGTTTGGAAGAGCCAATGGCGTGGCTAGCTTGGAAGGGCCGATGACGAGGCTAGCTTGGACGCGAAATGTTTGGCATTGTCTTGGCCACGGACTGTTGGCGCCATGGAGCGTTGCCTCCGCGGGCCCGGTTGCCCTTTTCCGTGCGCGTCCCAAAAGAGAAACCTTCCTCTAATACAACTCCAAAAACACCATGCCTATAAAAGGCGTTACCTATCTTCCTTACTTTCGTATTGTTGGCTTGACCACGGAGTGCTGGAGCCATGGAGAGTGGGCTTGACCGCGGAGTGCTGGAGCCATGGAGAGTCGGCTTGACCACGGAGTGCCTGAGCCATGGAGTGTTGCAGGTTGAGTGACTGGTGTTCCTCGTTGTGGCGCGCTGCTAATTTGGTCATGGAGCAGAGGTATTTGCACACTACTTGTTCGGCTATGGAGCATGAGTGTGGTGCGCCCAGTCATCTATTCCCGTTCATGCAGCAATAAGGAATCCTTATTCTGTTCAAAATCTAGAAAATGCATTCGTATGAAAAGGGGTATCGACCCTCTTCTGTTTTTTGTTGTTCATCCGGCTCCGTGCTTTCATCTTCAGTATCTGGCTCCTCTTCGTCATTTTCTAGCAGTGGTAGAACGAGCATTGATGGCAATAAAGCAATCTCCAATAGGTATAATCAGCAGCAAGGCGAGCCATGAGAACTCAAAGTAGGTGTTCTCGCATGTATCCACCCAACAGTACGGTCGATCTTCTCCAGAATATGTAATAAGGTTCTGACTCCAGAAGAATGAGTATCTGACCTCTCCAGTGGATTTCAAAATTTACCAAACTCCATTGCACTTCTGGTATGGATGGATGAAATAATGCCAGGGCTAATCTTGGAGATTGTGGTTGCGTTGTTGGCTCATCCTTGACTTTAGGTTATTTGGTACCTAAACTTTCTAATTGCGATGATGACACGCTGTGGATGCTAGTATGTTCGAAATCTTCCGGAGTCATTGGGTGAAATAGATGAGTTGAGAGACGTTCTGTTTCCTATGTGCTGATATCAAGTCTTCAAGGATTCTTTCCAAACGACATCCTTTAAACTATCTTCTGAATCTTGGACTATTGTATGGAATGGGATGCGGTGAACAATCCCCAGTTATACTTCTGTTAGATCCGATGGCGTGGCCAGATATGTGAATGTATCTCTGTGGCGTACTTTTTGGGCCTTTGATGCGCGTCTACGGCTTCATGCTGAGAAATTCTTGCGGCTCATAAAACTTCGACAGTGATGATGTTGAAATCGGGAATAACCTGGTTGAGGGCAGTGAAGGCATCCCATTCTGGTAGTCCCCATGTGTAATTAATCTGAGTCTATTTTCTCGTGGAAGATGTGCTTCTGCTGCATTCACTAGAAAGGTGGTGACTGCGTTTAAGCTTCTAAACATGAATGACACTTCAGTCCTTAGGTGTAGCCTACTTTAATTGCATCGCCTTGAATCCACTCCTATGGGATTTGATACAATCTTATCATACTCTCTTGGATGTGATGCTGGGATGCTTGGAATATCACATGGACGAAACATTCTGGATAACGAAGAGGTAGAAGTGAGAGAGTTATGTCGTTAATCATGGCTCCCTCTGTCTCTTCAAGAAAATGTTTCAGCCGCGTCTCTGGAGTTATCTCATGAATGTTTGATTGTTGTTGGGGATATACCGTGATGAGCAGTCCCCAGTCGCACTTCTCTTTGGTTACTGAAGTTATTTTCTCTGAGTAGGCCTGGGATCTGCCGCGGCCTCGTAAAGTGTTGCAGGAGCCTTCTAGACAGAGAGGTGATAATATTCTTACGTTACACCTTTTAAGGGTGGATGACCTTGTCGTGGCTATGACTTTTTGGTTAACCGTGTCTTCTGAGCTTTGACAGTGAAGGGATCCCGTGTAGAGCCTCAGTTCCCAAGTGTGGTTTACATGTTTCTATCTTGTATGGTTGGTGAGTTGACCACGATAAAGACATCATCTTGCATCCGTACTGGTGACTCTATTACTTCTTCCACGTGAAACTTTGTAGTGGTTGTTTCCATGGTAAAGCTCTGGCTGGTATCGACAAACGAGCAACAACAGTTCTTGGCAGCAGATGTGATCATGAGAAACTACACCGTCGTGGAAGCCATAATAGGTTGGCTGGAGTTGCATGGGCGTCCATGGAAGCAAAGGGATAGGCTGGATGCGTAAGCGAGTACACTGTCCACAACCACGAGGTTCAGCGAGATGGATCAAAAAGTGGCCACAACTGCGATCCTTGGCTGGCTGTGATCACGATCCTTAACATGGAGGAGTGTGGTGGCTACGGGCACGAACCTTGGAAGGAAGTAGTGGCGGCTACGACACGATCCTTGGAAGGAAGGAGGCGTTGAAGCGTCTTCGTCTCTTGGAGAGGACGTTAAAGCTTATGGAGCAAAACGCTGAAGCTTCGGCTTCGGATCCTGAAGAAGCTTATTGAGAGAATGCTGAAGCGGAGCGACTTCTGGAGAGAATCTTGAAGCGGAGCCGCTGCTGGAGAACATTGAAGTGGAGCCGCTGCTGGAGAACGTTGAAGCGGAGCGACTTCTGGAGGGAACGTTGAAGCGGCTCCTGGAGAGAAACGTCGAAGCGGCTCCAGGAGAAAACTCCAGTGAGGGCGCTATTAACCCTTGACTTCGAAAAATGACTTGATACGATATGGCATATGAGAAGATGTCACAAATAGTGTTGGTCGGCAAGTCGTGTTTTTCTCCTCATGGGAAAGAATACGCTTCTTCTGTTTGATTTTCCCTTGCAACTCTCAGATCCTTGACGGTCACAATGTTGAAGTCGGAGGCCGCGTCAATCAGCATGATGTTAAATTCGACATCCTTCAAGTGAACAGTGGCTAGGAGTCCCTAGTTTCATCTATAAATCGTGCTTTCCAGAAGAGGTTGGGGTTTGGGAACGGCTTCCATGGATGGAAACATCTGCTTTCCTGATGCAGTGCGGTTGAGGGCTGCAAATATGTCTTGACGCTGCGCTTTGGAGAAATACAGAATCTCACATAAATGTTTCATCATAGACTGCACGATTTTGTGGGAGAAGTCCCCAGAAATCATGCAGCTCCTGACGGGAAGAGGTCTCTGTGAACTCAGGAGGGTTGCTGATTTTCTTTGCCCCGATTTTGGAGAAGT
The DNA here is from genome assembly GCF_003573695.1 of Papaver somniferum. Classification (NCBI taxonomy): domain Eukaryota; kingdom Viridiplantae; phylum Streptophyta; class Magnoliopsida; order Ranunculales; family Papaveraceae; genus Papaver; species Papaver somniferum. The sequence goes on along the minus strand of NC_039364.1, from coordinate 56,610,246 downwards.
CGTTCCTGATCTTCACGTGTGATGAAATTGGATTGCTGATACCTTTCTAGTGGGCGTTCAAGAGCAACGCGAGACTCTTCATCTGTAAACGCGCGTCCTGCTGAAGTGCCTGTGCCAGATGTTAAAAGTATTCCTTGTCAGCTCCATCTGGGTTTGACGTGACTCTTGTGGTGGACGCTCCGTTAGTGTCTTGAGGAAAATAGGTATCTCGTCCTGAGTTGTAGCCATGTCTTTCTGAGCCATACGGGAACCTTTTGTCTTTCTATCAAATCAACAATGGTAAGAGGAGATCGGCTTCTTCTGGCTCCTCCAGTCTCTCGTCCTGATGGTGGAGTAGCAGCGGCTCTGGTGACGGTTAGAGCTATCACACTTGAAGAAACGTTGCGAGTGGCGGAAGCGGCTCTGGCTCTGGTGATCGGCGGTGTAACACCTAAAGGAACATTTTCCGCGCCGCTGGTATTGGCAGGTGGCGTATTAATGCCACTGGAAGGAACGTTAGTACCGGGGATGATTTCAGCGCTAGTGTTCTCAGGGTTTGTTGCTGATCCGGACCCAAGTTCTACCATCTTGAGATCGGGGTTGAAAAATGAAATTTGGAATTGGAAATTGATATTGTAACCGAGAGATTAATCTCCCACTGTGGTCGCCAATTGTTTGTGGGAGAAAACGGTTTCTGCTGTTTTTGGTAATTTCGTGTGTGTGGATGAGAAACGAGTCTAAACCCCAAACAATGTACTGCACGGGAGTACTTTTGATTCGAGAGATCAATCTGTTCAATCCACGCCTAAACCAATAAATGGCCGTTCCAGGCTTGCTTCGGTCACAAAGTGAATGAGAAGGGCTGGTCTTAGGGAGGGAAGTGAAAAAAGTGTTGAGACCAGAATAGTTGATTCTGGAAGTGTGGGTGTTTTGTGACTTGTATCAGAAAGTTGAACTAGCTAGCTGAAAGTTATCAGATGATTTTTGGATGTGGTATTGTTCTCCTAACCAAAACTTGTTGTTTGGTGGAAATAGGTGAGACCTATTTATACAAGTCATACTGAAACTTACCCTGGTCTCGTATGAAGTGGAAACGATTGAGTGGTGGAAGAAAAGAGTAACGTGTAACTGTCAGACGTTATGCTTCCATGATGAGGGAAGTGAATTCGTGTAACCGCCAGTCATTACGCTTCCATAATGAAGGAAATGAATTGTTTACACCTGTAGATGGGGAAAAACGATTCGCTGGTTCTTTAGGGAAGTGAAGAGACGAGCGTTTTGCCGAAACTCCTCAACCGAGCAAACTGCTTAACCTCACACAGATGCACTGCAAAGGGAGTGCTTAGATTTGAGAGATCAATCTGTAGGACTCCGGCCTAAACCAAGTCAATGGTCGTTCCAGAGTCAATTCGGTCGCAAAGAGGGAGATGGGTTGATCTGTAGGAGGGAAGCTGAGAATTGTGTGGAATCAATGATGATCAAGGATTGTGGATATGTTGAAGGTTTCTGCAATAATTGGTAAACTATGAAGTTTTTGAATAAGTTCTGAAAGATTGATGAATTCTTGAGAGTGATTACTCGTAAAATTATTGTCAGACGAGTGTTCGAGTGTTCGAATCTTGTCTTTCAATCATAGATTCAGATACTTATTTATATTGTCAAAGTGGTGAACACATTGATCCCTGTAAGTGTGACGGTTTCTTGAGTGAAAGAGTGGGAAAGTGGGAGATCGTGTTAAAGTTAGTTCCATGTCGTGTGGATACTTGACTGATCGTGCACCCACTAGTTTGCTAACTCCTTCAACCGTTTGCACGACTTACGCACATTTCTCGTCGTGGATGAATCCACGTGCCGTATACCACAAGACCAAAACCCTAAGTGATATCCCCCCATTTGTGACGTGGTTGATGTCTCAAGAATCGTGGAGTATGTATGACAAACGTGTCTTAGTTAGTTAGTTGTTGACTGATTAGACAGTGAGTCTAGATTTTATTGAATCGAGCATGATTGACAAATGCTCAGCGATTCATGAATATTAATATTGCTCGTCTGAGCAAATATTGTAAATTCGACGAGTTGTTGAATATTGATGAGTTACTGAATACATGTGGATTATTCGAGCAAACTACTGAATATTGATAGTGGGATCAATATTCGAGCAACTGAGCAAGTATTGCTCAATTCGACGAAAAACTGATAAATTACTGAATATTGATAGTGGGATCAATATTCGAGCAACTGAGCAAGTATTGCTCAATTTGACGAATTACTGATAAATTACTGAATATTGATAGTGAGATCAATATTCGAGCAACTGAGCAAGTATTGAAACGGAGGAGTTTCATGAGATTAGGGAATAATAATTATAAAAATCTAGGGATTGTGAGGTGTGGGACCGGCCACGGCTCGGGCATGGCCGGCCGACTATGTTGCCTGGTCCCTCACACCTTTCCCTATTTTATAATATTATTTTTTCATGAATTCGTGAAGTTATGGAGAATCCATGAGTTTTGCACAAACAAGGAAAGTTGCTAAATTGAAGGAGTTTTTCATGAGTTCATGAAAACAACAAAATAGGGCAAAATAATGGAAGAGGCATGGGACCGGCCACGGCTAGGGCATGGCCGGACGGTCTGTGGGCCCGCTCCATGCGCGCCTCTTATTATTTTATTATTATTTGTTGTTTTCTTCTGTTTTGCGTAGGATTCCTCATCCGTCCATATTTTTGGATGCTCGTTTGTGCATCCGGGTGCTCAATCGTGCATCATTGTTAAGTACACTTGCACCATTTTTTTGGGGCTTACTCAGTGATGGTCCAGATGCCCGGTTGTTGAGTACTTATTGCTAATTCATGAAATTCAGTGGAGAATAATTCATGAAACGGAGCAATAAAAATGAGTAGTTATTTATTATCAATTCATAGCTGTTTATGGGTGAAAACTATTTCTGCCGGTTTTGATAATTTGGGGTGTGTGGATGAGAAATGAATCTAAACCCTAAACAAATCCACTTCACGGGAGTGCTTTTGATTCGAGAAATCAATTTGTACAATTCTGGCCTAAACCAAGAAATGGCCATTCCAGACTTGCTTCGATCACAAAGAGAAGGAGATGGGGTTGATCTTAGGGAGGGAAGCGAAGAAGGTGTTGGCTATGTATGACTTGTATCAGAAAGCTGAATTGACTTGCAGAATGTAAGCTATCAGTTCTGGTGTTGGAATACGTTGTATCCACACTTGATTTCTATTTCGTCCTGTTCTGTCTTGGAAATAGGGAGGAGAACCTATTTATACAAGTCATTGAGCCTAACCCACGTCTCTCATGGGAAGTGGAGAAAGTGGAGTGATGGAGTAGTGGTGTTGCGTGTGTTAGTGTCACACGATCAATCTTGCCCACTTCTCCCATCATCACTAACCGTCCATGTCTTCCTGACACGTTCTTGTGATGACGCGTTGTGCGCTGCACGATGTAAACCGCCAGACTAATAATCCAGTAAGTGTCCCCCAGTTTGTGACATGATTGATGTCTCGAAGGTGTGGATCGTGGGACCCAAAAAAAGTAGCATGTGATGCTAGATTAAATAACTAAGTTTTTTAGGAAGTCGATACTTTTGAAGTATCGTGTGTATTTTATGCAAGTAATGCATCGAATATATTCAGCATGTGTGAAACATCGCTGTTTTAAGGCTTAACGAAGTAAGTCGCGGATTAAGCATCTTAAAATAGCATCACGTCCAGCCATCTTCGAGTGATCGTTTGGAGGCTGTACAGGTAAGTCCTGACTTGGCCGATCACTTTGTGTGGAAGAGTGGTGGACGGTGATCATGGTGATGCCTCACTGGTCGCCTAACTCCTGTCTTAGGTTGTCCGTCCAAGATGGTGAATTGGACGGACGAGATGGCTTGCGACCCACATCTGCGACCGTCGGATTAGGGTTTAGGAGGTGCTCGAACACCAACCTTTAGCTTGGTCGAATCCAAGCATGGGACACGTTTTTGGCAGGGCCGATTGGGCATGCATGTAGACGGCATGCTGGTGTAGGTGTCTGTACCTCACTGTCCCATGGAGATGCTATTTAAGTCACTCAATTTGTCTGGCAAAGAGGAGCGGATGAGATTTATTTGCGATAGGAATCCCATGCCTCAAAGGAATTGAAGACCGCACGTCGTGCCTACTTCGGGCGCGCGTTTCGAGACGACCAACCATGGTCGGTCTTGGCCGATCAGTCAGGCGTGCAGTCGGCAGGCCAGTGTACACGTCCATACCTTACTGTCCCGTGAAGATGTGATCTAAGCCACTTAATTTTTCCGGCAAAGTTGAGTGGTCGAGATCGATTTGCAGTTGAAAACGCGTGGCCATGCCTAGTTTGGGCGCACGATTCGAGACGAACAACCATAGTTGGTCTTGACCGATTAGTCATGTATGTAGGCGGGCTCACGGCTATTGTGTTGACATGCTCTGGGCCCTTTGAATCTACATATACACCCTCCATCTATGCCTGCGAAGATGGATGGTTGAAGCTGATTTGCGACACATGTGATGTGCCGCAAACCCTAATTAGGGTTTCACGTCCACGCTGCTTTGGCTGGACGAATTGGCAAGCCACGCTTCTCTTTTGGGGAGGCCGACCATGTGGGGCCCACGTTGGGATAGTGGTGAACGCGCCAATACCTTCCTGGTGGCTATGGGTCCGATCTAAGCCATCCAATCATGCCGGTGAAATTGGATGGTCGTGATCCATTTGGGACCTTTAGTGGAATTTTCTGCGACCCTCAATTCTTCAAGCTGACACAATTTCGGACAAACGTATATTGTAATCTGGTCAGGTTAAGGTAGAGTCGGTCATGCAGGTAGGAGGAAGGTCCGTCGGCGTACACCAAGACGCTTGTTCGACCGGATTTGGGATGATCTACGCCGTCCAACCACGCCGGTGAAGTTGGACGGACGTGATGAACTTGAGACTGCCATAGGCGGCCTTTGTTTGTACGATTCCTCCAAGCTGCTCCATACCAGTCTGGACATCCAACTTCAGGCTGGTGTTCGGTAGTAGATTGGGAGGCATGGTAGGTATTCGACCGACCAGGGCATAAGTGGGCCTGCTGGTGGTCATTAATGTAGTAGCTTGCTCCTGCTGAGGATCGTCAAGGCTGGTTAAATCGTGCGGCCGACTTTTGTGGCCGTGATTGTTTCTAAGACTGACGTAGACAGTACAGATGCTCGATCAGGCTAGTATAACACTGAGAGTTGTATCTTGTACGGGTATTTCGTGTATGCCTCATTAGTGACACTTGGAGATTCGTGTTGCTCTGCTGAAAGTAACACTCAGTCGTCATGTCGCACCAATAATGAGAGTTCAGTGGGAACAACACAGGAAATACAAGGCTGGTCATGATGCCATAAATTCGTAGGGTACATGGGATTATTGCTACATGCTCCATTCTAAGTAAATTAGCGAAGTGAAGAAGTATTCATCATTTTATCAGTGGATTTATCCTTTGCAGGATATCAACGCATAATTTTGGCTTTTACAATTTTATCCTTAAATGAAAATCCACCATCAACAATAGGACCAGCTGTAGATTCGACCACGAATTCGGAATAATAAAACAAGCATTACCATCCCATGGGATCGTGGATTCGACCATAGAATCGGAGTAATAAAATTATCTATTACCATTCCATGAGATTAGCCGTGAATTCGACCATGAAATCGGAATAATGAGATAATATAGTAGTTTATTGCCATTCTATGAGATCAAGTCGTGGATTCAATCATGGAATCAGAGCAATTGTTTATTGTCATTCCATGGGATCAGGCCGTGGATTCGACGATGGAATAGGAGCAATTGTTATTTCCATTCCATGGGATCAGGCCGTGGATTCGACCATGGAATAGGAGCAATAATAGATCATTCTGGGAATTCAGTGGTGAATGTCACGGCAGAATTAATCTATTGCAGAAAAGATATTAGCCAGTTAAAGCGTCACATCAATTCTGAATGGTGCGTAGTCAGGAAGTCACGGGTATTGTTTACGACCTGAAGGCGTTATTGCTCTCAATCTACGGAGAACCGCTTGGATCTATACACGGTCTCTCTACATAGTCAGGGAACAGTGAGTATCACCGACGTCCTGAAGGCGTTGTTGCTCTCAATCTACGGAGAACTGCCCAATCGTTCTTCTATGTAGAGGTGGGTCTCTCTCATGTAGTCAGGGAACAGTGAGTGTCACCGACGTCCTGAAGGCGTTGTTTCTCTCAATCTTACGGAGAACCGCCCAATTACGTTATTCTACATAGAGGACATGATGAAATGCGTGGCACTGAATGCTCAGCTAGTGGAGGCCTTTCAGGAAATATATTCATCATGGCTTCGTAAAATATGAATCGTTGCATGCCTGAAAGCCGTGCCAAAAACATGCCTCATGATTTTACGGTTTTGACCTTTGTTGAAAATCCACCATCAACATTAAGTCCCCTGCTTAGTGGGGAACAGTCATGTTCCGCAGTAATGCATTAAATGGTGACTTTCAGTCGATGAGATCGGTGGTTGAACTCAGTCTACAAAGGTATATTCAGAATCCAGGATTTTCTCCAATGGTGTCATGTACGAGCAAATGTTCAGGTGAGGACCCTGATAGTGTGATAGAGTGTCATCCCGTGAGCACGGAGAGATGATGCACTGCTGATTTGGACTCCCGGAGGCTCAGTTTGGTTGGTTTAGCGTTTGCGGGCCCAAACCCAAAAAAGAAATCCTTGTTTTAGGAACAGACGTTCGTTCGTTTGTTAGTTTAAGGAACAAACAAAATAGACCTGAGTCTAATGATAAAGATTTTGTCTATGCGCTTTCTCGGAAGCCAAAATTTTATTTTTTAAATATGTGAGGTTTCCAATAGGGAATAAAATCTCGTTTCAAAGGTGGACGAGAGGGAGCAAAAAATATACATACATATATTTTCAAAGTTACATGAGTTTCACGTTTAAAATGTATATTTTTGTAAAATCAATGTTTTGATTTTGAACAACTGTTGAAAGTAGACAATTATTCACGGTGAAATAATATATGTACGTGAGTTTTCATAATTGTAGAATGGACATTTGTCCTATTTTTGAAAACCAGTGAATGTTCACACAGTGAAAATTTATATGGGATTAAACTTTTGATTATCAACAATTGCTAGAAGTAAACAATTTTTGATAAAATACTGTTTGTATGGATTTTGTGATCTGATAGTGTATGCACAAAACCAATGAGTGTTCACTCGGTGGGAGTCGCTCACATGGTGAAAATAATGTGAATTGTTCACATGATGGAAGTTTCATGAAGTGTTCACAGTTTTATGAAAATCATTTTATGGTTTTGAATAGCGGATTTTGTTCGTCTTTGCAGGTTCGAAAGAGCGAAAAAATTCTCGAGATTGTAATCGCTACAGCTAGTGAAATTCTAAATAGGTAAGAGTTGGATGGTTACCATTTTTGTAGACGCTGCTGTGAGCACCTTTATTTCATGATTCATTGTTTTGTTGAATCCTGCGCTTTGTATGAACGATGTGCTGAAGTATCCACTTAGCAAGAATAACTGAATCCCATGATGATACTTCCACATATGGTGTTTCCAGAGATGACATATCTACGGATGCAACTTTAAGAAATGGTACTTTTGGGACCTCTGAGTGATGGTGAGAGATCCTTCATACTGAGTTGTACTTCTGGTTATTTCATTAGCTTTACCACAGGATCATCGTACAGTGAGATCCCGGATCAATGTAGGCTCCATGAAAATGGAAGAAAGTCTGCGGGAGCGGAGAACCCAGAAGTAAGGACTACAGGATGTTAGCAAATGACGTGCAGTCCCCATCTGTTTCTTTGGTGAGTTGTTAGCGCTCCTTGTGTCATGACTTTTTCCTGCCCGTGCAATTAGGATCACGAGACCAAGGTTTTTTATTTCTTTTTCAGACTTTTGCTTCATCGATTGACGACCTTCAACTTGTTCCCGGGCAAACAATTTAGGAATCCAGCACTGATGAAGACGTCGATGTAAGCATCTCTTTCGTGCAGGCGATCGTGGCATCTCCTTGATGAAATAATAATAATTATTGTTGATGTAACCAGGAGGAAATAATTGTAGATAAGTAGCATGTTGAAGAAGCGTGCTCTTCTTTGGGACATGAGAATTTGGAGAATTCCCGAAATCTCGAACTGAATGGAGATAGCGGCGCTGTCGATGGAGATTTCGGCGTTGCTAAGACTTAAAATGATTTAGAGACTCCCCTAGTAAGTATATCTCCTGTAATCTCTTTATATAAGTATGAACTTGCTGATTTTTGAATGAATGAATGATAATTCATGTGAGTATACGAGTAATTTTGCTACGTCACCAGAAAATTTCAGACTTCAGCCTTTCAGTAAAAACACTGTATAATCTTCATCCAAAGTTGTATTTTCGCGATATGCATATGTATCTTCAATCCCAGAAAATTTCCAAGGTTTATTGAAGAAGCTTTTGAGTTTTGAGCATGTTTAGGGCCTGAAAAAGGCGAATCAGTAAACTTTCAGGAGACTTTCAGAACTTTTTCAGATTGTATGTTGTCCAATGTTTTGGCCACATCTCTTTAGTCGTTTATCCGATTGTTGTGAATTTTGGATATGTTGTATAGGACATCCATACGAAGATAATGGTATATGGACAATCCCTAGATTCTTCACCAATTGCTCCAAGTTAGTCGTCTTAAAATTATCTTAGACGGGCTCGTTGTAAAACACTCTTGTTGTGTCTTTAGACCATTCGCTTGTGTATTGAACGGTTGGTAAAGGATTTTGATGTCATTGATTCATTTGAGATCAGGATCTCTTGATTGATACATGAACATGGTGCTTGCAGCACCATCTTGTTTCTGTCAGTCGCAGAAACATCAATTCTGAAACCCTGGTCACGGGACCATCACTGAGGTTGCTGTCAGGAGTGGGTGATGTAATGACCATGATTGCATGTCCTGGTGGAAGCATTCCTTTTATGATGAATGATAAGCACATGAGAGTCTGGTGTCACGAGTCTTGTATTGTGAGACTTATCGCCATGATCAGTGAACCGTCAGTCCCCAGTATTTTGTTAATCTCTCTTTTCGTTTTCCCTTATTCTGGCAAGACCTAGATAGAGGACCCAGGTAGAAAAATTGATGTAAAGACCTAGGTGGTTGAAGTTGGAGGTACCTTGATGAAGGACTTAGCGTAGTGACCCGGTGGACACCGGTCGACTGTGGAAGTTATAAATCCCGTCTAAGAATTGCTGCTTGCATGTTGTATGCTATGGAAACTATAGGAACCTCATACGACGTCATAATTCGATGCTTGACCCCAAGTTTTGAAGATAAGAGACTTAGTTATCACATGAGAAAAGAATAACTCAATTTGGAGTTGTAGAGGTCAGCCAACGAAGCGTGCACATTTGTAATTTTTAATCCCGTACAAACTTTTCAGATTTCATAGACCTGACGGTAAATGCCATATCTTTCAGCTCGTATGTCCGATTGATGCGCCCCTTTGGTATGTTAAAGAATAGACATAGAAGAACATCTTTTGTTGAGGAGGAATTGTCCCATTCCTCACCCATTGGTACGTTGTAAACCCATGGCCTGAAATGTGTTGTATCTCTTTTGTGGAGGCGATGAGAACATCTTGTAGAAGACTTTGGTTTGTGCCCGTCTGTCGTGTAAGCTTTGGGAAGACGTTCATGTTACCATGTTTTCAGGTCTACACATCTTGATATGAATCATTAGGGCTTGAAGAAGTACGATCCATAAAGAATGGATAGTTGATGAAGCCGGATGTTGCGCCGAGACTGATGCTGAGATTACAACTGGAAGTTCTCCATAAATTCTTGTTGATGCTGAGACCATGAATAGAGTTCCTCCACATGTTGATGCCGATACTATGATTGGAGTTGATACAAAGACCGAAGATGATAGTCTTTGCTCTTCCATCCAGTGGGCATGCACAAACTAATTGGTGAGTTGAGCATTCCTAAGATGAAGGTGTATTAGGATTTCAACCAAAATTCTCCTGATATGACTTTACTGTGAAGTGTCTTCGTCATGGAATCGATGTTGTTGCGCGGTAGATAGAAGCATCAGTCTTCATTCTGGATATGATTGGTGAAGAGAGGAAGTTCCCCAGTCGTGCAGGGGCTTTTGATGTAGAGTGGTTCCGATTGACGATGTTTCATGGAATCACATCAGGTTGCAATTACTTGTTATGTGGATAACATTTATTGAAATATATTGAATTGATATTTCCAATAAAATCAAGTCCCCAGTGCATCCTTCATTCACTTAGCAGAGTTGAAGGAGTTTGTAGCATCCATTGATGAATGATGTTGCATCTTCTTCAGAAGTCTTATCATGGGATAATGAAGGCTTATCGATTGTAATTCAGCTATACCTTGATCATGTCGGTGTTGAACCAGTGTGTCACGTCGAGATATTGTGTTGAAGATAGAGGCGTTATTATCGAAGGTGTACTCTTTGATTGGGAGTACAATTCGAAGGCTTCTTATATGCTTGAGCGTTGAAGTGTCGAATGTCTTAGTCTTGATCGTCTCGGCCCGTGTATTTTCTGTTGATTCGGCATTCCGCTGCGATAGCGGGATTCAACACTTGTGCAGACATCAGAGATTTCTGATACTCGTGGACATTCCTACAAGTCTATGGAGAAATTCCCAAAGTGTTCTTTTCCATGCTTCCGTCATCTCTCAGTAGTGAATGCCTCGGTGAGATGCTCGATTCGAAGCGGTGTCAGATTCAACCACTTGGTGAAATACTAATGCGGTGAAGCTACCATTCATGACGTATTGCAGAGCTGCTAATAGAATTGAGTCCCCAATAACATGTGAGGAAATAAATGACATAGACATGGAAGGAATGAGACTTGACTGAGTGTGGAACCTCTTGATGAATGTCTATGCATCTTTTGCAAGTTCTTGCTTCAACCTCGTCAAAGTTCGAAATTTCTCCAAGTGCTATATTGATGGGATGACCAGTAGCTTCTTGTCGGGTGATGCCAGCGGCTCTGAGGATTTTCAGTGGAACGTTGTTGATGACGGTGTCAGCATCGATCAACATTCTTTCGAATTCATTTCCTCTGAGATGGACTGGCAAGTAGTCCCCAGTCGTGCATATCTTTGTTTGTGGATGAAGGTTCAGGGAGTATTTCTGGGATAGACATGCATCTGGGAATATTCACTTCTTCTTCAATTGGATGTATCCTGATGAATGTCAATTGGGTTGCACCATCTTGAATCCAGACTTCCAGTAACTCGATCACTTCTTCAATGAGAAGAGGTAAGTTTGAATCTGTCTGATCATTTTCTCGTTTGGTGATGCAGGGTTGAGGTTTGTGCATTTCAGGATTGGTTATCCTTTCTTTGCGCTTCCGAAGGATCCTGAGAGATTGGAGAAGTATGCTTTTGATGTGGTGCTTCGGTTTTCCTTCTTCTTCCTTCAGCAACAATGTCCATGGAAGGTTGGAGGTTGTATTGTCTGTTGAAGAGACGCTGAGTATCACGAGGTTCTCATTCTAGGTATTTCTCTTTCCATTAAAATATGCGTGGTAGTTGCTGATCGCTTTCCTGCTTCATGAAGTTCTGAAAAAGTTTGGAATTGCAGATTCTCCGGCAAGGTTATGTAGATTGGGATCATTCTGTTGTGTTCATGCTCACCTAGTGCCTCCATGAATCGACAGTCGTGTTCTCGAGTGTTCCCTGTTCCTTTGTAGTGTGGACGTTGGTGAAGTGTTGCCCTTCGGGAGAGGAATTCTTTGCGTAATAGCAGTATATGGAAGTTGATGACGATGAATCAGTGTCTTGTCTTTTCATCGATCCTCCATAAAGCTTTCCAGGACTTCACGGGTGATGAAGCCTGCAGGTTCCTTCGTTAGTGGATTGTTTGCAGCCTTGTGGACTTCATCATCGTCCACTACATAGATCGGAGTGGCTTCAGGATCAACAGTCGAAGATGTTTCTTTGGCTTTTCCCTTCTCCTGAGTTTTCTTTTACATCTTGTCAGTGAGAGTTTTGAGATGATTGCACAGCTCTTTTTGTGTTGTAGCCATGTCAATCTGGTTTTTGGCGAGAGTCTCTTGCACCTTCATGAGATAAGCTTTCCTCTGGTTTCTTCAGGAGATTCGCTAGGAGGTGAATCATTGATGTGCTAGTAGCATTGCTTGAAGCATTGACAAGAGTGATCACTGGAGCACCAACACTCATAAGAGTGGTAGTAACATGTGGCGTGACATTGATGGTCGGAGGAGTGGTATTAGCGGTACCACTGGAGTCTGCAACGTTGAGAGCAGTAGTACTTGCGGTAGCAGTACCACTAGAACTTGCGATGTTAGAGTCGGGTGTTGAACCCGGATTGGTAACTGAAACAGACCTAAGATCGACCATCTTTGTGAGAATTGAGATTGCAACCGAGAGAATGATCCCCCACTGTGTTCGCCAATCTGTGGATGGGGAAAAACGATTCGCTGGTTTTTTAGGGAAGTGAAGAGACGAGCGTGTTGCCGAGACTCCTCAACCAAGCAAACTGCTTAACCTCACACAGATGCACTGCAAAGGGAGTGCTTAGATTCGAGATATCAATCTGTAAGACTCCAGCCTAAACCAAGTCAATGGCCGTTCCAGAGTCAATTTGGTCGCAAAGAGGGAGATGGGTTGATCTGTAGGAGGGAAGCTGAGAATTGTGTGGAATCAATGATGATCAAGGATTGTGGATGTGTTGAAGGTTTCTGCAATAATTGGTAAACTGTGAAGTTTTTGAATAAGTTCTGAAAGACTGATGAATTCTTGAGAGTGATTACTCGTAAAATTCTTGTCAGACGAGTGTTCGAATCTTGTCCTTCAATCATGGATTCAGAGACTTATTTATATTGTCAGAGTGGTGAACACATTGATCCCTGTAAGTGTGACGGTTTCTTGAGTGAAAGAGTAGGAAAGTGGGAGATCGTGTTAAATTCAGTTCCATGTCGTGTGGAGACTTGAATGATCGTGCACCCACTACTTTGCTAACTCCTTCAACCGTTTGCACGACTTGCACACATTTCTCGTCGTGGATGAATCCACGTGCCGTAGACCGCCAGACCAAAACCCTAAGTGATATCCCCCCATTTGTGACGTGGTTGATGTCTCACGAATCATGGAGTCTGTATGACAAACGTGCCTTAGTTAGTCAGTTGTTGACTGATTAGACAGTGAGTCTAGATTTTATTGAATCGAGCATGATTGACAAATGCTCAGCGATTCATGAATATTAATATTGCTCGTTTGAGAAAATATTGTAAATTTGACGAGTTGTTGAATATTGATGAGTTACTGAATACATGTGGATTATTCGAGCAAACTACTGAATATTGATAGTGGGATCAATATTCGAGCAACTGAGCAAGTATTGCTCAATTCGACGAATTACTGATTAATTACTGAATATTGATAGTGGGATCAATATTCGAGAAACTGAGCAAGTATTGCTCAATTTTACGAATTACTGATAAATTACTGAATATTGATAGTGGGATCAATATTCGATCAACTGAGCAAGTATTGCTCAATTCGACGAATTATTTACTGGTGACGTGACCCAATAAAATATTAATTAAAATATTGGTGAATTACCGAATATTGTATAATTAATCCAGATGTTGCTCGTTGGATCAACATAATTTAGTGTTTGAACTTGCTCAGAATGGTGATTCGTGGAGCGTTTGTTCGAAACCCTAATTTTTTGATCAATCCTTCATCAATTGACGAATTGCTGAAAATTGGTCATGAGTGAAGAGGGACCAACCACATGGGATGATGGACGACCGTGTGGTTCCTGAATGCTCGAGTGAGCATGCACCAGGTTCCTCAGTTGGAGGGTTGATGAAAGAATGATGATTAAATGCCGGTTTCATCATTTATTGAAATATTGCTGGATTCAGCATTAGGTGATAAAACCTAAGTAAGAGAAGTGGGGACCGACCAATAGAGTGTGGGACCGGCTCTTGGTGATCACATGACTAGTTGTTGGCCGTTTGAGCAATCCCCAGGTTGGTTGGAGAGAGTTTGGGCCCAATATGAGCAATTGAGCAAATTAGGTCAGAATTATGAAAATATGTGGGACCGGCTTTGTGCAAGCCCTAGGATGACTCTGGTCGGTCATGAAGGCATGCAGGTGCTGCAGTGGTGTCCTTGTCTCCGTACTGAGAGTTTCAGTATTTTCTGATGTGCGTTCGAGCAACATTGTGAATTTTCAGAAGAGTTTCATCTTGACTGAAATTCTTGATTTTTGTTGGAATGAGCATGTATGCTCAATTGATCAATATTTTGTAAATATTAAAATAAGAGTATTTTAACATTTAAAATTACCGCGAGAGGCTAGCCGGTCGTGTGACCATGTTGGCTTTTGTTTTTTCATGATTCGAGCAAAATTTGAGAAGTTATGACGAAATCATGATTTTTGCTCAAACCAAGGAGTTTCATGAATTGAGGAAAATAATAATTATAAAAGACTAGGGATTGCAAGGTGTGGGACCAGCCACAGCTAGGGCATGGCCGGCCGGCTATGTTGCCCGGTCCCGCACACCTTTTCCTATTTTATAATATTATTTTTTCATGAATTCGTGAATTATGGAGAATCCATGAGTTTTTGTTGAAACGGAGGAGTTTCATGAGATTAGGGAATAATAATTATAAAAATCTAGGGATTGTGAGGTGTGGGACCGGCCACGGCTCGGGCATGGCCGGCCGGCTATGTTGCCCGGTCCCGCACACCTTTGCCTATTTTATAATATTATTTTTTCATGAATTCGTGAAGTTATGGAGAATCCATGAGTTTTGCACAAACAAGGAAAGTTGCTAAATTGAAGGAGTTTTTCATGAGTTCATGAAAAAACAAAATAGGGCAAAAAAATAGAAGAGGCATGGGACCGGCCACGGCTAGGGCATGGCCGAACGGCCTGTGGGCCCGCCCCTGGGGGCCTCTTATTATTTTATTATTATTTGTTGTTTTCTCCTGTTTTGCGTAGGATTCCTCATCCGTCCATATTTTTGGATACTCGTTTGTGCATCCGGGTGCTCAATCGTGCATCATTGTCGAGTACACTTGCATCATTTTTGTGGGGCTTACTCAGTGATGGTCCAGATGCCCGATTGTTGAGTATTTGTTGCTAATTCATGAAATTCAATGGAAAATAATTCATGAAACGGAGCAATAAAAATGAGTAGTTATTTATTATCAATTCATAGGATCAGCTGTGGATTTGACCACGTATTTGGAATAATAAAACAAGCATTACCATCCATGGGATCTTGGATTCGACCATAGAATCGGAGTAATAAAATTATCTATTACCATTCCATGAGATTAGCCGTGAATTCGATCATGAATTCGGAATAATGAGATAATATAGTAGTTTATTGCCATTCTATGAGATCAAGTCGTGGATTCGATCATGGAATCAGGGCAATTGTTTATTGCCATTCCATGGGATCAGGCTGTGGATTCGGCCATGGAATAGAAGAAATTGTTATTGCCATTCCATGGGATCAGGCCGTGGATTCGACCAAGGAATATGAGCAATAATAGATCATTCTGGGAATTCAGTGGTGAATGTCACGGCGGAATTAATCTATTGCAGAAAAGATATTAGCCAGTTAAAGCGTCACATCCATTCTGAATGGTGCATAATCAGGGAGTCACGGGTGTTGTTTACGACCTGAAGGCGTTATTGCTCTCAATTTACGGAGAACCGCCTGGATCTATACACGGTCTCTCTACATAGTCAGGGAACAGTGAGTATCACCGACGTCCTGAAGGCGTTGTTGCTCTCAATCTACGGAGAACCGCCCAATCGTTCTTCTATGTAGAGGCAGGTCTCTCTCATGTAGTCAGGGAACAGTGACTGTCACCGACGTCCTGAAGGCGTTGTTGCTGTCAATCTTACGGAGAACTTCCCAATTACGTTATTCTACATATAAGACATGATGAAATGCGTGGCACTGAATGCTCAGCTAGTGGAGGCCTTTCAGGAAACATATTCATCATGGCTTCGTAAAATATGAATCGTTGCATGCCTGAAAGTCGTGCCAAAAACATGCCTCATGATTTTACGGTTTTCCCTTTGTTGATAATCCACCATCGACAACACTGTTACTTTTCACCACTACTAATTATCCCATTTCATGACACTTTCTTGTAACGGGCGCATTGCACGCCGCACACTGTAAAGCGCCAGACCAATACCCTCCCCCATTTTATGACATATTTTGATATCTCGAGTGTTTTCGTGGAAAACATGTAGCACTTTGCTACGTGTGGCAAGTTAAAATCGAGAGTCTTGCTGCAGGTAAATAGCATGTGATGCTAGGCTTGTTTTGGATAGTCTCCTAAAACTTGTCACGAGCTTACCGGTTCGGTGGCGAACTTGGATGGCTAAGATTGCATCTCATGAAGAAGGATGGCCATTGATTATGGCCACATCTTGTTGTATAGCGAAGTGGCGTCGGCCACATGCTAATGGCATGCCAGTGACGTAACCATGGAATAGCGGCATGCCAATGGCGTAGTCGTGGCATAGCGGCATGCTAGTAGCCACGGTATAGTGGTATGCCAGTGATGTTGCGGCATGGCCAAAGCTAAAAATTGGCTCCATGGCCAAAGTTAGGGTTTGGCGCCGTGGAAGAATTAGGGCTTGGCGTGGCCAAGGCTCCGTGGAAGAATTCGACGTGGAAGAATTAGGGTTTGGCGTGGCCAAGGCTCCCTGGAAAAATTCGTCGTGGAAGAATTAGGGTTTGGCGTGGCCATAACTTGGCGCCGTGGAGTCGGACCCACATGTGGCGTGGAAACATTGGCCATGTTGCCACGCTAATCCCTTTGCTCTGGGAAACATTATTTGGCTTTGGTAGCAATTTTCCCAAATTAGGGTTTGGCATGTCGAAACCCTAATTAGTGCATGCGGCTGCGGCATGGCGCTACTTTTGTGCAAATGGCTCCATGGCTATGCCAAAGGAACTATGGCAAGGCCATAGTGTGGAAACGGCCACAGGAGTAAGAATTGTCGTGGGTGGCTATTTATGGCAGGTTGCCACGAACTAACATGTTACCGCGGCAGAGTGGCATGTTGGCATGTTACTGCAGTAGAGTGGCATGTTGGCATGTCACCGCGGTAGAGTGGCATGTTGGCATGACGACCAATATGTTGTTGTGGTAGGGTGCGTTTGGCCTTTAATGTATGGTGGCAAGTTTAGAGCAACAACAAGTCACGAAGAGATTGTCAGGAAGATTTGGCTAACCTTTAGCGGAAGGCATGAGGAATCCGTGATCCTTACATTGGCCTTTGCATAAATTCATCTTGGCCGTGGGACGTTGGCTTCAACGCTGCATCTTTGGCTACTGATTGGTAGAGGTGGAATTGCAACTTGGTCCACGAAACGGTGAACGACATTAGCTGGCTAGGTCATGGAACGTATGGAGATGGCGCTGCTTTGAACGTCTAAGATGGCGCTTCCTTGGCTGGTGGAGATGGCGCTTCTTCGAATGGCTAAGATGGCGCCGCTTTGGCTGGCTACGGAAAGGTGGATGGCGCGGCTATCTTGGAAGGGCTAATAACGAGGCTAGCTTGGAAGGACCAATGGCGTGACTAGCTTGGATGGGCCAATGGCGTGGCTAGTTTGGAAGGGCCAATAGCGTGGCTAGTTTGGAAGGGTCAATGGCGTGGCTAGATTGGAAGGGCCGATTACGAGGCTAGCTTGGACGCAGAATGTTTGGCATTGTCTTGGCCACGGGCTGTTGGCGCCATGGAGCGTTGCCTCTGCGGGCCCGGTTTCCCTTTTCCGTGCGCGTCCCAAAAGAGAAACCTTCCTCTAATCGAACTCCAAAAATATCATGCTTATAAAAGGCGTTACCTATCTTCCTTACTTTCGTATTGTTGGCTTGACCACGGAGTGCTGGAGCCATGGAGAGTTGGCTTGACCTCGGAGTACTGGAGCCATGGAGAGTCGGCTTGACCACAGATTTCCTGAGCCATGGAGTGTTGAAGGTTGAGTGACTGGTGTTCCTCGTTGTGGCGCGTTGCTGGTTCGGTCATGGAGCGGAGGCATTGGCAAACTACTTGTTCGGCTATGTAGCATGAGTGTGGTGCACCCAGTCATCTATTCCCGTTCATGGAACAATAAGGAATCCTATTCTGTTCAAACTCTAGAAACTGCGTACGTATGAAAAGGGGTATCGACCCTCTTCTATTTTTTGTTGTTCATCCGGCTCCGTGCTTTCATTTGCAGTATCTGGCTCCTCTTCGTCATTTGCTAGCAGTGGTAGAACGAGCATTGATGGCAACAAAGCAATCTCCAATAGTTATAATCAGCACCAAGGCGAGCCAGGAGAACTCAAAGTAGGTTTTCTCGCATGTATCCACCCAACAGTACCATCGATCTTCTCCAGAATATGTAATAAGGTTCTGACTCTTGAAGAATGAGTATCTGACCTCTCCAGTGGATTTCAAAATTTACCAAACTCCATTGCACTTCTGGTATGGATGGATGAAATAATGCCAGGGCTAATCTTGGAGATTGTGGTTGTGTTGTTGGCTCATCCTTGACTTTAGGTTATTTGGTACCTAAACTTTCTAATTGCGATGATGACACGCTGTGGATGCTTGTATGGTCGAAATCTTCCGGAGTCATTGGGTGAAATAGATGAGTTGAGAGACGTTCTGTTTCCTATGTGCTGCTATCAAGTCTTCAAGGATTCTTTCCAAACGACATCCTTTAAACTATCTTCTAAATCTTGGACTATTGTATGGAATGGGATGCGGTGAACAATCCCCAGTTATACTTCTGTTAGATCCGATGGAGTGGCCGGATATGTGAATGTATCTCTGTGGCGTACTTTTGGGGTCTTTGATGCGCGTGTACGGCTTCATGTTGAGAAATTCTTGCGGCTCGTAAAACTCCGACAGTGATGATGTTGAAATAGGGAATAACCTGTTTGAGGGCAGTGAAGGCATCCCATTCTGGTAGTCCCCATGTGTAATTATTCTGAGCCTATTTTCTCGTGGAAGATGTGCTTCTGCTGCATTCACTGGTAAGGTGGTGACTGCGTTTAAGCTTCTAAACATGAAGGACGCTTCAGTCCCCAGGTGTATCCTACTTTAATTGCATCTCCTTGAATCCACGCCTATGGGATTTGATACAATCTTATCATACTCTCCTGGATGTGATGCTGGGATGCTCGGAATATCATATGGAAGAAACATTCTGGATAACTAAGAGGTAGAAGTGAGAGAATTATGTCGTTAATCATGGCTCCCTCTGTCTCTTCAAGAAAATGTTTCAGCCGCGTCTCTGAAGTTATCTCATGAATGCTTGATTGTTGTCGGGGATAGACCGTGATGAGCAGTACCCAGTCGCACTTCTCTTTGGTTACTGAAGTTGTTTTCTCTGAGTAGGCCTGGGATCCGCCGCGGCCTCGTAAAGTGTTACAGGCGCCTTCTAGACAGAGAGGTGATGATATTCTTACGCTACACCTTTGAAGGGTGGATGACCTTGTCGTGGCTATGACTTTTTGGTTAACCGTGTCTTCTGAGCTTTGACAGTGAAGGGATCCCGTGTAGAGCCTCAGTCCCCAAGTGTGGTTTACATGTTTCTATCTTGTATGGTTGGTGAGTTGACCACGATAAAGACATCATCTTGCATCCGTACTGGTGACTCTATTACTTCTTCCACGTGAAAATTTGTAGTGGTTGTTGCTATGGTAAAGCTCTGGCTAGTATTGACAAACGAGCAACAACAATTCTTGGCAACAGATGTGATCAGAAGAGACTACATCGTCGTGGGATCCAAAACAGGTTGGCTGGAGTTGCATGGGCGTCCATGGAAGCAAAGGGATCGTCTGGATGGGTAAGCGAGTACACTGTCCACAACCACGAGGTTTGGAGAGATGGATCAAAAAGTGGCCATAACTGTGATCCTTGGCCGGCTGTGATCACGATCCTTGACAGGGAGGAGTGTGGTGTCTACGGGTACGAAACTTGGAAGGAAGGAGTGGTGGCTATGGCACGATCCTTGGAAGTAAGGAGGCGTTGAAGCGGCTTCGGATCTTGGAGAGGACGTTGAAGCTTATGGAGAAAAATGCTGAAGCTTCGGCTTCGGATCCTAGAGCATCTTATTGAGAGAATGCTGAAGCGGAGCGGCTGCTGGAGCGAACGTTGAAGCGGAGCGACTTCAGGAGAGAACTTTGAAGCGGAGCCGCTGCTGGAGATCGTTGAAGTGGAGCCGCTGCTGGAGAACATTGAAGTGGAGCGACTTATGGAAGGAACGTTGAAGCGGCTTCTGGAGAGAAACGTCGAAGCGGCTCCTGGAGAAAACTCCAGTGAGGGCGTTATTAACCCTTGACTTCGAAAAACGACTTTATACGATATGACATATGGGAAGACGTCACAAATAGTGCTGGTCGGCAAGTCGTGTTTTTCTCCTCATGGGAAAGAATACGCTTCTTCTGTTTGATTTTCCCTTGCAACTCTCAGAGCCTTGACGGTTACAATGTTGAAGTCGGAGGCTGCGTCAATCAGCATGCTGTCAAACTCGACATCCTTCAAGTGAACAGTGGATAGGATTCCCCAGTTTCATCTATCAATCGTGTTTTCCAGGAGAGGTTGGGGTTTGGGAACGGCTTCCCTGGCTGGAAACAGCTGCTTTCCTGATGCAGTGCGGTTGAGGGCTGCAAATATGTCTTGACGCTGCGCCTTGGAGAAATACAGAATCTCATATAAATGTTTCATCATAGACTGCACGATTTTATGGGCGAAGTCCCCAGAAATCATGCATCTCCTGACAGGAAGAGGGTTTCTGTGAACTCAGGAGGGTTGCTGATTTTCTTTGCCCCGATCCTGGAGAAGTCGTTCCTGATCTTCACGTGTGATGAAATTGGATTTCCGATCCCTTTCTAATGGGCGTTCAAGAGAAATGCGAGCCTCTTCATCTATAAACGCGCGTCCTGCTGAAGTGCCTGCGCCGGATATTAAAAGTATTCCTTATCAGATCCATCTGGGTTTGACGTGACTCTTGTGGTGGCCGCTCCGTTAGTGTCTTGAGGAAAATAGGTATCTCTTCCTGAGTTGTAGCCATGTCTGTCTGAGCCTTACGGGAACCTTTTGTCTTTCCATCAAATCAACAGTGGTAAGAGGAGATCGGCTTCTTCTGGCTCCTCCAGTCTCTCGTCCTGATGGTGGAGTAGCAGCGGATCTGGTGACGGTTGGAGCTGTCACACTTGAAGAAACGTTGGGAGTGGCGGCAACGGCACTGGCTCTGGTGATCGCTAGTGTAACACATAAAGGAACATTTTCTGCGCCGCTGGTGTTGGTAGGTGGCTTATTAATGCCACTAGAAGGAACGTTAGTACCGAGGATGATTTCAGCGCTAGTGTTCTCAGGGTTTGTTGCTGATCCGAACCCGAGTTCTACAATCTTGAGATCGGGGTTGAAAAATGAAATTAGGAATTGGAAATTGATATTGTAACCGAGAGATTAATCTCCCACTGTGGTCGCCAATTGTTTGTGGGTGAAAACGGTTTCTGCTGTTTTTGGTAATTTCGTGTGTGTAGATGAGAAACGAGTCTAAACCCCAAACAATGTATTGCACGGGAGTACTTTTGATTCGAGAAATCAATCTGTACAATCCTGACCTAAACCAAGAAATGGCCGTTCCAGGCTTGCTTCGGTCACAAAGTGAAGAAGAAGGGCTGGTCTTAGGGAGGGAAGCGAAGAAAGTGTTGAGACCAGAATAGTTGATTCTGGAAGTGTGGGTGTTTTGTGACTTGTATCAGAAAGTTGAACTGGCTAGCTGAAAGCTATCAGATGATTTCTGGATGTGGTATTGTTCTCCTGACCAAAACTTGTTGTTTGGTGGAAATAGGTGAGACCTATTTATACAAGTCATAGTGAAACGTACCCTGGTTTCATAGGAAGTGGAAACGATTGAGTGGTGGAAGAAAAGAGTAATGTGTAACTGTCATACGTTATGCTTCCATGATGAGGGAAGTGAATTCGTGTAACCGCCAGTCATTACGCTTCCATGATGAAGGAAATGAATTGTTTACACCGTTACTTTTCACCACCACTAATTATCCCATTTCATGACACTTTCTTGTAACGGGGGCACTGCACGCCGCACGCTGTAAACCGCCAGACCAATACCCTGATGAGCATCCCCCAGTTTATGACATATTTTTATGTCTCGAGTGTTTTCGTGGAAAACATGTAGCACTTTTCTACGTGTGGCAAGTTAAAATCGAGAGGCTTTCCGCAGGTAAATAGCATGTGATGCTAGGATCGTTTTGGCTAGTCGCCTAAAACTTGTCGCGAGCTTACCGGTTCGGTGGCGAACTTGGATGGCTGAGATTGCATCTCATGAAGAAGGATGGCCATTGATTATGGCCACATCTTGTTGTATAGCGAAGTGGCGACGGCCACATGCTAATGGCATGCCAGTGGCGTAGCCGTGGCATAGCGGCATGCTAGTATCCGCGGTATAGTGGTATGCCAGTGATGTTGCGGCATGGCCAAAGCTAAAAAATGGCTCCACGGCCAAAGTTAGGGTTTGGCGTCGTGGAAGAATTAGGGCTTGGCGTGGCCAAGGCTCCGTGGAAGAATTCGCCGTGGAAGAATTAGGGCTTGGCATGGCCAAGGCTCCGTGGAAGAATTCGCCGTGGAATAATTAGGGTTTGGCGTGGCCAAAACTTGGAGCCATGGATTCGGACCCACATGTGGCGTGGCAACATTGGCCCTGTTGCCACGCCAATCCCTTTGCTCTGGGAAACGTTATTTTGCTTTGGTAGCAATTTTCCCAAATTAGGGTTTGGCATGTCGAAACCCTAATTAGTGCACGTGGCATGCGGCTGCGGCATGGCTCTACTTTTGTGCAAATGGCGCCATGGCGATTCCAAAGGAACTACGGCAAGGCCATAGTGTGGAAACAGCCACAGGAGTAAGAATTGTCGTGGGTGGCTATTTATGGCAGGTTGCCACGAACTGGCATCTTGCCGCGGCAGAGTGGCATGTTGGCATGTTACCGTGGTAGAGTGGCATGTTGGCATGCCGACCAGTATGTTGTTTTGGTAGGGCGCGTTTGGCTTGTCAGTTTATCATGGTAGCGCGGCAGGGCGCGTTTGGCCATTAATGTATGGTGTCAAGTTTAGAGCAACTTGATTGGCCACAAAAGGGGGCCGACCAAACATAAGGCGCGACCACACTTCGGGTGAGAGTGTGGCGGCTTTAGAGTGACCTGATTGGACGATTAGAAGTGGGGCCGACAAGCATCATGGGGCCGGCCTCATTCAGAATGCGGGTGTCACATTTAGGGCGACCTGGTTGGTCAACGGGAAGTGCGGCCGACAAGCTAGGGTGTGGCCACACTTCCAGTGCTGTGGCGGATTTTAAAGCGACCTGATTGGTCGAGGGAAATAGGGCTGGTTTAGGATGGGGCGTGGCCAGTGGCGCCAGCTGGCCTAAGACATGGCCACGCCTCTCTTTGCTGCTGTGTTTCCCTGTTTTTCTTATTCTGGGCGAGGTTGCACCTGCCAATCCATGGCGGATTAATTTGTTAGTTTGTTTAGGCTTGATTTTGACAAGAAAGGTCTGGTATATTGCGGAGGCGCGAAACCCTAACTTCTGTAAGTTAGTCAGGACGATTGATTGGATTCTATGTGTTGACACAGAGCTCTTTTTAAGTTCATTGCCAGAGAGCATCATGCTTTTTTGATTGAATACCTTATGCAAAGATCTTATCCTTGATATTTGGAGATTCGTGCTACTCTGCTGCGAGTGAACACAAATCGTCATGCCATATCAACATTAAGAGTTCATTCAGAGAACAGAGCATAGAAGGGATTCAGAAGAACTTATATTAAGTGAATATACGCGAGGCGCCGAAATTTACTGAACATCTGGGATGGTTGCTACATTCGCCAGTCTGGATAAATTTCGTGTAAGTATATTGAGCGGCTCAATAAATTTTCCTGCGGAGAGGTTAGCACACGTGGCTCTGTTTCCTTGCAGAGTGACGTCACATCAGATGCAAGGTTTTACGATTTTAACCCTAAGCTAAAAACCACCATCAACAACCTCATAATTGTGTTCCTCCTAAAAACAGGGATATTGACGAAACTGATGACGAGGATATGCCACAGTAGTGTAAAGGTTTTGGCCATTTCGCAAATGAGTGTCCAAATCCTAAAAAATACACTGGGAACAAATGTCTAGCTGCAACTCTTGATTAAATGTCTGACAACTATGATTCTAATGAAGATGAAAAGTCAAGTGTTACATTTCTTTGTGAAAATATTGATTTTGATAATTGTAGCAATACATACATCAATCTTGATATTCTTTCAGAAGAAATCTCAACCGGCCTGGAAGAAAAAATGGATCTATCTGTTTCTACTGGAATCTCTTTTTCTGATTTTTCAGGTTTCACTATGTGTCTAGCTGCTTACACATCTCGGGCGTCTGAATCATCTTCCATGTTGACATGCTCTTATTTTTCTCTCAAAGGTCATGGACTTTCAAAGTGTTTCAAGCACAAACACAAAATGAGATATGTCAACAAACTTCAACGAAGAGTGAATAGATTAGCACACAAGCTCAAACTTGTTCAAAAATCATCAGACATATGTAAACTCATCTCTTCTTCGAAGAAGTTAGTTTCCAAAGAAAAGACTAGATCATTAGAGAAAAAATTATGGTCTAAACACTCTGAGAAACATGGCTCTATGAATTCATTTCGAAAGGGTTATGGTGGACAAATTATTGTTCACCCCAGCACAACTTAATTGTGTTAGTTGGTGCATCTTGTCTAATGTGCCCGATCAAAAGTGACAAGATTGTGCACACTTCAGGCTTTAGGAAAAAGAGAAGTGTGTTACCTTGTTTTGTTTTTCTCTTGTTAGTTTTGTTTTGCAAGTCTAGAATTCGTCCTTCTTTTCATATCTAATTGATATTGAAAGGGACTTCCATGTTTAATAAATAAGGGTTATTCTCGACAAGTCTACCCTCCTTAGGGTTGAGAGTTATGCGTGCGTGAACTTGTGTGTTTAAAGGTTCCGTAACCCTGCATTCCTTTTTCCTCCTTTTGAAACTCTTTTTATCATAAGACTGCTTGTTGAGATTATCTTGTGATTTACTCTCACAATTCCATACATATAGATACTCCAAGCATTATGTCTTCTGATGGAAAAGATGTTAATATGGTTGCTAATCCATCAATAATGAAGGAAAAAGATAAATCTCTATTACCTCCAACTTTGTAAAGAAAAATAAGGAATATGAGGAAACCAAGAGATGTTCCTTCAAATTCTCAGAAGTTTTCTAGTGTTCTTGAAGAGTTGAAGGAAACTAGGAAGGAGATTCAGGAAATAAAGGCTACTGCTGTGAGAACCCTTGAAATTCAGAAGGCCTTGGTTCGGAATCAGTTCAAAAGGTTTGTTGGGATTGACTCCTTTCTTCATGAACCTTATGTTCCCATGGATGTTGACGAAAATGAGTTCGGGGACGATAAAGAATTTTTCAGAGGTCTCAATGTCTAGGAAACTTCTTATGAGAATTTATTCTTGTGTTTTTAAGAAGGATAATTAGGGTTTGGAATAACCATTATTGTGAGTACATATAGCTATTGCCAACGTTTTCATCTTGCAATATTTTTAGATTTATTTATTTAAATTCTAAGTTATTTGGAAGATGATTTTTGCAGTATTAATCTTTATGGTTTTATATATTGCAAATTGTTATGGGATATGTTGTTTACATCCGTGAACCTTGAAAGTCTCATATTTTTTCAAAAGTTAACTCTATTGAGAATTCTGAATACGATAAGCTCTGAGTGATTGAAATTGCTCAATTGAGAGTAGTTGCTCAATTGATGAGTTGATGATCTCGTGTTGTCGATGAGACTGAGATTGATGATACTGATGATGATGATTCAATCATGATTCAGAGACTTATTTATATTGCTGGAATTTTAGACACCATGATTCCATGAAGTGTGACAGTTGATGGAATCAAGGAGTGGGGAAGTGGAGATCGTGTTTGAAACCAGTTGCTCAACGTGTGGAGACTTGGTCGATTTTCCACCCACTACCTCGTGAATTCCTTCAACTGATTGCACGACTTGCTCACATTCCATCATGTTTTTGAACACACGTGCCGTAGACCGCCAGACGAAAACTCTAAGTGATATCCCCCCAAGTGCCACGATTGACGTCTCGTGGTTTGTTAGTCAATTGATGACTTCGTGGTTTGATGGGGCGATGAGTCCATGTAGTCGTTGAGTTGAACATGATGTTCTGAAACTCATGAATTGAACATGTCATGAGACAGAGGTATAGTTCTTACGATGAAGTGAGAAAGTATTGCTCATTCGGTGGATCGTTGAATATTGATTGTTGAACCAATATTCCTAGGTTTGAAAAAATATTTATCATCTGAGCAAGTGTTGCTCATGTGATGAATTGTTGAATATTTGATCGTTTGAGCATGTGTTGCTCGTCTGATGGATTATTGGTAGCATACCAAAAATATTAATTAGAATACTGGTCGTTGAACCGAGCATAATTAATAAAATTAATGACCATGAGGTCGTCATAAAATTATTAAGGTTAGAATCTGGAATGATGATCCTTGGATTCAGAAACCCTAATTTGATCAATTGATGATCAATTCATGGTTCGTCAGAATTTTAACCATGGGACGAAGGTGGGAGCGATTACATGGACCGTGGATCAACCATGTAGTGTCCATATGCTCACGTGAGCAAATGCGAAGAACTCTTGAAGAGTTAACGATTTGTTGGTGAAAGAATGATTAAATGCTGGTTTAATCATTTATTCGAAAATGCTCGTCTGAGCCTTAGGTAAGAAAACCTAATTAATTATTCGAAAATGCTCGTCTGAGCCAAGTTTCCATAATTTATTTTATTTTATTATTATTTGATGATTTGTGCAAAAATACCATGAAATCAAGGAGTTTTTTCATGAAATTAGAGAAATAATAATAATAATAAAATAATAAGGAACCGTCGGGACCAAGGCATGGCCGGTTGGCCAATGGTCACGCCCCACACTCCTTTCCTTAATTTTATATTATTTTTTATGGATTTATGGAAGTACCATGAAACCGAGGAGTTTCCTCGAGACGAAGGAAATTTGATAAAATGAGAGAATTTTCATCAAATCATGAAAAATAATAAAAATGCATTAAAAATATAAAACTGGCGTGGGATTGACCACGACACGGTCGGTCGGTCGAGTGTCCGTGCTCCCAGCACCCTGTCAATATTTTTGATTATTTATTATTTTCTTCTCTATTTTCCATAGGCTCATCGTTTCTTTGTATTTTTGAAATACTCGTTCGTGCGGTGACTGTTAGTGTATCATCGTTGAATACACCTTCACCATTTGAATCGGGGCTTACTTAGAGGTAGCTCAGACGCCCGGTTGTTAATTATTCATTACTAATTGTGGAATTCGGTGGAGAATAATTCACAAAACTGAGTAATAAAATGTTTATTATTAATTCATAGGATCATCCGAGGATTCGACTATGAATTCAGAATAATAAAGTGAGCATTACCATTCCATGGGATCGTAGATTCGACCATAGAATCAGAGTAATTAAGATTTATCTATTACCGTTTATGAGACCAGTTGTGGATTCGATCATGAAATCGGAGTAATGAGATAATATATTTATTGTTATTCTATGAGATCAAGCCGTGGATTCGATCATAGAATCAGAACAATTGTTTATTGCCATTCCAGGGGACTAGTCGTGGACTCGACCATGGAATAGGAGCAATTGTTATTGCCATTCCATGGGACCAGTCGTGGATTCGACCATGGAATAGGAGCAATAATAGATTATTCTGGGAATTCAATAGTGAATGTCACGGCAGAATCAATCTTAATTAGGAATACTTAACTTTGTGGATTTATACTAGCAGAGCAAGCTGTCTAAGAGCATTAATTATCCCGATATGAGCTTGTCGGTAAGTCATATCCTTTATATAGTCAGGGTAAACTCGTTGTTTGTTCCTGAAGATGTTATCGCTCTATACTAGCAGAGCAAGCTGTCTAGGAGTTGTCCATCTCGTGATGCTATATAGAAATAATCACTGAAAGTATTTAGTATTCATGAGATATGCCGTTGTCCAATCGTGAGACTACATATATACATCTACTCTGAGAGAAAGTACTCTCCGTTGAGAATTCGATGAGAGACTCGTGTTTTCTATACTCACGTCCGATTGCTGAATCATAGTTTCGTATAATTATGAGTTTACGAATTTAGCCTTTGTCGAAAATCCACCATCTACAGTAAGGTCGCTCTTGTTGTTCTTTCGGGAATGACATTTTATGGGGGAGAGTTCTTAATTGAACTTATACTTAATTGCCAAATCTTTATGGGGAATGCGGCTCTGGAATATTGTAGGAGTTATCTTGTATCTTTATAAACTCCTTGATGAACAAACTAAGTTTCGACTATGTGAAATCATCGAAACAAGTTGGTATGTTGTTCTCTTTTGGTCATGAAGTATCTCTATGAAAATTTCATGAGGATCCCACTAGTTTTCATACCTTTTCCAATTTATATTGACAAAAAGGGGGATAATTAGTGTGTAGTTGGTGTGGTTTTAAAAGAACCTACAACTTCACCTGCAAGTATACAGGGTTGTTGTAGATAGGTGGAGTAAGAAAGTGTTTGTCCACAGGGACTTGGGTGTGTTCATGAAGATTCCTAAGCTAAATGGCAGTGACAGTGCAGTGAGAAAAATGAGAAGGCAGTAAAGAGAAAAGCAAAGCCAAGAGGCAGTGAACAGGGCAGTGAAGATGATGAGTGAGCAAAGCAGAAAGAAATAAGGCAATGTAACAAAAACAGTGACAGTGACCAAAGGTCATAGGCAGTGGGTGAGCAGTGGTGAAAGCAAACAAAGCAGATGAAGGGAGCTAGGATCACTAATTCCACCACTAACCTACACCATGTATTCAATGACTACATTCTTGTTCTTGTGATGACATGGGTTAAGATGTGGTCTGCCCTATGTCTAAGAAGTTTCTCCACTAGAGAAATCATCCCCAATAAGACATTGCTCCAAAGCACTAGTTATCTGGCTAAGTATAACTAGTCTAAGGCTCAACATGGTCTGGTTTAGCATGATTGGTGGCTATGTCCACATAGAGATATTCTAACTACAGTGGATACATGGCATCCACTGTGAGAGCAATTTGCAGACATGCCAAAGTGATTATCTCCTAAACATTTTTAACATTCAAGAATGCATATTCACATCACACATGATAGCAAGTTAAGGCTTCCTTAAGACCCTAGCAATTGAAACTAACACATGATAAAACTGAAATTAAGAGGACATTGAAATTGCAAATTAAAGATTAAAGAACCCTAAATTAACAGTAAATTGACATTGGAATTAAACTGAAATTAACCCAATTAGGGGGTATCTCGGCTAACCAAGAACACCCTTTTTCATCTCATACACATCCCCTTTTATAGTTTTACAAATCCCTAAAATTTCTACAAACCCTAATTTTGAAAACCCTAAATTGATTTTGGGGAAAATCAAATTTGACATACCAATTGGATGGTTTCGACCCAACCCATGCTTTGTACTGGCTTTACGCTGCTCGAAATCCCCTATTCTTCGTCTTCTTTGCACTGCAAACCCTATCTTGGAGCGAAACCCTAAGCCTGCCTCTCTTAATCTTAGCACCTATGTGAGAAGAAGCTATGAGGGAGAGAGATAGACTAGGGGGTTCGATAGGTGTCTTGGTCGGCTGGTTGTGGAGGTGGTGATGGAAGAGATGGTGGTGGCAGGACATGGTGTCTCTGCAAATGTCGGGGGAAGAAGAGAAATTTGGGGGAAATGAGTTTTGGGGAAGAAGAAGGTGGGTGTTTGTTTGGGTCGATGGGTTTGATGGCTAAGGTGTTGAGCGGGATCATCTGAAGTTGATGCGCAGCGAGGAGATCCGTCGGATGTGAAGATGGTAGGTGGATCTAACGGTGGTATGAGAGATGAATCACTTCGACCGTTGGATTGTGAAATACAACAAAGTTAACGGCGAAGATCGAGGTTAGGTGCTGTGTAGTGTTAAGCGGAAGTATCGAGATTGATGAGCAGGCAAAGAAGCGACCGTAGGATCTAAATGTGATCTAATCTGAAGGCTTAGAATTTAGGTGCTATGGTATGTGATAGGAGCTTCAGATTTTGATGCGCGATGAAGGAGCGACCATCGGATGATGAGATGGATCCAATCCGACGGCTGAAGATGGAGGCGGTTTTGGTTACAGAAAATGGGTTTGGGTAAGGGTTTTGGGCCTTGGGTATGCCAAGCCCATATCTTCTTTAAGAACAATTCTTCCTTCTTGAGCCCATTTCTACCCTTTTGGTCTTGTGCACAACATTCTTCGCGGCTTCCTTGTGTAATTCCTCCCGGCTTTTCACTACTTTTCTGCTCTTTCCGCTCCGCAATTCATCCAGACTTTATTTATTACCTAAAAATGCAAAATTAAGTAAGAAAAAATATTTATTCTTGAAAACAATGAAAATACAGAATATGGGATAAAATGTAGAATTAATGCACAAAAGATGATAAATGCCAACAAAAAGGGATAAATATATACAATATTTGGCACTCATCAAATACCCCCAAACCTGAATTTTACTTGTCCTCAAGTAAAACAAACTAAGGAAATCCTAACTATACCACTGTCGCTGGTCTCTCGAATGCATTTAGCGTATGCACTAAGCCTTTTAAACCACTAAGTGTCCCTAGTGGACGAGTTGAAGTCTCGTGAAGGTTTACCAGAGGTGTGCCTACAAAACCTAAGGACAAAATAAGCTCAGATTCCATCAAATGTGACATGTGCAAAACAGTTTAAGCTCACAGCAAAATGGAGATGTCAATCTAGCTATCGAAGGCACAATCCTAGCACTGATAACAAAAAAAGACATGTGATAAGAGTGTAAAGTGTATCTACACATGTGTAAAGAAAGATCTGAAGTTATGACTACTAATCACCAAGAGATAGTTTCTCAGGCTAAGAACAAGGTCGAAATCTAGCTAGCTGTCCGGACTTTACGAGAATTGTGAATGAGTTGGAGGTATTTCACAATTACTCGCGTTGTACATCAATGGCATACACCCTCCTTGCTTATTACAATGAAAAACAAAAGATGACTTTACATGACTCTTATTTACATTGACTACTCTCTTTTATTTTTGGAACAAGAGATGATGGAATTGATAAATACTTTTTTTTTTTGTATTTTTCTGATATTTTTTTTTTTTTTTTTTTTTTTTTCTGTTTTTTTCTGAATATATACATCGTTTTTTTTTTTTTTTTTTTTTTTTTTTTTTTTTTTTAATAGGAAACACTTTTGATAATATACAAAAGGAAACAAAAATTACATGACACTTTGCAAGAGGTAGCCCTTTTTGATGCACCCAGTTAAATTCGATGGTTGTTTTCTTAATGTAACCTCCACCTTCTATCCCAACCAACCAAAGAACAAGCTAGTCAAGTTTCGTTCAGTATTCTAAAGTGATTGGCAATCGTAACTTCCTATCAAACACCTTGAAGATCGAGGCCATACATGTATTGGTAGATCGTGCGCGTGCAAATTTCTTATCACTATGTGAATTGTGCTAGAATCAGGGTGCCTAAATATCTAGACTAAGACTCCTAATAAAAATACATATTTGCACAAGAGTCAACATTTCAAGGTAAATGAGCTCCATTTTTATGATTTTTTTCATTTTTTAATTTTTTTTTTATTTTTTTGAATTTTGTTTTTAATTTTTCAAAAAGAAGAAGGAGTTCGTTTTCAATTATGGCAAATTATCGTGGTATCTACTCTATACCCCCAACCTAAACTAAACATTGTCCTCAATGTTTCAAAATATGGAAAGAATTAAAAAACATATGGAAAGGGACATGCTGAGTAGAGTAAAAGGAGAGAGAATACCCGATTTCGGCGAAAGCAGAATTAAAACTCCGTTATTCAAGGCAAAAATCCAACATATTTCAGCCGAGATCATATTGGATTAGCAAAATATATACAAAAGGAACAAAAGGGTTTTTAAAATTTTATCTACTGGATTATATACAAAAAATTCACCATACACCAAAAGTCTAAAGAGTTGAGGATCAACCCAAAAGAAAAAGTGTAGAGACATAGAAAGTTTCAAAACACTAAAATTGGACTTAAATGGGAGTGAGAGTGAAAAACCGAATGAATCACCCCTAAACCTAAATTTTTCAACAGGTTTACTTTTAAGCACAAAATCTAACAATTTTAGGGGTTCAGGATTCAAAAGGTCTAACTCATAATGGACTGTTTTCGGGATGGGCAAAGAAATGCATTCCAACTGTGGCTCTTTAAAAGTGTTATATTTTGAAGCAAAATAGTCCAAGAGGACTTGGGAAGCACACAGTTCCAATCCTAGATTAGGAATTTTCAGAAAAATCGGTTTGACAATATGGGTACAAACCAAATCTAGGTTGGGTGGAAGGCCATCAGATTGTGACTTAGGTAGAAATAGGCATATCATTATCAATCAAATCAAAATCTTCTAACTCATCTACACATGTCACATCATGCTCACAATCATCAATCAAATTGGCAAGATCACAATCAGAATTATCAACATCATCAACAGATTATTTCATGTATCGGCACATCAGGGGAAACATCACATGGAATACTAGAAGAAATATCATGCATTAAGGTCGGGGCAGAGAAGCCTAATGTATTTGAACCCAAAGGTTCCATAACATTTTAGTATAGACATGTTCTTCTAACATAACATCATAATCATCATCATCATCATGATAGGCATTTTGCAATCTAGGATAATTTTCAATCCTAAGGTCGGAGCTATTACAAGAATAAAACTCTAATTCATGGGGATGACTCATATCATGTGGTGTTGTTCCTGTTTCCCTAACGGATTCCCATTGATGGGTTTTCTCTGCAATCTCGGCTAAAAAATTCCATGCATCATCCACAGATTTATCAATAAACTCACCATTACACATAGACTCAACCATGGTTCGAGATTTAAAGTCTAGTCCCTCATAGAGGATGACGACAAGTCTCCACTTCTCAATTCCATGGTGCGGACATTCACTCAACAAATCATTAAAACGTTCAAAATAGTGAAAAACAGTTTCCTCATCCAATTGGACAAAACAATTGATATTTTGACGAATAGCGATGGTCCTATGGTGTGGAAAAATTTTTTGGAAAAATTGATTAGTGAGTTGTTCCCAAGTGGTGATTGATTGTGGTCTCAAACCGTAAAACCATGTTTTGGCCCTTTCCTTTAAAGAAAATGTAAACAAACGCAATTTCAGAGAGTCTTCGGACATATGATCAGGTTGCATAGTCCGACAAATTTGTTCAAACTCTCTTACATGAGTATAGGGGTTCTCAGAATCGAACCCTCGAAATATAGGAAGTATTTGTATCATGTTTGCATTTATTTTAAAAGGGTTATTGGTTTGAGGTAATACAATACATGATAATGGAATTTGTATTGATGGATACATGTATTCATGGAGAGCACGAGGTTGGCCCATTTTGAAATGACACAAAGCCCACTATTTGGTTTTAATGGGTTTTAAAAATTGGTTTTTTTATGGGAAAATTTGGTTTTGATGGAGACATTTGAAAAGAAAATTTGGTTTTGAAATGGGAGTAAAATAAAATTTGGTTTAAGATGGGAGAAGAAAAAATTTGGTTTAAAATGGGAGCAAGTAAAATTTTTTTTTTTTTTTTTTTTTTTTTTTTTAAAAAAAATAAAATTAAGAAAATAAAATTTGGTTTTTGAAATGGGAGCAAGCCCACTGTGCAAGCCTCTAATGAAATGGAAGGAAGGCTGCGGCCTACGAAAATCCAAGTTTTAATTTTGAAAGTTTAATTTGGCCCAGTTGGTTAAGGCCCGACGTTTGTTTTAAAACTTTGGTTTCGAGGTCCACTTTCGAGTGGAATATAAGTCCACAATCAGTTATAAGCTCAGCTGGGTTTAAAAACCCAGAATACAAATTACAAGTCCAAATTAAACAAGCTCACAAAAATTAAATACAAGCCTACAAATTAAACAAACAAGCCCACAAATAAATTAATACAAACCCAACAGAAAATAAGAGAAGCCCAAAAATTGGCTTTAATATTACATGCCCACAATTAAAAAAAATTGGAAGCCCACAATTCGGGTTCTCTTAAATGGGTTACCTTTTAAGCACAGCCCAGCTGCTCAGTTAGGTTGCAAAAGCCCAGTTGGGCTTTGGATCATCCTAAGCTTTGGCTTTTCTGAGGCCCAGTTGGGCTTTGGTTCACTTTCTTCACCTTCTGCAGCTTACAGCCCAGTTGGGCTTTGGTTCAGCAAAGCTGCAAGTGCACAGGGTCAGTTGGCCTGGCACCAGGAGGAGCACCACAGCAGCACAAGAGCATCAGCAAAGATCAGTTTCTTTCAGCTGCACTACACAGCATCTACTAAAACAGCAAGTTAATCTAAGATGCAAGAATGCAATGCATGATGCAAGATATGCAGTGCAGAGAATATGCAAGATGAATATCCAAGTGAGGCTAGATGAAATAAATGCAAGGAGAACAGCAAATAAGAATGCTTCGAAAACACAACGCCAAGTCCCCGGCAGCGGCGCCAAAAACTTGGTGTGGTTTTAAAAGAACCTACAACTTCACCTGCAAGTATACAGGGTTGTTGTAGATAGGTGGAGTAAGAAAGTGTTTGTCCACAGGGACTTGGGTGTGTTCATGAAGATTCCTAAGCTAAATGGCAGTGACAGTGCAGTGAGAAAAATGAGAAGGCAGTAAAGAGAAAAGCAAAGCCAAGAGGCAGTGAACAGGGCAGTGAAGATGATGAGTGAGCAAAGCAGAAAGAAATAAGGCAATGTAACAAAAACAGTGACAGTGACCAAAGGTCATAGGCAGTGGGTGAGCAGTGGTGAAAGCAAACAAAGCAGATGAAGGGAGCTAGGATCACTAATTCCACCACTAACCTACACCATGTATTCAATGACTACATTCTTGTTCTTGTGATGACATGGGTTAAGATGTGGTCTGCCCTATGTCTAAGAAGTTTCTCCACTAGAGAAATCATCCCCAATAAGACATTGCTCCAAAGCACTAGTTATCTGGCTAAGTATAACTAGTCTAAGGCTCAACATGGTCTGGTTTAGCATGATTGGTGGCTATGTCCACATAGAGATATTCTAACTACAGTGGATACATGGCATCCACTGTGAGAGCAATTTGCAGACATGCCAAAGTGATTATCTCCTAAACATTTTTAACATTCAAGAATGCATATTCACATCACACATGATAGCAAGTTAAGGCTTCCTTAAGACCCTAGCAATTGAAACTAACACATGATAAAACTGAAATTAAGAGGACATTGAAATTGCAAATTAAAGATTAAAGAACCCTAAATTAACAGTAAATTGACATTGGAATTAAACTGAAATTAACCCAATTAGGGGGTATCTCGGCTAACCAAGAACACCCTTTTTCATCTCATACACATCCCCTTTTATAGTTTTACAAATCCCTAAAATTTCTACAAACCCTAATTTTGAAAACCCTAAATTGATTTTGGGGAAAATCAAATTTGACATACCAATTGGATGGTTTCGACCCAACCCATGCTTTGTACTGGCTTTACGCTGCTCGAAATCCCCTATTCTTCGTCTTCTTTGCACTGCAAACCCTATCTTGGAGCGAAACCCTAAGCCTGCCTCTCTTAATCTTAGCACCTATGTGAGAAGAAGCTATGAGGGAGAGAGATAGACTAGGGGGTTCGATAGGTGTCTTGGTCGGCTGGTTGTGGAGGTGGTGATGGAAGAGATGGTGGTGGCAGGACATGGTGTCTCTGCAAATGTCGGGGGAAGAAGAGAAATTTGGGGGAAATGAGTTTTGGGGAAGAAGAAGGTGGGTGTTTGTTTGGGTCGATGGGTTTGATGGCTAAGGTGTTGAGCGGGATCATCTGAAGTTGATGCGCAGCGAGGAGATCCGTCGGATGTGAAGATGGTAGGTGGATCTAACGGTGGTATGAGAGATGAATCACTTCGACCGTTGGATTGTGAAATACAACAAAGTTAACGGCGAAGATCGAGGTTAGGTGCTGTAGTGTTAAGCGGAAGTATCGAGATATGATGAGCAGGCAAAGAAGCGACCGTAGGATCTAAATGTGATCTAATCTGAAGGCTTAGAATTTAGGTGCTATGGTATGTGATAGGAGCTTCAGATTTTGATGCGCGATGAAGGAGCGACCATCGGATGATGAGATGGATCCAATCCGACGGCTGAAGATGGAGGCGGTTTTGGTTACAGAAAATGGGTTTGGGTAAGGGTTTTGGGCCTTGGGTATGCCAAGCCCATATCTTCTTTAAGAACAATTCTTCCTTCTTGTGCCCATTTCTACCCTTTTGGTCTTGTGCACAACATTCTTCGCGGCTTCCTTGTGTAATTCCTCCCGGCTTTTCACTACTTTTCTGCTCTATTCCGCTCCGCAATTCATCCAGACTTTATTTATTACCTAAAAATGCAAAATTAAGTAAGAAAAATATTTATTCTTGAAAACAATGAAAATACAGAATATGGGATAAAATGTAGAATTAATGCACAAAAGATGAATAAATGCCAACAAAAAGGGATAAAATATATACAATATTTGGCACTCATCAGTAGTTCACACTACAAATACATATGGTTTACGGATCATTATGTAAGGGGGAGTGGTTTTCATTGTGAGATGAAGTATTGACTAAGGAGGAGTGATACATATCACCATAGTATTGTTGTCAAAGTTTTGATACAATTGAACTTTGATGTTGTGTAATAATACTATGACACTGTATAACAATGATTGAGAGCAACTGTTTTCTCATTGTTATATCTGCGGATCTTCAACAACTATGATGTTGAGTTGAAAACATTTAGAATCATTGGAGTACTTGGAAATGACGAAGATTTCGAGTAATGTTGAAGATCCAAGGAGATCAAGAATTTGGATAAGAAGCTACAAAGTTTATTTATTTTGTAATCCATATGTATTGATAGTTTTGTCATTAAAATTGACAAAGAGGGAGATTGTTAGAGCACTGCTCGGTCGAACTCGCAAGCGTTGCTATCTCAAGCTTGTTTGTCAATTTTAGTGATCAAAACTATAAGTCTTGATTTCTAGTCTACTTATAGTAATGTCTCGGACTAGGATAAATTGTGTAGTTGAGCATTAGATTTCACGGCGTTCATCAATTGAAGACGAAGAACTACTAAGGAGATCTTGTGGAACTTCATCAACAAAAGGTATGTGGAGACTAAAACTCATCTATTACTTGGAAAGTCTATTTTTACTCTATCTCCTATATGGAGACAAAGGTCGTATTACTATATAGTATTCGATTACGCACATTTGAGATTTCGAGATGAGTTTAACTCGCTTACATATTTCTCGAAATATGTGTTGGTAAGCTTTCGCTTCAACCAAGTTCATCTTATATTCTTGACGAAAGTCAAAAGATGATCATGTGAAAATCGCCGAGTAACATCTTACATGGTTTGTGTGATACAATCCTTTGGTGTAGACTTGGAATGTTTCGTTATGATTATTTCAATAACTTGAAAATTGCTTTGTTGCTAATACTGTGTGAAAACGGCTATTGTCATCCTCTAAGAAAGTTTCAATGATTGAAATAAGAGTTTAGAACTATTGGATTATGAACATAGTATGCATTCTTGCATGTATGTGATCCATGACTGGAACTATAGTATGCATACACGTGTGCGTACTTGTAGTTGTGGAATTACGGGTACCAAGTACACATACCGGTACGCATACTTGCGTAAGGTATAGGTCCGAGAATTTCTGCTGGGTTTTGGAAGTGTACTAAGGTATGCGTACCTGTTCACATACTGGCGAACCCAAACTCAGACCGGTTACTTAGGTATGTGTACTCGTATGCATACTTGAGTGGTTAAAGTTCTAACATCGGTTTGTTCATGAACTAATACATTTATATATTACAGAATGCATTCTTTGCCAACTGTGGATATAATGTTCATGAATTGATTCAAGTGAATCAAATCGATTTTGCTTCAATTGTGTTCTTGTATATTTCTATGAGAATATAACAATTGAAAAACTCTGTAACTAGTTTCGTTTAAGTAATTTGAACTAGTTATGGTTAAGATGAATAAGGTTGATATGAGAGCGTTCATATAGCTAACCTAGGTTAACTACTGTTGAGCCAACATGGTGTACACGTTAGGTACGGTTACTTAAACCTAAATGAAGGTACATTTCATTTGTGTATAACAAGCTAAGTTCGATATAACGGTTGAAAGATACTAGCTTGAGTCTAATCAGGTTTTCATTTAACGGTGAATATTGAATGCTTTATTACCAAGGTAACTTAGATTGCAAACCCTGATTTGAAAACTATGTAAAGGAGAACTCTAGAACCTAGGAAACTTAATCCCACACCTCATGTGTGATACTAGTTGCGACTAGAGTCGATTCTCCTTTAACCTTAGGTTTTTCACGAAACCCTGTAGGTTAACGACTTGAAGACTTCATTGGGATTGTGAAGCCAGACCCAATTATTTTCTCTATAGTTGCATGTTCTGAT
The DNA here is from genome assembly GCF_003573695.1 of Papaver somniferum. Lineage (NCBI taxonomy): Eukaryota > Viridiplantae > Streptophyta > Magnoliopsida > Ranunculales > Papaveraceae > Papaver > Papaver somniferum. The sequence goes on along the minus strand of NC_039364.1, from coordinate 56,571,523 downwards.
CTTGCCCTGTTCTATCGTATTGAGTACTATCTTCTCTAAGATTTGCTCGAGATTGATCTCCTATAGGCAAGATAAAAAGAAGTCACAAACATCATCGTCTCATCGTTTGTGATTCCAAAATATCTTGTTTCGCTACCATAAGATTAAGATTATTTTGAGGTGATTCATAACACTAGGTTGTTCTTCGGGTATATAAGTCTGGTTTATCAATTGGTTCCTGTGCACCTTGATTTATCAAAAGTCGGAACAAAACTCGTAGGTGTTTCTGGGGAGACAGATTTATCTATTCCAATAGACTTTTCTGTGTGAGACAGATTTATTTATCAAGTCTTCGACTTTGGGTCGTAGCAACTCTTGGTTGTGGGTGGGATCAACTAAGGGAATCAAGTGCGTAGAATCCTGCTGGGGTTCAGAGACGTAAGGAGCGCAAATGTACCTTGATCACTGTGAGATTGATTAGGGCTCAACTACATTCCAGTCCGAAGTTCATTGGTAGTAGGCTAGTGTCTGTAGAGTCTTAATACAGTGTGGTGTTCAAAGCTGGACTAAGTCCCGAGGTTTTTCTGCATTTGCGGTTTTCCTCGTTAACAAAATTCTGGTGTCTGTGTTATTTCTTTTCCGCATTATATATTGTTATATAATTAAAATATCACAGGTTGTGCGTTGAGATCAATCAATAAGATAATCCAACCTTTGGTTGTTGATATAAATTGATTGACACTTGAACATTGGTCTTTGGTTGTTGATATAAACTTTTTGATATACTTTTCTCTAGATTGAGTCTAATTGTTTAGTTGGTTCTCTTGAAAGTATATTAGAATTTGTCTATTCAGATTGCCAAACGAAATATTGGGTGTGGTTGTTAGACCCCCGCTTTTTCAAGTGCCACCTTCATGCTTTTCTTCCTTCCAAATGAGTAAGCAATGTACTCCAGTTTTAATGATCATTTATTCTTTTGAATTCCCAAACAACTAATTAAATCCATACGCATTTATAATTCATTCAAAACTATCAAACAAACCTTAATCTCATCCATTCATTATCAATTTCAATGATGGAAGATCCCAACTCATCTAGTGATTTCACGACCACTATCAGATAATGATTACGACGAATTGAACGATGATTATTTTGGACTTGAATAATCATCTGAAAAAGAAGATGATGGTAGTAGTGGTATCCTTCTCTGTAATGAAGAAGAAGGTGGTGGTACAACGAAAGAGAGAAGAAAAACAAATGAAGGGAGTGAAATATATTTACTCTTAACCTAAATCAACGGCCCAAATTTGAATTTATTAATTTTATCAATGGTTAATTTTAATCGGTTCTTTGGGTACTGGTTCGATCGGGAATCATAGCAGAATTGGTACCTGTACCCCCTTCTATACCGGTTCTGAAAATGGGAACTTTTACCTATACTTCCTTCACCGCTATCGGTTCGGTTCGGTTCTGGTTCTGGACCGCTTCTTGTGCAGCTTTACATAGGGCTGCCCAAGCCCATTGGTACCGTTCCGTGAAATATGGTCAAGCGGTACAAAAGTTGTAACACCACGTGTTTTTAGCATGGCGCATTCTCAAAGATGCGCCATGGCCTGAGATGAAGCTTCATCTCAAGCTCCGTTGCATAGAAAAAGGAAGATTGGCCTAGGCCAATACGCTGCCAAAAATGGCATATTACATGGGCATATTGGTCAAGGCCAATATGGCATCAAGAGGGTGTAAGTTGTAAGATATATTATCCAAAGGAAAATCTCGCATCAAAGGATGCATTAGGCAAGTGAGGAGAATGGCCTAGAACAAAGTAACGCCAAAATGACGCAATACGCAGGTCATTGGCCTATGGCCAATACCGCACCACAGTGGTGCAACAGGCCAGAGCAGGATGGCCTTAGAAATGTACTACCATCACGGCTGGACATTAGAGTGGCCATCGGCCAAAGCCGGAAGTACATCCATCACGGCCTTTCACTGGACCTGGCTTAGGAAATGTTCAGCCATCATGGCCGGACATTGGAACTGGACTATGAGCCATAACTGAATGTACAACCATCTTGGCCGGTTATTCAGAAATATATGGCAACAACCATGAATAGTAAAAGTGGGAGTTGATGAATGATTTTTGCTCTCCCAATTCAAGTTGTAAAAATGTCAAGTTAACATATATAGGGAGGGGTAGTTGGTTGAAGGTGCATATGCGACCATGCACCAAGTAAGCCTCATAGCTTAGCCGGAAGAGTACAAATGATGCCTAAGCATCATTTGTAGTTGCATATCCTTCCCAATGGAGCGTATGAAGCGTGGGCATCACTATGCCATGCGGCAGACTAAGTATCCATCACTTGGATACATTTTGACGGAACATCCTTTACGGACTAGGCCATTACCATTATTGCTTGGCCACGACCATGCAAACGAGTTCGATTAAGCTTCTGTCCCTTCATGGATGAACTAAAGTCCGTGCTTGTTCCCTTTAGAGTAGGGAAGGGTACGTAGGCAGCCGCAATGAGTTGCATCATTTCCGGTCCAGCACGTTGTCACTCATATCATCTAATTTAAATATGATTGCGGCACTTTGGCCTCTCATATCATCTGGCTTGGTAGATCGACGCAAGAGATGATTGTGGCCATACTTGATGAGGCTAGTTGCATTCCATTCCTTGGATGCTCATACTTCCTATCAAGGCGTTCGACGTAGGCATGTACCAATAGTTCCTTTGACATGGCCAGGAAAGTAACTCATATCGGTATGCAAGTAGCGGAGCTTGCATGAGCCTAAGGGAGATGGAATTAGACCGTCAATGACCTATGTGCAAGTCCAAGCATGCCTTTTGCCTGGACAACACTCGGAAGCCAGTGATGCATGCAAGATGCATCGGCCATAGCCTATATGGCTTTGAACAAGGGTAAGTTGGAACGGTGTGGAAGCTAAAATAGTTGCATCATGCTCCACGGGCATGCTTGCAAGGGCAAATGAACGTGCATTTTATAGCTTTAAGGCTCAGATCGTAGCATAATCATGGCGCATGGGAGAAGTTATGGCCTACGCGCTCAGGCGCGCCACGCGTAATTTTCCGGTCCGTCACAAAAGTACTACCCTTAAGGATCATTTTGAGAAAATAAGTAAAACGACTAATCCACTAATTGATAGTACTTTTTTTAAATATTATTCAACCTTGCATTTATGAGGAGGAGAATGGATTTCTTATTCATCCTCCTACTGATGAAGAAATCAACGGAATTGTGTGGCAAATGCAACCTTGGACTAGCCCAGGGTCTGATGGGTACCCACCAGGCTTTTATCAACAGATGTGGTACATAGTTGGTAGTGATACCATTAATATGATTAAGGCATTTTTTAGTTCAGGGTTCCTCCTTAAGCAAATGAATCATAGTTTTGTGTCCCTCATTCTTAAGACCGATACCCCTAGAACAACGGCTGACTACAGACCCATTAGCCTGAGCAATGTGAGCTATAAAATTATTTCTAAGCTACTTGCTAGTAGGCTTAAAACTGTCATGGACAAGTTTATAAGCCCATATCAAGCGGCCTTTCTATCTTCTAGGCAGATCACAGATAATATCGTAATCGCTCATGAATTGGTTGATACCAAAAGGAAAAATAAGTCTATTTTTGGGCTTATGGCTGTGAAATTAGATATGTCGAAAGCATTCGATAGAATAGAATGGAAGTTCGTGATTGACATTCTACGCAGGTTAGGCTTTCATGACCACTGGTGCAAAATGATTGAGATATTCATTACGACAGTGTCAACAACTATCCTTTTGAATGGTTCGCCAGGTGAGGTTTTCTACCCTACAAGGGGTCTCAAACAGGGAGACCACTTGTCTCCTTATTTGTTCATACTATGTATGGATATTTTTTTCCAAACTGTTGATAACAACAGAGATAAATAAAGAGATACAGGGGGTAAACGCTTCTAAGACTGGTCCTCCAGTTTGTGAATACCAATATTTTGCAGAGCACGTGTCACGATCTTAGTGGCCGCATACGTGTCTAAAATTGTATTGCCTTCGCTAGACAGAGGAGCCTGAGTAGCAAGGGATATCTCCGCAGATCTGCTTTATATCATCCCAAGAGAAAGGACGTGAACGGTCAAGATAAAGGAAGAAAAAGGCTAGTCTACATAGGGTCAGCTGGCAAAGGGACAGAGGTAGATGACGCATCCAATCAGCATTAAATGCTCTGATTCTTATCTACACGCATGAGTCAAAGCACGTGGAGAGAAGAAGCGTGTCAGAACCCGATTGGCGGAAGCAAGCAGTGAACGAAGGTACAACGCGCACTGAGGCTGGGTAGTTCCCAAAGGAACATGGGTCAGCTGAGGTGGCGAGATACAACTGGAGAAGCATGCGGTAGACGAAGGTACCACTGGTACGGAAGTTATATCAGCATACGATGGACCCAGAGGCAGCAAAGATATACCAGGAGCAGAAGGGGCTATAAATACCAGGCTTCACCAACAAATTAAGGGCATTCAATATCTAGGAGAGAAGATCTAGTCTTAAGCTTATACCTCTTTAATGTTTAGAACTTAAGTAGTTACTTCAACTTGAGTTCTCTCTATTACTTTGGGAAGCATTTAAGATCTTTGTAACCACCACATACTTAATATGATTCTATCACTCATTACCCCGTGGACGTAGACAAATGTCGAACCACGTTACATCTTGTGTCTCATGATAACTTAGAGGCTTTTACATTACTCTTATGTTCTTTGTTATTATTGTGATCTTAGATACCATTTATTGCTTAGCTTAATCAGTTCAACAGAGGTATCGATACTCCTTAGTATCAGATCCTTTGAGCTGTACACATCACGTAGGCTACGGAAAAACGAGTAGTCACAGTTTGGCGCCCACCGTGTTTTGCTCACGCACCGGAGTTTAGACACAATTTATATTCTGAAACAAATGGGTCTGTGTTTCAGCGGTGAATTTCACTCTCTAGTGATTCATTCATCCATTTCTTGTGTATGTTTTTGGAGTTCATAGCCTCTAAAACCGTGCCACACTACAGATCCACAAAAAACACACTCACAAAACGCCAAAATGTTTGTTTTTTACTAAAACATCACACCACGTTTCAGATCTGAGAACCTTTGACTGACAGAGGAATCTCAGTAAGATTTTAAGGATAAAAGATCTTCTAACGCATTTAATAGCCCTGTTTTTCGCAAGATCCGACACCCCTTTTTCATTGGTTTTCGATGTTTTAAGGTTGTTTTTCCCAAGGGTGTCATAAGCATTTAATACCCGTCTTTCAAAAGCTTTATTTCAGTTATTTTCTGAAAAAAACTGCTTAACAGTCTTTTGTGTCAAAGCATTAATTGCTACTTTTAACGAAGGCACCCAAGTAGCAGAAATTTTTCGTCTTTTCTGTCACCGGAGGTTACCAAGAACCAAAGGTATGCAAAAACCAACTGATGCACCAACAAACTCATGACCAGCTATCACAAGAGGGAGATCCCAAAAGCCATCTCAAGCAAACCAAAGAAATGAAACGGAGGACGGCCAAAGTAAAATAACAAGAAGAACAGTTGCTAACAAATCACCTATTCCTGTTGAAGGGATGGGGAAAACATCAGGAGCTCAACCAATCTACGGCATGCTGTTACCGGAGCATGCAACTATGACAAAGCCACCTGCGGCCAACGCATGGTTATCCAGAACCTTATCCCCTAGGGGACGAGGGTTGGGAAACCTAACTCCAATTCAGATAGATCCAGACGCGCCAATTATAGAAGAAGGAGTGGAAAACTACGAAAATCCAGACGACAGCACTCCTCAGGGAGGTGGAGCCCACAATGAAGATCAAATTGCGGCACAAATAGAAGCTTTGTTACTCCGTAACAAGGAAAACGAAGATGCCATGCACAACATGGCTCAGGAGAATCAAAACCTCAAAGGTATGTTAAACACACAGATCGAAGGTTCCCAAACTCACCCCCCGCAACGGAGGCGTGAGAACGGATCTATCTCAGGAAGACGAAGGGTGGATACCAACCCACCAAACGCGACTCAACCTAGAGGAGCAAACAAAGCACATCACGATCCAGACGAGGCGGATTCAACATACAAACCCTCACAAAGCTACTACGACGAAGCATTTTCTAAAGATGCTCACAATGTGAACATGGTCATGGAACAAATGGAGAAAATGCGGAATGAGATCCAAGGCTTAAAAACTGGTCACGCAGGCGCGCGATTGGAAGAGGTACTACAGGAAGCAACTACGTCTCCGCTATCCTTTAGCATTTTGAGGGAGTCCATCCCTCCGAAATGCCCGGTACCTACGTTCCAAGCATACAATGGTAGCTCCAATCCCGCAGCACACCTACGGTATTACACTCGTGTTCTTGCCCATTGGGAGAAAAATAAGGTAGTACTTTGCAGATACTTCCCAGCAAGCTTAACAGGATCAGCACTAGCATGGTATGACAACTTACCAGCAAACTCAATTGACTCCTTCGAGCAATTTTCCACGGTGTTCTCGGAGACGTACATGTATAACAAATCAACAAAGGCTGGGCTATATAGGCTATTTGCTTTAGCCATCGGACCCCGCGAAACACTGATGCAGTACACAGACAGATAGCAAAGGACATGCCAAGCAATTGGGAAAGTCAATCCAGAAATTAGCATAAACTGCTATAAGTACGTACTTGACAGAACCTCAGCCATCTTCGTGGAGCTCCACAACAAAGCCTTAGATTCTGAAGGAAAGCTCAGAGTTGTCCAATACCGATACATCAGACTTGAAGAAATCCATAAGGACAACCCCAGGGCACAAACAAAGGCAGTAGTAGCTCCGCAAAGGACCAACTCTCTGGAACCAATTCTGGAGATACCTAAGCGACACAATGAAGAAGGGGGGAGAGCCAGCTCTCGAGACAAGCGATCCAAAAACGAAGATGGAAAAAGAGGCAAAGGAATAGAAGAATTTGCAGATAAAGTGTACACGAAGCTGAACACAAGTTTTTCTCACATCCTCAGTAAGGAGGGAGCAAAGCCGGGATTTTCTTACCCTAATACTAAGGGGAAGCATCCTGACAGAACAAAGGAATCTAAGGAGTACTGCGCATACCACCAATACTATGGGCATACCACTGATTCATGCTACCACCTCCGCAATGTGATTCAAAGATTCATTGATGAAGGTAAATTCATGGAGTACGTACAACTGCAGCCAACAGAGACGGAGGACATCCCAAAGAAAAGGGTTGAACTACCCCAGGATGGGAAATACATCAACATGATCACCTTCTCCAAAGGAGGTCAAGAAGAGATGCTCGAAGATATCCTCGAATTAGCTCGAAACAGAAAGAAGGTCGAAACCCACGAAGTATTCAAGCTAAGAGGACCACCTTCTAGCACTTGGGAGGACTGGATGGCTACACCATTAACCTTTTCAACAAAAGATGTCAACCAAGAAGTGGAAATGCACAACGATATACTGGTAATCACCCTCCCAATACATGGATGGAATGTTACGAAGGTCCTCGTCGACGGAGGCAGTTCGTTAAATGTGCTATTTTACGAACCATACCTACGTATGGGACTGACAGCAGAGCAGATGGATTCTTCCACTTGCACGATATATGGGTTTAACGGAGAAGTCTCTAGACCAAAAGGAGAAACTGTTTTGCAGGTACACGCAAGACCCTTAGTAACCAGCACACGCTTCTGCGTGGTAGAAGCACCTTCGCCCTACAATGTGATCATGGGAAAAATATGGGTCCATAGATTACGAGGAAAAACTTCAACGTATCATCAGTACCTACGCTTCCCCACACCTATGGGAGAAATGGATATCAAAGGTGACCAGCAAGACGCGAGGCTATGAAATTTAGCAGAAATCCGACTCAACGAAGAAAGAGCTGCTGCTCAGCAGCATGAAAGAAAGAGGCGTAAGGCAAATACTAAGGAAGTGCAGAACGCAGCACCCTCCGCACACAAGAACGCCTCCGCACACAAGGATGTCTCAGCACCAGAAGCAAACACCGCCACCAATCCAGGTGCAGACGTCTTCACCAAATAACAATTACAGAAAATCACTCCTCACATCTCCTCGCCAATTGAACCAACAAAGAAAATCAACATCGGAACGGAGGAAGAACCAAAGATGTTAAGCATCGGAACGTTGCTTGAAGATGAAGAGGAAGTGCAAATACAAAGGTTACTAAAGGAATACGCAGATGTCTTTGCATGGTCAATGGAAGACATGCCAGGAATTGATCCGAACTTGGTCTCACACCACCTTCGGCTCAAACCGGAGATACCACCATTCAAGCAACGCATACGTAAGGTGGCGGACATCTGCCATGAAGGGGTAGAAAGTGAATTGCAAAAGTTACTTAAAGCAGGATTTATACGAGAAGTCAAATATCCCACGTGGATATCCAACATGGTCATCGTTCCAAAAAAGAACGGAGGCGTACGCATTTGCATCGATTTAAGCAATCTTAACAAAGCATGCCCCAAAGACAGTTATCCACTGCCAAATATCGACCAACTGGTCAATGCAACATATGGTCATAAAAGATTATCCTTCATGGATGGATACTCAGGCTATAACCAAATATCCCTTGCAGAAGAAGATCAGGAGCACACTGCGTTCTTTACCCCACGAGGCTTGTATTGCTATACAAGGATGCCTTTTGGACTAAAAAACGCGGGACAACATACCAACAATTAGTAGACAAAATCTTCAATCCATGGATAGGCAAGATACTGGAGGTCTACATAGACGACATGCTTGTCAAAAGCAAAGAAGCAAAAAACCATCTCTCAGACCTAAGGGAGGTATTTGAAGCTATGAGAAAATTTCACATGAAGGTAAACCCGGACAAATGTACGTTCAGAGTTACCTCAGGAAAATTCTTAGGCTACTTGGTCACCAAAGGAGGAATCGAAGTAGATACTGAAAGGGTCAGAGAAATAATGGAGATGCCATCCCCGCAAACGCTAAAAGGAGTACAAAAGCTAAACGGAATTTTAGCTTCCATGGGAAGATTCATATCCAGGTCATCATATAAGTGCAAAGCGTTCTTCGATACGCTAAGGAAAGGAAGCAGGTTTACATGGACCAAAGAGTGTGAGCAAGATCTTCACAAGATCAAGGAATACTTAGCATCAGTACTCATCCTGCAAAAGTCGGAGCCAGGTGAGACTCTTACCCTATACCTAGCAGCAACGAACTGCGCTGTAAGCGCAGTATTGGTAAGAGACCAAGGGCAAGGAGAAAAGCCCATATACTATGTTAACAAGACACTCAGTTCGGCGGAGCGTAACTACACCAAGGTGGAGCAACTCATATATGCCTTAATAGTAGCAACAAAAAAGCTAAGGATATATTTCGATGCGCACACTATCAGAGTTTTCAAAAAAGCTCAGATAAGCCAAATCCTTGACAGCACGGAGAAGATCGGAAGAGTGGCAAAATGGAATGCCATGATCAAACAGTTCCATATAATCTTCGAAACCAGGAAAGCGGAGAAATCATAAATCTTGGAAGACTTCTTGGCGACGAAGCGGAGATAGACGACATTCCATGAATGAAGGAAGAAAAGCCGGAACCATAAGACCTCTTGGAACCGCAGAACGCACGAAGGTGGGATATATTCGTAGACGGCTCCTCAAACGGAGAAGGAGCAGGCATAGGGATCGTGATAACGACCCCTACTGGAGACCGGATCATCTATGCATTCAGGTTAGAATTCGAGCAATACACCAATAACATCACGGAGTATGAGGCAGTCATACATGGCCTACGATTGGCACAGGAGTTGGGCTTGTCAGATGTTCGTTTAACTAGTGACTCGCAGCTGGACATTAGACAAATAGAACTCAAGTATCAAACTTTGGATCCAATACTATCTTCGTACCTAAAGATGGAACAGGAGCATGCGGCAAAGATCAACAATGTCGTGTTTAGGCACGTCTGCCGAAAAGACAACAGACACACAGATGCCTTAGCATTCATATCATCAATGCTGAATGACAAAAATACTACCTCAATCCAAATTGGGAGAATTTATGAACCTTCGATAGATGGATTAACCTCCGCTACCGAAAGTACCTTAGCTGTCCAAACCAGGGCTATGAGGGAATCAGAAAAAGAAAAAGAAGACTAAAGAATGGAGGAACCAGACAATGAAGCCGAGGAGTCTGACGAAGATAAACCCATGTCATATGAAAACAATGAAGATGAAGCTGAGGACGATTGGAGAATTCCAATTCACCAATACCTCGACAAAGGTACTTTACCAGCAGATGTCAAGGAGGCACGAAAACTCACGTCAAAAGCAGCAATGTACAGCCTGCGAGACGGGGTATTGTATAGAAGGTCATTTCTTGGACCTTTGATGCGATGGCTCTCACAAACCGAAGGTAAAAAGATATTGCATGATATACACAGCGGAGAGGCCGACAATCATAGCGGAAGAAGGTCACTAGCAATCAAAGCTAAAATGCAAGGGTACTATTGGATGAGCATGGACGAAGATGCGAAGAATGTAGCAAGGCGTTGTGAAATATGCCAATGCTACGCAAGAAAAATCAGAGCGCCAGCAGCGGAGCTTAACTCAGTCATAAGCCCTTGACCATTCGCCAAATGGGGTGTTGATATCGTTGGACCTTTGATAGAAGGGTCGTCAAAAAGAAGATATCTTATTGTAGCTACGGATTACTTCACCAAATGGGTGGAAGCAAGGGCTTTGGAAAGAATTAGGGACACGGATGTCTTCAAGTTCTTGTTCGAGCAAATCATCTGCAGGTTCGGAATACCAGCAGCCATAGTATCTGACAATGGAAAACAATTGGAGGGAAAGAACATAGATATGCCCTTTAACGCCTTCAACATTCAGAAAAACAAGTCAACTCCTATATACCCTAAGATCAATGGACAAGCGGAGGTCACTGACAAGACGATAGCGATGAACTTAAAGAAGAAGCTGGGGGCATACAAGAAGATATGGTGCGAACAACTACACAATGTCCTATGGGCCTACCGCACTACAAGAAGGGAATCCACGAGAGAATATCCGTTCTTACTAACCTACGGAGCCGAAGCAGTCATTCCAACGGAGATAATACTGTCAACGACAAAAACAGAAGCGTGGGAAAGGAACCTAACAACAGACCTCATGCTAGAAAAGCTCGACGACCTCGAAGAAAGGCGGGAAGTAGCTTTGCAAAGGATGGTGAATTATCAGCGAAGGCTAGCTCGTGAATACAACAAGCGGGTAATCCCTAGAAACTTTGTGGTAGAAGAATATGTGTTACGTCAAACACCACCATACCAAAGGAAGAAGGAATGGGGAAAGCTAGCTCCAACGTGGGACGGACCCTACATCATACACGACATTGCTGGGAAAGGTTCATACTACCTAAGGAACCTCAAAGGAGAGGTATTACAACACCCCTGGAACGCAATTTACCTAAAGAAGTATTACGCGTAAGAGAATGGTTATCACTCAGGAGAAGAAGGGAAGGGGCGGAAGCCCACCATGTTCTATCCCTGATCAAAGGTATTATAAACCTAACTAATCAATGAAAGAAACTTTTTGCTAAGAGAAAGTGTATGTTGATTGAAAGAAAGTGGGTTAGAATAGACACCCTCCGTCAGAATTGACGATGAGACAAGGCACGTCATAACTGCGTATATGTCAATCTTGGATCCTAAAGGCAAATGAATCCCTCCAAAAGGAAAATAATAAGCAATATATCCCATAAAGAGATATACCTTGTCGAAGTAAAGCAGCAATCACGCTGAACGCGTAGGGTTACAGGAAAAATATTGCCCACGTAGGAACCCTCGCCACCACGATACCTTCTGGCCAAATGATACTAACGTAGGACGATGAATGTTCCACCAAAGGTTAAAAAGATAAAAATACCTTAGCACCTAGTGATGACTCGAACGTGCAAATAATTAGAAACAATACGTCTACATATATATATATATATTAATTTAAAGGTACCATAATAGAGTTACCAAAAGAAGACTAACGCACCCCAAAAGTTGCAGGTGACAAAGGTCTGACAGTTACAAATAACGGAGCATTGTTTCAAAAGAAAGGAGACAGCGAAGGCCCCTCAGCTGGGGGCATAATACAACAAAGTAGTTCGGTTAAAAACGAAGTCAGCATAACACAATCAAGGATAAGGAAGACGAGGAAAGGTGACACCCTCCGCTTGGAGCTCAGCCTCCGCAAAAGCATTGTTGATATAATCGATATCAGAATGCTTAAACCACACCTCCATCTCAGAAGCCTGAGCTGACATATCAGAAGCCAACTTCTGACGAAGCTCCCTAAGCTGAGCGCTGAGTTGATCGTTAGCTCGATGAAGAGCCTCAACCTTAAATTTAGCAGCAGCATCAAACTGGCGAGATATTTCCAACTGGGATATTTGACCCTCGAGGTTGCTGATCTTAGCATTTGCACCCACCAGCTGCTCTTGGAGACCTACGGATACGAAGGATATTAGAGACAATGCAAAGCAACTAAAGATACGAGGAATACAACGAAGGGAATAGTCATCCTAAGCTACCTCCGGCATGGATATGGGACTCTTCTAAACTATGCTGAGCTTCAGCAAGGTCCACCTCAGCCGTATCAAGATCATCCAAAAGGGTATCCCTTTCAGTCCGAAGATCGTCAACATCTATGCGGAGCGACGCATTCTCAGAAGATAAAGCTCGGTACACATTCTCTAACTCTTCAAATCTTTTTACTAAGGATGCATGAGACATAGAAGAAGGCACGGAGCCAGCGTCGACAAGTTTTTTCTTAAGGGAGCAGACCTCGGAGGTCAATACATTACGCTCTGCAGTGACCTTGGATAAAGAAGCGCAAGCATCTTCAAAATCAGCATGATATTTCTTACGAATAACTTCTTGAGAAGAGAGACGTTTCTCAATTAAGGCAATATCCTCCTTTTGCTTTAAAATAATACCTTCTTTCCATCTAAGGGCTTCGTCACACTCCTTACGAAGCGCAGCCATCTGCTTCACTAAATCAGCATTATGGGCAGACTCAAGGGAAAGCTGGGCCTCATGATGAACGGTCACATTCATCAACCTATCAGACTTCTTTTGGTAATACCAGACGTCGGAGGTTAGCTTAGCCACTTGATCTTGGAGATATCTAAGTTCACTAGAACTACTGGCTGGCAGACGAAGGTTGTCTCAGAACCAAGCAACCACAAAATAAAGAAACAAGCTAAGGAGAAGGAAAAAACTAACCAATCGATTTGGAGGACTCAGTGGCTAAGGAAGAATCAGCAGCTTTACGACCCTCCTCGGCAACCTTAGCAGCGTTATTATCTCTCTCAAGAGACAATAAGCAAGCTTCCAGAGACCTCTGCGTCTTCCTCAGGTCACCCTCCAACGAAGATATCTTAGCAATTGAAGCAGCATCACTAAACGAAGGCTGCTGAGCAATAGCAAGGGCATAGTCTTGACGATCACGCTCCAGCAGGGCACTCAGATGAGTACACTTAGCCCTATATACCTTAAACAAGGTATAACTAACATCGATTTGCTTGCAGAGCTGCAAACAAGGAAGTATGAGAGCAGGCGAGGGAGTAAATCGACAAGAAAGGCGAAAAAGTAAGAATCACTTACCGAGAATGCTGAGAGACGAGGGAGAAAGATGGCGTAGGTATCCATAAAAGCTTCCATTTCTTGAATGTTACCCCGGCGGATCTCACCAAAGCTTTGAATAGAGCGAAGACAATCAGGATCAAAGAACAAGTCTTTGGCAGCACGGTATTGAGCAGACAAGACATCCAACTGCGAAGCTATCTCAAAAGAACTACCAAGATGATGATGGTCAACTCCAACAGCAAAGGGACCCTTGGAATTACGAAGGATGGCCTCAAGAATAGCATCATCAGAGATACCTAAGCTCAAGCTCTCAGACATTCGACCTTGGCTAGACCCAGCAACTGCACCCTCGTTCATTTGCACGCGAGAAAGGGGCACGACAGATGAACCCTCACCACGACGGAGGGATGGCATGGTGGAATAGCTAAGAACAGAAGGAATAGCCTGAGAGCCGCCCAAATCCATATCACCAGCAGAAGGAAGATTTCCCAGTATGGCCCAGTCTGGTGACGAAGGTGGAACTCCAACAGCTTTGCTATCAGGGGAAGTAAAAAAAGACTGAGCACTCCCTAGTGAAGCAGGAGCAGCATCGAAGGAGAAGCTGGCTAGTGAAATCACAACTTTCTTCCTCTGCTGAGAATCTGAGCTACCAGCCCTCGCCGAAGGGGCAACAACCTTAGAAAATGAACCGCTAGATTGGAGGGAAGCAGCGGGAGACGAAGGAAGGCTCTTCGAAGCTACAACAACAGCTCCAGCAGTAGCAGAAACGGTGGGCAAAGCCTTGCAGGGAGCAGAAAGCGAAGGCATCTTCAAAGAAAACGTAGGCGCAGGCGCTTGAATACTAACATGCTCGATCAACTGAGGACCGGCACCAACAGGGAGGTTCTCACCCTCAAAGGAAGCAGCTCGGACTGGGCTAATCCTTGGCAAAATCCTCTTCAATGTCATCCAAGTGAGGACTAAAGCCAGTATCCTCGATATCCTCCATATCTTCGTCAACAGATTCCTCAATGGCGGCCTTAGGGTCATCATCCAAGGCATCAAGATCAACCACGATCTTCAGCTTTCCCTTCCTTTGAGAAGAATGCAAAGAAACACATGCAACAACTAAGAATTAGGGGCAAGGTACTAAGGAATATATAAACACAAAGGTATGATCCTTACCTCCGCAGGTGTACCAAACGAAGCCTTCCTCTTCCTAGTTCTGTTGGCCACGAAATTACCAGCAGAGCCTTGAGCAGTCCCAGCAGAAGAAGCAGGGGAAGACTGGAAGCCATCTAAATAAAGACGCTAAAGTTAGCAAAGATACCATAGCATACGAAGCTATCTAAGCAGGAAAAAGGCGCTACAACAAGGGTACCTCGTGAGAAGCAGCAGGACTGAAAACCCAAAGCTGATAACCATCATACTTCTCAGGCAGAGAACGAGCAGAGCGAGGAACCGAAGGGTACACAGTGGTAAAACCAAGGACCAACCACACGAAGGGGAGTACGAGCCCAGCAGTCATCATGATCAAGACGAATGCGGTCAGACTTTGGCAGAGACATCCTGGCGGAGTATGGGATCGTAGTCAAACCGGTCTTGTCAATTTCCTCCAGCAAACGAAGGTTGTTACCTTTCCTAATCTTCCTAGCAGTAACATGGATGCGACGAGGGTCAACGCTCCAAGGAAGAAGGTTAGCCTTTTGAATAGCATCAGCATAGGTGGCATTGAAGTTGGCGGGAGTATAGTCTTCTCTCTTAGATCTCCCCTCAGCAAAGGGATCATAAGACTCCAAGGTGGTCTTGCCCTACTACGGTACCAGCATTCACGAAGGGCATGCCAGTAATTACCAGTATACTGATAGATTCCTCGAACTTGAGTCTTGTTCGTCGGGTCATCCCTAGCGGATAAGACATCATAATAGAAAGAATCCTTTCTACTATAAAGAGGAAGAAACATACCAGCGGCCAGCTGACCAACACTAATAAAAAGGATGTTCTCATTGTCAGGAAAATCTCGAATGAGAGACTCGGTGAGGACATCAGGGACGTTAACAAAAAATATCTCAAACTTGTGAAGACGAAATTTCTTTGCAATCTCAGCAAGGGACAAGTGACCGTAGCCATCTTTGTCACGTAATTGAAGCCTCTGCAGCTCATAATGAAGAGGAGGAGGAAGAAGATCTTCAACATCAAACTCTTCATCCCTAGACTCCGCGGCCTCCTCAGCAACCATAGATATATCAGCAATCGCAGGCACGTCAGTATCCTCATGAGGAGGGGATGGCGTAGCATCAGGATGATCCATCCGCGAAGGAGGATCAGTCGACGAAGACACCCTCAGCCCTTTACGCGTAGGTTTCTTCGGAAGCCTCATTATACCTAACACCATCAGGAAAAACTTCATCATCAACAATGGCGGCAGAAAAATTACAGTACCTCCAAAAGGCAAATAAAGGGGCAGAAACGGGAAATTTTGGGCATGGGTTTTATAAACCAACCAAAAAGACCTGTTTGAACATATCATGACGCAAAAGCGAAAATCTTTGATCACACGACCAAGCTGGCAGGCGAAGAAACAATCTGGCAAAATTAACGTCAAAAGCCAAATTGGAACAAAACCCAAGTTCCCAATCATCACAAGCAGTTAAGAACGAACGAAAATTCTCACATGCAAGTATGACGATAACTACAAGATGAAAATCATGATCGAAAGTGAGTATCACTTACTTGTACGATCGACACAGTGAAGACAATGTACGAGGAGAATCGAAGAAGAAAATAGGAGGAAGAGCAGTTAACAACAGAAGAACATCTCCACGAAAGTGATGGAGAGCGACAGTTCGGAAGAAAAGAGGGAAAGGGAGTTAATGAAATTCCCTTATCTTTGTTCTCCTCTTATAGGCGGCTGGAAAATCCAAAAAATTTTGGATGTCCCGAAATTTAAGGGGAAGTTATTGCATGAAAGGACATGTAGGGCCACCCAATCGGTACGTGCAAAATTGGCGGCGTAACGGAAGTTTCCTTCCACTTCTACCAAACGGCAGAAGATGAAAGAAAAGGGGCAAACTGTGAATACCAATATTTTGCAGAGCACGTGTCACGATCTTAGTGGCCGCATACGTGTCTAAAACTGTATAGCCTTTACTAGACAGAGGAGCCTGAGTAGCAAGGGATACCTCCGCAGATCTGCTTTATATCATCCCAAGAGAAATGACATGAACGGTCAAGATAAAGGAAGAAAAAGGCTAGTCTACATAGGGTCAGCTGGGAAAGGGACAGAGGTAGATGACGCATCCAATCAGCATTAAATGCTCTGATTCTTATCTACATGCATGAGTCAAAGCACGTGGAGAGAGGAAGCGTGTCAGAACCCGATTGGCGGAAGCAAGCGGTGAACGAAGGTACAACGCGCACTGAGGCTGGGTAGTTCCCAAAGGAACGTGGGTCAGCTGAGGTGGCGAGATACAACTGGAGAAGCATTCGGTAGACGAAGGTACCACTGGTACAGAAGGTATATCAACAGACGATGGACCCAGAGGTAGCAAAGATATACCAGGAGCATAAGGGGCTATAAATACCAGGCTTCACCAACAAATTAAGGGCATTCAATATCTAAGAGAGAAGATCTAGTCTTAAGCTTATACCTCTTTAATGTTTAGAACTTAACTAGTTACTTCAACTTGAGTTCTCTCTATTACTTTGGGAAGCATTTAAGATCTTTGTAACCACCACATACTTAATACGATTCTATCACTCATTACCCCGTGGACGTAGACAAATGTCGAACCACGTTACATCTTGTGTCTCATGATAACTTAGAGGCTTTTACATTACTCTTATGTTCTTTGTTATTATTGTGATCTTAGATACCATTTATTTCTTAGCTTAATCAGTTCAATAGAGGTATCGATACTCCTTAGTATCAGATCCTTTGAGCTGTACACATCACGTAGGCTACGGGAAAACGAGTAGTCACACAGTTAGTAACATGTTTTTTGCTGACGATTGGTGTTTTCTAGGGATAATGTGAAGGGTGCTAGGAGTCTGTAGAATATGCTACAGCTGTTTAGTAAATTCTCTGGACAAGCTATAAATTTCGACAAATCAGGTATCACTTTTAGCCCTAAAACAAATCCTAGAACAATTAGTCAGATTTGTTAGCATTCTTAACATAAAAAAACTAGGCCTCCAGGATAAGTACTTAGGGGTACTATTGTTGATTCAGAGGAACAAAGTTGAAACCTTTAGCGGCCTTATGGATAATTTTGATAAAAAACTAGAAACTTGGAAAAAAATATGTCAATCAGCCTGGTAGCTAGGACTGTTTTGACTCAGTCAGTCCTAGGAACTATGGCTTCCCACCATTTAGCGGTGTTCCCGATGCCCAAAATATTGACTGGTAGAATGGATGCTCTACAACGTAGGTTTTGGTGGAACAAAAAAAGGATCAAACATAGGATTATACTTTAAAAATTGGGACAATGTTACTAAGCCAATAGTCCTAGGTGGTTTAAACATCAAAAGAATAGAACACTTGAATTCTGATTTATTAGATAAGTTAGCGTGGAGACTAGTTACAGAACATAATGCTTTGTGGACTAGGATCTGTAGGGAAAAGTATTTTCCTAATAGTAATCCACTACACTCTGTTAAGGAAGACTCTGTTTCTTGGGTATGGAAAGGGGTTTGTCGAGGCCTGAAGATTATTAGGAAACACTATTGTTGGGAAGTTGGTGACGGTAAATCGATTGAAATATGGAAAGACAGATGGGTTCCAAATAGAACTGGTTTGCTAGATTCAAATACTGCATCTTTTAATATAAAATTTGTTAGTCAGTTAATTTTGCCAAATGAATGCAAATGAAACACGGATCTGCTAAATTCTTTGTTTGATAGGAATACAGTTCAAGATATTTGTGATATAAGAATTCCTACTTCAGGTTCTGATGTTTTGAGATGCAAACCAGCCCATTATGGGATTTTCAGTGTTAAATCTGCTTATAGAGTCATCATTTCTGATTTGTATGGGAATGAACAACCTGATTTTCCATGGAAGAATCTTTGGAAGCTTGATCTTCCACAAAAAATTAAACATTTTCTGTGAAAATGTGTAAATGACTGTCTTCCTGTTAGACATAAACTTGCTAGTATGTGGTGGATATAGACAATAAGTGTCCACTTTGTGGAGATGAAATTGAAAGTTCGTATCATTTGTTAGTTGATTGTCAGGTAACAAAAAACTTGTTATGTGCTATTAATCCTAACTTTGCAGGTGTTGTGGGGAATAGGTCGTTGAAGGAATGGATTGCAGATTGGTTTAATGGACCAACAGCAAATGCAGTGAATCAAATAACTTTATAACTCTTATAAGCTTTGTCTTATGGCATGTCCGAAAACTTAGGTGTGCAGTGATTTTTGATAGTGCAGTGATTCAAATTGATTTTTTTGTTAGGCAAGTTAACAGAGATGTAAATGACTGGAAAAATATTTCAGTCAGAAGAAGAGTAAGTAATTTGTCCAATGGACATGCTCGTACTGTTATACCATGGGCACTTCCAGATAGTAATTTTGTAAAAGTTAATTTTGATGTTTTTTTTATGAAGGAAAACAAAAATATGGATATATGACTAACTATGTTTTCTGATACAGGGGAGTGTAGTGGAGCAGTATCAATACCAGGCATAACACAAGATAAGGAGCAATCAGAGAGGCCTTAGTGGCACTAGAATCAATCAAGTGGGCTAAGGGGGCTGCATTGGAGTGCTTGCACTTGGAAGGAGACTGTCAGAATGTGGTTAATGCAATAAATGGTAGTGTTGGGTCGATTAGATGGATATTAGGAAATACGATATATATATGGTAAGTGTCGTAGTATTGTAGGACTCAAGAATGTGTCTTGAGTCCCAAGTATTTCCGAGACTGTGTTGGGAAGTAGTTATCTTGAGGCCGATAATTAAGGGCTCAAGTTGGTGTATAGGGTTAGCTATCTTGAGACTGATAATTAAGGGCTCAAGTTGGTGTCTAGGGTTAATAACTTGTACACCAAGTATGGTCTTGTATAAATATCTAACGTGATGCATGAATGAAAAACAAGAAAGAGAATTACCCAAATATTAACATGGCATCAAGGGCCAGTTGAGAAACCGAAAGAGAAAAAAAAAAAAAAAACCTAAATCGTAAAGCTATACAAGATGGGTGATGAGATGGAATCATCAACCAAAGGCAAAAGTACAGAGTATGACATGAAAAAGAAGAACCCAATATATCATCTAGGGTCGAGTGATGGCCCAGGAATTATCATCACACCGATTGTTCTAAAAGGCACTAACTATGATGAATGGGCTAGAGCCATAAGAAGATCTTTGATTTACAAGAGGATGTTCGGTTTTGTTGATGGGACTATCACAGAACCTGAAGATTGTGACCAGCTATAAGAATGGATTGCGGTCCAGTCAATGCTTGTTTCTTGGATCATCAACACGTTAGAGCCATCAATCAGATCAAGTTTGGGTGACTATGATAATGCAAACTTGATGTGGACACACTTGAAGAGAAGATTCTGTGTTGTAAGCGGAACAAGGATCTGTCAGCTCAAAGTGTCTCTGAGTGAGTGCAAACAAAAGAATAAGGAAGGTGTAGATGTCTACTTTGGAAGATTAAACAAGATATGGGATGAGTTGGTGATATATGTGAAGGTACCTCAGTGTAAGTGTGGTAAGTGCGCTTGTAATATAGCAAGACAGGTTAGTACGTTAAGAGAAGAGGACTTCCTACATTATTTTTTGATTGGATTAGATTCTGTGTATAGCTCACTGCGTGAGCAGTTGTTGGAAAGAGATCCATTTCCATCAATAGACGTAGCCTACCAGACAATGGTGAATTCGGAGCGTCTGAGGATAGGTGATGTAGTTGTGTCAACGGAAGTACAAGAGAATGTGATGGCTTTCAGGGTTCAGTCTGATCAGCGTCAGTTCAATAATACATATGATCCTGCCAAGTTTTGCAAGCACTGTAGAAGAGAAGGACACTCGGATGAAGGGTGTTTTCAGATCATTGGATACCCAGAATGGTGGGGAGACAGACCTAGAGGCGGAAGAAATGGTAGAGGAGGCAGAACAGGTGGTAGATGCCGAGCTGGTTTTTCCAATGGCAGAGGAGGTAGAGGACAAGGAAATGGCAATCAGGTTAGAGCACACAATCTGAATATATCAGAGAAGACGTATGCATGTGGTGCGTGCTCATCAGATGGCTCAGGTTTGACGGGAGTAACAGCAACACAGCTTCAACAGGTGCTTGAGTTTTTAAATACAAGAAAATCCACGTCTCAGCTCCAAGGTAAGAAAACAGTATGGATTGTAGACACATGGGCTACAAACCATGTCACGTGTAAAAGGGATGACATGATAGATGTGAGAGATATTAAGGCATGTTCAGTTGGTCTCCCAGATGGGAAATATGCACAGTCTGAGAAAATAGGAACCGTTATTCTGCCTGGTGGTTTAAGACTAGACAACGTGCTTTATGTGCCTCAAATAACGTGTAACTTAATTTCAGTCACACAGCTTATTGATGAGTTGGAATGTAGTGTTCAATGTACTAACAACTTATGTCTTATACAGGACCGGTTGACGAGGAAGGTGATTGGAGTGGGTGAACGACAAGGTGGACTATATATTTTCTGTGGTGTGCCTCAAGTTGAAGTAATGGCTGTCAGTGGAAATACGTATGAGCTGTGGCATCGACGAATGGTACATCCATCAGACAAAGTGTTACAAAGGTTACCAGGTGGGAGTAATTTTTTAAAGAAGAATAATGATGCCTGTGATATTTGTCCACGAGCGAAACATCGTAGGAGTAGTTTTGCTAGTAGTATGACTAAATCCAATTGTATTTTTGAGTTGGTTCATATAGATTTATGGGGTCCTTATAAGACTCAGTCATCTTGTGGAGCTAAATATTTTTTGACAATAGTAGATGATTTTTCAAGAGGTGTGTGAATATATTTGATTCAAAATAAAACAGAAGTTTCACAGACATTTCTTAACTTTATTGCTCTTGTGAAACGTCAATTTAGTAAAGAAATCAAAATTGTTAGAAGTGATAATGGAACCGAGTTTAATGCATTGCGTGGATATTTTAGGACTAATGGGATAGTGTTTGAGACATCATGTGTTGGTACGCCTCAACATAATGGGAGAGTTGAGAGAAAACATCAACATATACTGAATGTGGCAAGATCTTTGAGATTTCAAGCCAATTTGCCAATATATTTTTGGGGAGAATGCGCCTTAACTGCTACATATTTAATTAATCGTACACCTACACCTATTCTAAACAATAAAACTCCATATGAAATATTATTTGGAAATCAGCCTCCATATAATCAGTTGAAGGTGTTTGGATGCTTGTGCTATGTACATGATAAAGGTAGTAACGGATATAAGTTTGCGAGTAGAGGAAGAAGATGTGTATTTATTGGCTATCCTTTTGGTAAGAAGGCATGGCAAGTGTATGATTTAGATGCAAGAAGGTTTCTAGTGTCAAGAGATGTGAAGTTTTGTGAATATCAGTTTCCGTACAGGACTGATTTGAAGGGAGAATTGACTAAGACAGTACAACTGGGGTCAGATCCATCGACCGAGAAGGATCAGTCGGATTCTGGAGGTTCTGAGACTGCTGTTGATGATCCAGCTGAGACCGAGTCCACTGCAGACACTGAGACCGATATGCCTAGTGTCTTGACAGGGACTGAGATCATCGATGATTGTGGAAGTGTTGATGTTAATGAAGACGACACACTATAACAACCTGTAGAGGATGTCAATCCTAGCAATGATACTACAGCTGCAGAAGAGTTGGGCAAGGGAAGGCGTCAGAAGATTCCTTCTAGTAGGCTAAAAGGCTTTGTGACACACATCATTCGAGAAAATAGTTCATCTCATCCTCACTCAACACAATCACCATCCTCAGGTACGCCTTATCCTTTGACATATTATGTTAGTTGTGATAGGTTTTCTGCAGTTCATAAGAAATTTCTAGCAGCACTAACAGCTGGGTCTGAGCCTCGCAATTTTAAGGAAGCTATGAAGCATCCAGGGTGGCGGAAAGCCATGGAAGCAGAAATACGAGCACTAGAAGAACAAGGTACGTGGGAATTGCAAGAATTGCCACCGGGGAAGAAAGCACTTGGGAGTAAATGGATTTACACAGAGAAGTATGATGCAAATGGGGAGTTGGTACGGCTAAAAGCAAGATTGGTGATCTTTGGAAATCATCAAGTTTAGGGGTTGGATTACAAAGAGACATTTGCACCAGTCGCAAAGATGACAACCGTACGTACTTTTTTGTCTGTTGCAGCAGTTAAAAACTTGGAAGTACATCAGATGGATGTACATAACGCTTCCCTTCATGGAGACTTGGAGGAAGAAGTGTATATGAAGATACCACCGGGATTTACCAAAGGTAATTCTAATCTGGTATGTAGAATGAAGAAATCATTATATGGTTTGAAACAGGCTCCACGTTGTTGGTTTGCAAAACTATCAACAGCCTTGAAAAATTATGGGTCCCGGCAATCGTATTCAGATTATTCTCTTTTCACTATGATCAAGGGAAAGATGCAGCTTAATGTTTTGGTGTATGTAGATGATTTAATTGTTGCAGGAAATAATCTGAAAGAGATTAATAAATTTAAAACCTACTTGGGACAATGTTTCAAGATGAAAGATTTGGGAAAGTTGAAATATTTTCTGGGTTTGGAGATAGCTCGCAGTAAACAAGGTTTTTATGTATGCCAACGGAAATATGCATTGAATATTATCATGGAAGCGGGTTTATTGGGAGCTAAACCTGCAGAGTTTCCAATGGAGACTAATCATAGACTTGCTTTGGCGACGGGAGAGTTGTTCAAAGACGTGGAGAAATATAGAAGACTAATTGGTAGACTGATTTATTTGTCAGTAACCAGACCTGATCTTACTTATTCGGTTCATACATTGTCACAGTTTATGCAACAGCCGAAAATAGATCACTGGGAAGCAGCACTTCGTGCAGTGAGGTATTTAAAGAAGAATCCTGGGCAAGGAATCCTGTTGCGCTCTGATAGTAGCATGAGTTTAAAAGGCTGGTGTGATTCAGATTGGGCTAGTTGTCCTTTGACTAGACGATCTTTGACAGGATGGTTTGTACTTCTTGGAGATTCGCCGGTGTCATAGAAGACAAAGAAGCAACAAACTGTGTCACGTAGCTCAGCAGAAACAGAATACAGATCAATGGCTGCAGCTACATGTGAATTGAAATGGTTGAAACAATTACTTAGAGATTTGGGAGTTCATCATTCACACGGAATGAGTCTTCTCTGTGATAGTCAGTCTGCACTATATATTGCTCAGAATCCAGTTTTTCATGAACGTACCAAGCATATTGAGGTAGACTGTCATCTTGTCAGGGATGCTATAGTACAGAAAATTCTATCACCTTCCTACACACCTACGGAGGTGCAGTTGGCGGATATCTTCACCAAATCCTTGGGGAAAGCACAGTTTCAAAGACTTTTATCCAAGATGCGCATTTGTGACCTGCATGCTCCGTCTTGAGGGGGGTATTAGGAAATATGATATATATATGGTAAGTGTCGTAGTATTGTAGGACTCAAGAATGTGTCTTGAGTCCCAAGTATTTCCGAGACTGTGTTGGGAAGTAGTTATCTTGAGACCGATAATTAAGGGCTCAAGTTGGTGTATAGGGTTAGCTATCTTGAGACTGATAATTAAGGGCTGAAGTTGGTGTCTAGGGTTAATAACTTGTACACCAAGTATGGTCTTGTATAAATAGCTAACGTGATGCATGAATGAAAAACAAGAAAGAGAATTACCCAATTCTTAACAATGGATAAATAATAGTGCCATCTCTGATTGCAAAGAGATGTTAAAACAATTTCAAAATATGGAAGTGCAATTATGTACCTAATGAGTCAAATGAAGTCGCAAATTTATTTAACAAAAACTGCTAGGACAGTGTCAGAATTGTCTGTTTTTCCCATGTGGCTTGAAACTCTCATTAGAGAGGAACTAGACGTAATCGTTTGATTCCTATCTCAATAAAAAAAAAATCCTATTCAAAGAAAAAAAAACATTTCCTCGAAAAGCTAACTATATCAGTATCTTTCTTCTTTGTTCTCTCTCTTTTTACTTCGGAGGAAAATATACACAGAAAAACGGTGTAAGCAGTATCAGTGAATTTAAAATTGAAAACTGAAGGGTTTGTTTGAACTGCAATCGAGATCATGGTTTCTGCTAATTCCAGTAATGGTGCCACTGATCAGGTACTGTAAATTATCTAGGTTGTTCTTGTTCACCACTTTGGCCTTACCTGAGAAAACATTCCTTTTTGTGTTTTTAGGTTTACTGGTAATGAGTTTTTAGCTCAGTAGAATTCCTGAGATCAAGTGACTAATTAGTTCATATTATTGTAACATACAGGTTTTGGTTGAAGAGAAGTCATCCGTGAGGACTTTAATCCTTAACAGACCCCGTCAATTGAATGCCCTCTCATTTCCAATGATATCTCGATTGCTGGAACTTTTTATTGCGTACGAGGACGATCCAAACGTGAAGTTGGTTATTCTAAAGGTATTCGTTTTCTAAATAACTATCTTGAATTTGACAGAATTGAAACTTTCTAAACAATTTCCCGTCCTTTGAATTGGAATCTAAGTTAAGGCTTCTTAGCTTTGTGATATAGGTATCATTGATAGCGTTTATGATGTTGTACGAGTTTTTACCATGCAAAACGTCTTGTTTTGATATGTAAATGGCATTGTTTCTCTTCTATGTTTCATTTTAATGTTTCTTAAATTCAATTGTGTTACTATATCTCCGCAGGGACAAGGAAGAGCATTTTGCGCTGGTGGCGATGTTGCAGCCGTGGCTAACGACCCCAATATGGGTAACTTTTACTTGTGATGCTTTATGTTGCGTTTTTCTTCTTCTTCTGTGTGATCTTAAATTCGTCTTTGACTTATAAATCTAGTTATTCGCCACCCACAAAGCTCTATCATGTTCATATGTTGATGATATACATGGCCCTTTGTAGTCACACCCTAGTGAAAAATGGATAAAACTTGCAGTTTTATAAAAATGCTAATGTGATGCAATGTCACGCAAATTACATATTTGGTCTAACTTTGTATTGCATTTTTGTTCCTGGTCATTGGGAATTAGGTGCAACTTTTTTCTGGAAAGAGTATACCTTAAACTACATGATGGCAACCTACAAAAAAATCCAGGTAACTAAGTTCAAACTTATTTTATAAATGTGCCATTTCATGTGATCTTGCTGTTATTTGTCCATCTCTATTGTTACTCATGCATAAACTTTGTGAAGGTTTCAATTCTTGATGGAATTGTGATGGGAGGTGGAGCTGGGGCTTCAGTCCATGGTAGATTCCGTGTTGCAACAGAGAACTCGGTAAATGTTCATCCATTATGCTTCATGGCTTTCACTCAGGATTATAATAAAATCAAAAGTAGGGAATGATGAAAAGTAGTTAGCTAAGAGAATTTTCCTTCTGAAGGAATTTCATAACCAAACAACAGTTACTGCTTTTTAAATGTCATGGGAAGTGGAAAGTTCCTTGACTACCCAAGTTTGGATTTAAGTATGCGGTGAGTTATTTAAGTTTGTGCAGGCTGGACCTACTTATGATCAAGTATATAATAACATGGTATAAGTCATAAGTTTGTTTTTTTTGTGAGCGTATCATCAGAACTCAGTAGATCCTCATTTATTTTGGTTTATCTTATCTAACCATATGAAATTTTCCGAATTCCGTACTGATTTGGGTTATATGAATTCTTAGCTGGCATACTGATGCTACTAATATCTGTTTGTGATTAGCAGTTATTGAATTTTCTTAAAGACTAGCATGTTAAGAGGTGGTTATTGTTCGTTACTTTTTGATTTCTTGCAGATGTTTGCGATGCCAGAAACAGCACTAGGACTGTTCCCAGATGTTGGAGCTTCTTTTTATCTATCCCGACTCCCGGGATTCTTTGGTAATGCTAATTCTTAACCTTTCCACAAAAAAACCCTACTAATAAAAACAGGCAACTATTCTAATTTTCAGTTTCCCCCTCTGGTACTCTAATATATCATTATCTTAGCAGGATCTGATTTCAGTCTTCTTCTAACTATCAATCATTTTGTATCTCTTCCCAGGAGAATATGCTGGTCTGACAGGTGCAAGGTTGGATGGCTCTGAAATGCTTGCATGTGGCCTTGCAACTCACTATGTTCCTTCCGTGGTAATATGCATAGATTTATTGGTTGGTGAAAACTAAAACTGGACCATAGCATAGATTTATGGAGTACAAAAAAAAAAAATTCGGTCGTGCCTTAACCAGACAATTAGCTTCTCAATGTTCCATGACTTCACTAATGTGGGCTAGACACAGATACTGAGTTAGTTCCTTTCGTAAGAGAGCGAGCTAGGTTACGGGACACCAACACCTTACATCAGAAACAATAAACAACAATGTGGACACATTTAACAAGAATACAAAGAATTACTGTGGTTCGGCGATGTGTCGCACAACTTTAGAGTTTCTCCACACTTCTCAGAATTCACGCGATATTAGAACCAAGGGTTAAGACTCCTATTTACAGGTTTAGATACTTACTAGAATCTGCCTATAAATAGAAGTCCTAATTAGGA
Organism: Papaver somniferum; assembly: GCF_003573695.1. NCBI lineage: Eukaryota > Viridiplantae > Streptophyta > Magnoliopsida > Ranunculales > Papaveraceae > Papaver > Papaver somniferum. The sequence continues at coordinate 56,544,194 of NC_039364.1, read as the reverse complement.
ACCAACATAACTAGAAATAAGATTCCTAATATAACTAGAGTTGGTTTCGTAACTTTTGTTTCCTAAAATCGAGCCAACAGTTGACACCGTAGCCAAGTAAAGATGTCTTGCATAACTACTCAGTTGTCTACAGATGCACGAATGCATTCATAACTTGTTTCCCATCAGTGAACAGAGGTTGAGTTCACTAGAAGATGCACTATGTAAGGCGAACTCAGCTGATCAAGCAATTGTTTCCGCCATCATTGATGAGTTCTCAGAGAAACCTACTTTGAAGGAGAAGAGCGCTTATCTGAGGTAAATCAGTGTATTGTTTAGCATGTAAACACACACTGTTTATAAGCTGTATATTTGGTAGTACAGCGAACAGACAAACATTATAGACCTAAAGATTTTGCTTACCCAAGTTATTCAGTTACTACTACGTTTATGTAGAGTGTGATCTGTCCACAGTGTAGTCAGCATGTTAAAAGATATATGTTAGAAACCTGTATTCTGTGTTTTCATGTATTTGTTCTCTCATGCATGCCGCTCCATCCAATGACATCATTGTGTGGGAACTAGGAAGTCCCCTACAGTTTCTGTAAACTCATGTCTTTGATTTCTGATGGCAGACTAGACATCATCAATAGGTGCTTTTCGAGAAGGACAGTCGAAGAAATTCTATCTGCTCTCGTAAGTTAAAGAAATTGATTGGTTATTTGTATTTTAAGTTATCTCATCAGCTATATTATTTTGAATTTTCTATAACCTTTTGAGTTTCTCTATCTGTCACTGTACAGTAGTCTTGTGATCTTGACATCTTAACCATTGGTAAAGGTATGGTTTACAGTTCAGTGTATCTTTTGTTTACTATTGTAGGAAAGAGAAACCTTAAGCGGTGAAGATTGGATTTTTACAGCTATTCAATCGCTGAAGAAGGCATCACCTACGAGCCTTAAAATTTCTCTTAAAGCGGTATGAATTTAGTAATTCCCCTTCTCTTGTATATCCTCTTAAAGAATGTGCTCAAACTTACAATTTTTTTTTCATCATCAAACAAGTATCTAAGTAAGTATTCAAAGTAGCCCAAATAGTTTTTTTTCTAGGACTCATTAGAGGACAACTATTCCTAGTGGATAAGGTTACTCCTACAATCTACCGAAAGAAGATTGATGGTAGGTGTGAAGATTGAAAGAGTTGATGGGTGATGCCTAACCGGTAGTTTTCAGTTGGTTAGGCACTGGAATTATAAACACAATCCAGTATATGTATTTATCTTTACCATCTTCCTCATCATCAAGGAAAAGATAATCTAATTAGTGGGTAATGCATAATGCGCATCCAGTTTACTGGTGGTAGTTAAATTGTGATTTCAGATCAGAGAAGGGAGGCTACAAGGTGTTGGTCAATGTCTCATCCAAGAATACAGAATGTGCTGCCATGTATTGCGGAAAGAAGTCAGCAAGGATTTCTTTGAGGTTTGTAGGATTTTGAATAGACATTGCATCATTTTTTTGTCTAGTTCCTTCTCTGAAAAATATTCTAAAAGCAAACTTCAATACAGGGTTGCAGAGCTATCCTGATCGATAAAGATAGAAATCCAAAGGTTGAATAATGCTTTTGACTCTCCCTTTTCCTCCTTTTCTGTAATTTTTTTAAAACTTCCTGCTAAAAGGACGTGATGGCGGTTTCTTAATAAATATATTTTTTTGATTTCGTTCAGTGGGAGCCTTCTAGGTTAGAGCTTGTTAGTGACGAAATGGTCAACCGATATTTTTCGAAGGTCGATGATAAGGACTGGGAAGATTTAGTGTTACCAATTAGGGATAACTTGCCTGCGGCTGCATTTGCCAAGCTCTGAGGAGGCAATGCCTTTGGGGTGAAACATCAGCTTCCAGACTAGAGTACTCGTATAATTTCATGCTAAAAGTTGAACTTGTTATATAAAATAAGGTTCTTTCATATAGCACGCATCAATAACCAGATAAATGTAGAAAAAATACATCCAAGGAATTAGGATGTATAACTCTTTATCTTGCAGTGTCTGAAAATATATATTCAGACAAATACATGATGAATGTATGAGGAATCCACGATGGCGCGATCCATTCTATGAATTTCTGGTATTCTGTGGATGTCATCTTCTTTTTCACCGTTCTTTTTTCATTGTTTCTTTTGATTGATTTAACTGCAACTTCTCCCTTCTTCAAGTATAGGCCATCAAATTATTTATCAGAGTTTAATATACCTTGCATGTGATGAAAATCTAACACGAAAGTATTTTCTGTTTATATATTGAATTGGTAATGATTCCCGAGTGTAGTTTATATCGATACATGTTAAGCTACAGTTTTGTTTTAGGGTTCATGAAGAGCTACCAACTTCTCTTCGGGGTCTACAGTTGCAGCTCACAATATTGCATATATGGATTCATCCGAATAGTCGAGTACTGAGCATTCCTAACATCCGCTACTGGAATGTTGGTGAAACTTTCACAACCCCCTCCCCTGATGCATAGGGTCAGAGGTGGGTACACATTAAGGCATGCTGAGATCATAAAATGGGGTTTCAATCCAATTCCCAAACAAGATGTTGTTAGTCTACTTCTGTATCCATATCATCAAACTCCTAGACTAATAAGTCACAAGATGTAGTTGGTGAGTGATACGTATGTATGTCTATGAAGGCATGAGACTACGCAGTCTTATTTGAATTCTTTGCAAAGTCCAAGTGTGGAAATTTCTGTTCTTAATTATCTTGAAGATCACAAGAAATATGTTGTATGATTTTCTTTATGGGTCAAGTTGTGTTTTTCTAGTTATCTTCAAGAATTGATATGTTTGTCTAGTTTCAGATCAATCAGTTAGGAGAGAGCTCAAAATATCTGCAAGGAAACATGTGGTGGGAATTCATGACAGACAAAAGCTAAAAAGAAAGGTTAGTCTGCTATCACTGTCATTGATATTAACCATATACATTATTTGAGTTAAAATCATTCAACTTTAATATAGATATACTGAACTTCTAAACATTTCACTTTTCATGGATTTTATTCTTATCATCATAGTTCCAGTAGTCCATTCTGACTTGTAAATATGATGAAATGACCGTGATGTAGTAACCTCAATCAATGAATCATCCACTCTAGCTCACCGGTCATCCTCATCCATCTATAGAGCTATTTTACCTATGCTTCAAATTCTCAATTTAACCCTGTCCAAGATATGCATATTTATAGATGGTTTTATTCACGGGATTGAGACGAAAGAGAAACTTATACATATTACTGAGGACTGGCTGATACTGATATCCATTACATTGCGTACAAACTCCCGAAAGGAAAACAAGTGTTTCCTTATTTGGAACATTAATCACTTACAACATGTAAAACTTTTGTTACAGAATACAGTTCATGCAGCAAATTGTTGGAAAACTGCTTATTCAATAGAAAAAAGGCTAGACAGAGAGAAAAGAAGAAAAACTCTATACATTGAACTTTGAGAGCGTTCTACAACCTGTGTAGGAATAAGGATTTGACTCATAGCCGTGAAAAGTCGCCGAAATTTTATTTTCATTAGGGGAACTCAAGTACTGAACTTGTGTTCAATTGTGCTTGGTGAAGCCTGCAATATTCATTAAAAACAAACATCAAATAGGTATAAAAGAGTGAAAGAAACAAAAGAAGATGTGGTTGCCTCAATTAGTAACCGGCAAAACATTATCCGTTATCCGTTTAAAGACTCTACGTCACCGTAGCATCCATCAGTCTAACCTAAGACTCTACTCTACGTCATATCTCAAAATAAGGTGGCTTCATTACCTTGAACAAACAGGACCTCCTGTTTCATTACATTATCAAGAAAGTCTTATCCTAATTATATGAATGATCGGTTTAAGGGGAAAAGCTTCACCTTTAATATAGGAACAAATAATATGAGAAAACTTTTTGATTGCTTGCCAAAAAGATGTGACCCTTGTCTATCTTGCTTGAGATTAACAATCTAGATGGAAAATCAACACGATGGTAGTATGATATCGTTTTACACAATTATGCTAAGATTGGGACCTAAATTTCTTATGGCAGTAAGAAGAAAAAAGGTTGAGATGTAAAGTTTCTAACAAGTACAAGTAGGATCATGCAAACACACGATGGACAGAGTTAAAATGGAAGGATAGTACTGACCCCAACTGATGTCACAAAATTGCAAACTGCACACTTAACAGAACGTGCTCCGTATTGATACATTAACAACATCCGACAGTTCCCACAATTAACATGTGCTACCTGATTTGCTGCCACAAATGTTAAAATGAGCACTCAGAATACTACATTTATTTGCTTTCACTTGAGGCCAACAAAGGAAACTATAACTTCAAATTCATTTGTTTTCCATTTTCCCTGAATTCTGGTATAGAGTGCAAGAAACACAATAGAAATCTCCGCAGCAACAGAAGAGTGTAATCAAATTTAGTACCTTCCATAGCCAGATTAACCGTGTGGCAACAAGAACACTGAACGCTTGTTGCTCCACGAATGTACATCAATAAGGTGTGACAACCTGCACAAACTAGTTGAGCCATTTCCGTACCTACAAAGGATTCAACAAGTCAGAACAAGGACATTACTTATGATACTCATTGACATTTCAAGGGGATAAAACTAAAAGAACAGTGTGAATAATTTTGTAAAGATTACATCCTGCTAATTACATCATTCTTCTTTTTCTTTCCTTTTGAGGGAATACGAAAATGGATGGGGGGAATGCCCTCCACTGAACTCCATAGGTGACCATATTGTTTCACATATGGTGTGATGAAATCTAGCACAAATGCTATAAGCAAAATAGAAGAAGAAAAAATGATACCGGGAGGGGGTACAGGAGTCACTGCATTGCAAACAGCACAACAAACTGATGTGGCTCCAACAGGATACAGTAGAAGGTTTCGACATCCAGAACAAACAAGTTGGCTTTGCGCACCTGAAGAGCAATGTCATATTGATAATCATGTCAAGTCATCAAGCAATGTCATATTGATAATCATGTCAAGTCATCAGCAACCCATCAACATTTTTTACAATTGAACTGGTACAAGTTTGATTACGTAAAAACACACCAATAAGTAAAGAATACCAAGATAGGAAACTATCTAAGTACTCGGATAAACAGTGCAAGTTTTAATACTTTCAGGGTGAAGAGAGTGGATACCATTAGGCGGTACTGTGAATGGTGCCGGAGGAGTTGGGTAGGGTGCAAGAGGAACCGGCATTGCTTATTTAGAATCGTTTCCTTCCTCCTCCTGCAAGCAATTCTAAGTTTGCAGCTTCAAGCAGAGTAAAACAGAACACTGATTCCCATTTTCATCAATTCTACACAGTACAGAGAAGAATAACAAATTCAGCATTTAAAATAAGAATGAAACAATAGAGTAATTCAATCAACTAAGATAGAATCGAGCAAAAGCCAAAGATCCACAAAAGCTATAAGATATATGGAGTGCATCGATTGAGCATTCAAACTTTTTAATAGCCATTACAGATTTTCCATCAACTAGTACAAAAATCTATTAAAAAAAAGGTGCGAATGAAATTAAGCTACTCACGTACTGACAACACAAATCTTAATGACAGGTAGACGAAAGTCCAATAAAACCTCAATTGCACAACATCCTCAAAGAATTTCCACAAACAAGATACAATTGAAAACACGGTGTATTGAAAGATATGAAGTTTTAGCAAATACCAATTCACAGTTATCCATCAAAAATCCCAAAATGATTGAGTTTCAAAAGTCCTTTAGCCCAAACCAGTAGACCACCATTTTTAAAGGAGCAAAAACTGAGTTGTTAAAGTGGGGCAAACACAAGACAGACACACACACACAGAAAACCTTTGCAGGTTTTCAGATGAAGTAGGGAGTGAAGATAAAGAAAGTAATTGACAAAAATTGTGTTAGATTAGACTTTTTTTTCTTTTTACTCCCTTTGTTCTCTCCGGGTTTTTTCAATCCTTGGCATTAGTACTTATTTATACTAGTAAGGAAATTGAAATGTTCTCATAGTGGGGCAAAGGAGACATCCTTGCAGGTTGTGGATGAAAAGGAGAGAGAAAAGAGAAAGGTTAAGGTGTAATAGATGGACCAATGTGGTGTTAGAATAGACTTCTTTCTCCTTTGTCCATAGAATTTACTATTTTAGAGAGAGACTCTGGGATGAGTTGTTTTTACTACCATTTAATGTTAGCTTGGATAGAGATATATCGTTGAGAATAGTTTCTTGGAAAGATCCTAATGTTAAAAAGTCTTGAACGATCCTATCTAATATGACCACATCTACTCAACAAGTTACCTTGTTTAAGTTCCACATGTTAGATCCTGCGAGGCTGCACGTAAGAAAGCGTGTTACCGATGTTTCGATATGTATCGAAAAAAAATATATATAGCATTCACGTATCAACAACTCTAGTTTGAACTTTTGAGTATACTTTATCAATTTGGGAAGAGAACAACATGAAAGCCGATGCATGGAACATTATTATCAACAAGGGAATAAACCAAAAGAAGCGCTTACAACGTCATTGGAAATAAATATATCTTTGAGATACTGATTTCAAGATAAAATAGAAAAGCCAGGTCAAGCAATTTCATCGTCTTGGTAGAAACGGTTATTGATCAGTTGGGTGGAATTTGAGCAAGCACTACGAAGACATATTTCTCTTAAATTTAGCCACATTATAGCTAACGCCAACTATTACGATCTCTTATTTCTCTCAAATCTAGTAGATAGCCAAGCCTTAGCTACCAGGTGTTGCAGAGGTATAACTACCCATAACTAAGACTTGGCTAACGAAATCTAAGTAATTGACTGTCCGTGAAGTAGCTTTTTGGGTTCACCATCGGCCTTTATATCCACTCGGACTACAATGTGAACTGACCATATACTCGAAGTATGTGGACCATTTTTTTTTCTTTTGACACGCTGTGTTTCTAACAACCAAATTTTTCAATACGATTTTGGTAAAATAAATTTAAACTAATATAATTTTATGTACGAAAATATCTCATGCTAGTGAAATTAAAACCGACCAAGTTTATTCACTTTCCTCTTATTCTCACACAATATAATTTATTTTTAGGTTAAATCTTGGGAAGGACAACAACCTGCAATTACATTGGAGATAAAAGAAAAGCTACATATATAAATTCATTCTTTTGCTTAGTTTGGACCATATTTGGTCCTATCTTTGAGTTTGAGTTCTACAAATCATTAAAATGATGTGATTGTTATATATTCACGATCATATGTGTAGGATCGAGTAAGAGAGAGGAGAGCACACACGAAAGCAAATAAACGATTACATTGATAATCAGTTTGGTGTACAATTCTTCATGACTCAATAGCCTACTTATAGTTTCACAAACTTGACAATCACTCAAAGTACTTTCCTAATAAAATCAAACTCTAAATAAAGCACACTTCTAGAAACACAAAGAAACTCTAAACATAGGAAAACTCTAAATACAGCAACCGACACAACTTGCTTCTCAAGTTAGCTCCAACTTCCAAATATTGCACAGTGTGTCAACAACGTATGTTGATCCAACTTGACTGCGTCAACTGCAGCAGTTGATCCATTTGGACTGGATTAACATCATATGTTGATCCACGAACCAAATCACCATATCTTGGTTTAACTTCCAACATCCTCCCTTAAACCAAGATATCATTCAACGAGAATTCTGTAACCATCTTCTTCCATTGATCGACGTTTGCACGTCCTTGTCTTTTCTCATTTTCTATTCCTAAACGTTAACACGTTCTTGTCTTTTCTCATTCCAGAATTCCGTCATCATTAACAAACTCAATTCACAAACCACAAAACAAACTTCTTCTTTTTGCTTAACAACAATCATCAAACTTATTTTCACGTTCTTCTTTATCGCAGCGGAACACCAACGTTAACAAGCTAGAAACACCTTGTTGTGCTTTATTCAACTTGCTAATCCAAACACAAAACCAAATTCTTTAACTCATCACCGAGCATTGTAGCTCACCTTCAACTTTCTTCACTGAGCATTGTAGCTCAAAACTCATCTCTTGTTTACCCACTTCACTCGCAGGATTTCCACTCCACTCTTCAAATTCCACGCTGGAATTGCTTCACTTCTATAGCCAAATCCCCACACTGGGATTGCTTCACTTCACACGATCACACCCTTGTGACGTCTCTTCTCTTCAATCTCTCATCACCACCTGGTGATTACTTCTCTTTCTTCACAACCTTGTTGTTGTTTCTTCTTTTCTTCTTTGTTTCTTTGTTCCAGTCACGCTATTGTTACGAAACCTTCACACTTCTTTTCTTTTCAAGATTCTCTCATAATCTTTCTCTTGTTACGCTTCTTCCACAAGCAATAACTAACACAAAGTCTGCCACACTTTGTAAGATTTCCAATTTTCTGCCACAAACTCTTCAATCACCATGTTTGAGCTTAAACTCCAACATGACACCATCCTCCCTTAAGCTCAAACATAACCAGCCAACATTCCTTGTCATTCTAAGTCACTGAATTCGATCAACTTAATCAAATTGTACCAGTCCTGACTGCAATACCAGCTTTGACCTCCATCAAACTGTACCAATCCTCCTGACTGCAATATCATCTTTGATCCTCTATCAAACTGTACCAATCCTCTGACTGCAGTACCAAATTTGATCCTATTGTGTCTATTTCAAATCCATGACTTAACCCTTCGAATCAACCTCTCACCCAAAGCTTCTTCACCTTCTAAAATCAACCAATGCTCTGCCACAACAAACCTTGTTCTTTGCAAACTACCTTTCACAACTTTTCGTTACGCCTCTGCCACCAAACTATCACACTGCTGTCAAATCCTTATGTTACACCTCCTGTCACAATCTGTGACACTTTCTTCTGTTACGCTTCTGTAACAATTCTTTAGTAACACTTCTGTTGATAACTGTGACATCATTTTGTCACACTTGTCAATGTTCCAGTTTCTGTCACACATCTATCATAAACTGTGATGTATTCCCCATCACAAACCAAACAAACACCTTCACCACGCTTTTTTTTTTTTGTTTTTTTTTACGAATCCAAATCTCATGTCACGTACTGTGACCTCCACTTCTGTAATATTCACGAGCAGCTAATCATCATGAGTAGCAGTGGCTATCAAGACCCCCCTGTATCATGGCATCATCTCCTTCTTAGCTTCAAAGTGAACATCATCTTCGTCTTCACATGATAATGGCAACAACCTCCATGATGAGTTCCAGACTCTCTGCATCTTCATCTTTGTTCTTTCCACAGTCACCAATCATCATCATAACCCCATCGTTTCTCCCAACAGCTCCCTGAACTTCGAACACAACAACAAATTTTCTTCCTTCTTTTCTCGACAAACAGCTAAACAAATCCCTTTTATAGCTAGCTCTCCATTCTTGTAAAAACGGTTTCTAAAACAAACCAATATCTCGTAACACATCCAATATTCATAATCTTCTCCGTTCTTCCAAATCACAGCAGAACTTCATGTATTCAGCTGACGGCAAATAAATTTTCCTTAAATCCTCTACGAATTCTCACCATTTGAAATATTTGTTGGTGTTAAACTTTGACAGCCAACTAGCTTTCTTAGGCTTTCTCACAACATCTAGCTTCTCATTAATTACCAAACAGCAGCAGCATCGATCATGTCTCCGTTACCGGTGTCCATCATCAATCTCTTTATATCACACAGTAGCAACAGTTCTTCTTCACGGAGCAGCAACAAACTTTTTTTTTTAACTCTGGAACCTAGTGATGACACACCAACACAGTTTGGCAAGCCTTCACAGAAGCACAGCAACACGGTTTAACAACCCAGAAACCCGTTAACGACGGAAGCTACAAGCTCTTTCTCAGCTGATTTTTAGATCATCTTGAAACCCTAATACTTGGCAACGTCACACCATTAATGGCTGCAATCTCATGTTTAATACAGAACATTCAATCACACAATCAGAAGCATTTCATTCCTTTATTCTTCTCGACCGAGACAAACTTTTGATCTGCAACACAAAAACTACGAACTACACCTTCTTCAAAATCAAAAACAATTTTTATGATCACCAGAACTTTGCATAACCAACTTCTCTACCAGAACACAAACGAAAAACTTCTTTCAACTTTCTCGAACTCTATCTCCTCTCCTCCCTCTTCCTCTCACCTTGCTCTGATATCAAATATAGGATCGAGCAAGAGAGAGGAGAGCACACGCGGAAGCAAATAAATGATTACATTGATAATCAGTTTGGTGTACAATTCTTCATGGCTCAATAACCTACTTATAGTCTCACAAACTTGACAATCACTCAAAGTACTTTCCTAATAAAATCAAACTCTAAATAAAGCACACTTCTAGAAACACAAAGAAACTCTAAACATAATAAAACTCTAAATACAGCAACCGACACAACTTGCTTCTCAAGTTAGCTCCAACTTCCAAATATTGCACAGTGTGTCAACAACGTATGTTGATCCAACTTGACTGTGTCAACTGCAGCAGTTGATCCACTTGGACTGGATTAACATCATATGTTGATCCACGAACCAAATCACCATATCTTGGTTTAACTTCCAACAATATGGTTTTGTAACGAAAAATTTAATTGATTTGAAGTTTAATATTGTCTTTGCTTGGTGTTACTAGAAATTTACAAGATTTGAAAACAGAAAAAACCTCAGTTTTATTTTTTCATTTTGAAAATTGAACCAGAAATAAAAAAATAATTAAATGAACTTATTTTATGGGAAATATGCATGGAAACAAGGTCGATGAAGTGTGAGTTGGGTATCAGGTTTCTTGTTATATAATTGCAAATAAGCTTACAGGCTGAGTTATGCTTTTTCTCTATCATCATATTTTTTAGTCAAAGTTCTAGACTAATGACATTGTCTTTGCTTGTGGTTGAACACGTATCAGTAGTAAAGCATAAGCAGTGGAAAACCTTAATAATCTAAAAACTTAACTGATTTGAAAACAAGGAAATTTCATGGTTTTTTTCTCTAGTTTATAAATTGAACCAACATTGACATTTTTATACGCATACGAGGATTCCTGATGAACTGGAAGTTGGGTATCAAGTTTCTAACTAATAATTGCAAATAATCCTACAGGCCACAGCTATATTTTTTCTCTTCTCATCGTATTTCTTTTAGTCAAAGTTCTCGATCAACGATATTGTTTTTCCTTGTGGGTGAACAAGCATCAATACTAAACCGCAAGCAGTGGAAGGATTTAATAAAAGACATTTTGATACACAAAACTTTATTAATTGGAATTCATTTTATTAAAACCGCTTTGAAAATTTTGGTTATTAAAGACACGATTGTGTTAAAACGAAAAGCATATATTTTATTAGCCGGAGTGCTCTATATTTTTGTTTTTCGGTGGCAGACCTTTAAATGGCGAGGGTACTGAGTATACCAGAATATTTTCGCTATTAACCTATACAAACGTATCTTATATAATCTTACAGAAACAATAACTCCCAAAAGATTATATCAACAAGGTGTAGCTTGGTATATAGTCAGAGTTTGAAACCAAATTACTTTGGGATCTTTACCAAATGGATTAACGTAAAAATGTAGTTACTTAATGATAACTATAATTATAATTATAATGCAAAAAATAAAGTAATGGCACGACACACAAGATTTTGTTAACGAGAAAAACTGTCTGGAAGAAAAACCCTGGGGAATTAATCTAGTTTGGATACTCTCAGAAGTAAGTCGCTATACACATTGGTCACCGCAAGTTCGTATAGTTGAGACCAATTAAACAGTCATTCATTACTCAGTTCCCTTAGTATCCTTGTGACTATAACCAATCTAGTCTACGCACATGAATCCAAGAAAGAGTCCACTATCTTGAGTTGTTTCTCCACTGTGAAGACTGCTGCTTTCGACTCTTTTGGATTGTAACCGAGACAACAAAGGACTAAATCTGTTTCAGTAACCAACTCACTTATCGATCTCCCAAATCAATCTTTATATCATAGATAAAGTAGAATGAAGGATCTTCCATTTAAATAATATAAACTTCTTTGGTCAAAGATCAAATCAAAATAAATATTATCGAAATAATCAATCTCAGTAAATAAGTTCTATCCAAGCAACTTTGTAAGAAGAGCAACTAGACAGTTTGTTCGGTCTTTACACAAATTTTATGTCTATCAGAATATACTGCTTGTTGGGTCCTAGAGAATCAAGTGTGCAAAAAGAATAAGAAAGATCAAAAAACCAAAAAGAAAAGTCTTCAAGTCTTTAATCTTTAATCTTCAAAGTAATTGCTGCAAACAACTTGATTCCACTGTTGATCAATACACAAAGAACGAAGTTTGTTAGCGTCAATTAATTAATAGTTCTATATACAGATCTTGAATCACAGGATCTGTAAAAGTCAAATCCTCAAACAAACTTGACTGGCCTTATATCAGAAGGGAATAAACCATATAATAAACAAGCTTGATCTATCAAGGATAACTAAAACGGTAGTTCTTAATCAAATCATCAATCGATAAATTAAAATAATAATACGATTTAGTTTCCAACCAATGGTACTGATAAAAGCTTCTTGATTCCAGAGAAGACTTCAAACGAATCAGATTACTCATATGTCTTAAAAAGTTGGCTTCCACATGATCAATCAACATGTGTGTCGACAGATGAGTTAGTAAGATTACAAGCTCCACTATTTATGGTGTTATGTCCAAGGCTTGATTGTATGACAAGATATATGCAATGAATGTTTATTTCTGAATTTGAAATACCAATTGTATTCCAACTATTACACTGATTTCACTCATAGATGACAACTAATATAAGCTAGCATACATCCGTGTACTTTACTAATATATAACACCTAAAGATATGCAAACCTATGGGATATGATAAGCATATAATTTCGATATCTAAAAAATATATTGAAAAATAGATTTCATGATCATGATTTGAGTATCGGAGGAAAATACTTGAACATTAATATATTGGAATTTATCACATGTTCAAATCACTATGTCGACATTTATGAACATTCCCAGTCTAACACATGTACACCTCGATGTCTGCAGAAATCCGAAGATTACAGACTTATCCAAGGTGTAACATTCCGGTCAGGCATATAAGGATTGGTCTTAATCCTTGCTAGGGATCAAACCATAATTAAATCCTTAGGATCGTTCCTAATTTGAATACTTATTAGGGATCGATCCTAGTTGAGATCCTTACTTGGGATTGATCCTCAGAATAGATCTATAGTAGGGATCAGTTCTTAGAATAGATCTTTGAATCAAACCAGTATCGCAAGTCTACTTCCTAAAACTATGTAATAGACATTATTCCAAGGTATGGATTCCTCCGGAAGTTCAACACACTAAATAATAACGAATTGCCGATTAATGCAATGTCGATAATACGAAGTCTATAGATAAAATATACTCTATAACTCAATATGCTCAATTTGCAGAAACAACTAGTATATCATTCCTTGATATTTCGATCATAGTACAATGACTAAGTCACCAATATTAAAGTTATCGTAAACAAACTTTACTTCATATGTTATGTTTTCAATAAATACTGCCTTAAAACAACAAATAGTAGAAATGGAACAAGTCAAACATGTAATCATTAACCTCGAATTGCCGTTACGTATTCAGGTTCTTCGTGAGTAACATGAGAAAGTCTCAACATTTCTTCGTTCATAGTCTAACCTAACGAAATTGACTTTAGTAATCAAATCAAGTGACTCCGAGTTTTGGAACCAAACTTGATACACCAACGCTTGATGGGTTCAACCGAGAAATGCTCTAACAGACCTAAAGATCTTTTAGACGAACTATATAGCCAATTAGCACCATAGACTTAGTGCTTGTGTTTTTTCATACACTTGGATGTGCTAAAATTCCTTATTATAGCGAATCTAAGGGTCACCATAGTGTTTGATCTTAGGATATAGTAGATAAAGACATACATTAAGGCTATAAAGAGAACAAATAGTTTGACCAAAAGCCTATTGAATGAAAATCCGTGCAATAAAATATAATTCCTTTAATTTGTGAATGAAAAAAGAACAATGTTGGAAAAAATACTTAATTTAGGAATGTTAAGAGAGAGATAACAAGCAGTATGAATGACTGAGTAGTGGTGAACATGAACCGACATTGGATTTCAATTAGGAAATCCGCTTTTTGGACCGTGTTTCTCAATCTACAACCACTTCTTCTTAGCCCATGGTTATTTTGAAAATCTCATTTTTTAACCCATATATATAGTCTAATAGGTCAAATGAGTTGGGGTTTGGGTTTTGGTAAATTTTATTTACTTTCCATTTAAATATTTTATTTATTATTTTACCAAACTTTCAATATAAGAAAAAAAATTAAGATCAAGCATTCAAATTGAAACAAGATCACAAAAACAACAAATAATAAATAAGAAAAAAAATGGACAATAATGGATTAGGGTTATTGAGCTTTGGAGAAGTGTAATACATACACCCACATGAACTGATAATATATTCAACCGCCCGTATGTGGAATGCTAAAATTTACAACCACCTCTATGTGAAATGCTAGCATTTACGACCGCCTCATACATGTCTTAGCAAACATTCAATTTTATTTTGCCGATTGGAAATGCATCATGAAGACGAACATACATCATTGACTTCTAATCCAAATTATACAAATAATATCATTCTGTAAACTAGAGAAGAGCTTTTAAAATGATAAGTTGTCACCTAAAGTTGATTCATATCGGAAGACCGACTAAAATGAGCTTGAAATTTCAAACAAACAAGCATCATATTTGAGATTTTTGTATGAATTTTTGACTTGTTTTACTCATTTTCTCATATGAATCTGCTTGATTTTAAAACTTCAAGTTTTACCTTTTAAGTTTTAGTAATCATGAATATATGATCGTTTAAATAATGTGTCTCAAATCTGAAAGATATATTGAATTTTTGTTGAGACGACGTGTATGGGATGCATGTAAATACTAGCATTTTATGTATGGATTGCCGAATATTAGCATTTCACATAGGTAGTGTTGTAAATGTTAGTCATGTACATGGTGCTTCCCGTATAATATTCATCTTATGCCTTCCTCATTTTAATCTTTTTAAAAAATAAATGATTCAGACGTTTAATTTTTTTCAAAAACACTTGAAATGACAATCATTGGACAAATCATGTAAATTTGAGATGGTTTTAGATGTTTTTTTTCAACATCACATTAGTAAGCCGCAAGTATTTTGCTATAGGAAGGAAGAAAATATCATGGGGAAATTAGGGGGAGACCCAAAAAAATAATATTCTTGTTTTCAGACCCACAATTAATTTTATATACCGTGACACCCATAATTATATGAAATTATTATATGAATCAATACATAACTGGTTATGCATACTATCTTTTCAGGCATAACTCGTTATGCATACTATCTTTTTCAGGGGTATAATTGGCAGCGCAACTTGGACATCACATATCTAAAAATCCGCGTCTTAGAATTTTACAAAATTTATATCGTTGGAAATATTTTTAAAAGAGCAACGCAACGAGTACAAACAAGAATATCAAATTTTTGTTTTTAACGAAAAAATCGGAGGTGATCCTCATTTTAGGGATTTTTGGAAACTTGATACTTAACCATTATGCAGTCACTAAAAACGATGCATAACACATTCTGCAGACACATAACGAATTATGCAACCATTTTTCGACTGCATAACAAAGTTATGCATCTATAACAAGTTATGTAACCATTGTTTTGGTTGATTTTAGCCGTACATATAAAAAATTGATGCATAATGCAGTATGCATCCATATTTACGGATGCATATCAGGTTATGCATCTATTTTCTCGATGCATAATGCATTATGTAGCCATATTTTCGGACGGATAACAGGTTATGCAGGTTTTCTGGACTGCATAACAAGTTATGCAACAAATTTTGTAGATGCATAACAGGTTATGCATCCATTTTCACGAATGCATAACATGTTATGCAGACAGTTTCTCGACTGAATGACATGTTATGCAGTCATAACCACATCATCATCTTCTTTCATGTTTCATTAACTCCCACGCAAACCATTATCTTTCAGTTATTCGGGGGGCTCTTGGTCAAAATCATGTATTTACACCATCATCTTCTTTCATGTATTTACACCATCATCTGCAATTAAACCTGCATAACAGGTTATGCAGGTTTTCTGGACTGCATAACAAGTTATGCAACAAATTTTGTAGATGCATAACAGGTTATGCATCCATTTTCATGAATGCATAACATGTTATGCAGACAGTTTCTCGACTGAATGACATGTTATGCAGTCATAACCACATCATCATCTTCTTTCATGTTTCATTAACTCCCACGCAAACCATTATCTTTCAGTTATTCGGGGGCTCTTGGTCAAAATCATGTATTTACACCATCATCTTCTTTCATGTATTTATACCATCATCTGCAATTAAACCTTCTTCACAACTCATCCAGTATTGCTTACTCCAACTCAATTCACGGCTGAGAGTTTCATAAAAATCTGAAATTCATTTCAAAATCTTCATTGAAAACAAGTTTTATTGGGAACCCTTGCTTGTCACACCCTCCCATAATCTTAAAAACATATCCTTTGAATTCCTGTTGGGAAAAAATAAAAATTAAAAAATGCATTTGGGAACTAAGATGCAAACTTAAAAGTAGTTCAGCAACATTTGAACAGTAATACATACGTCACCAAGAGCATCTCCACTAACTTCCGGAGACACCCTCTTTTCGTGGAATGCACACCTACACACAATCAAATGACATTAAGCATAAGCAAAGGCAATATCAAATGACACTAGCACATGGGAGAACCAAATGCAGTTAAGAGTTAGCATCACCAACAACTAAAATAAAACACTATCATGAATTAAGATGTAATCTCCACATTTATCACATATCACATCCAAAACGAAGGACTATTTCATATTCCTGAGGTTTGAAGCTGCAGATTAAAACAACTTGAATCAGCATATTCAAAATTTGAACAAATTTTTATCCATACAAAAATCTAATAATCCTAAAAACTAAACAATCCAAATTAGTCATTCCAAACCCAAGATCATATATATTCAAATCCAACTACAAAATGGTAATCCCATATAAAATTAATAAATATCAAAATCAACTGGGGATTTTTCTCCTTGAGATGAAGAAGAAGATAACAAGAAAAGTCAAGATGATACTAAAAACAACGACCTAATCATCTTTCAAAATAAACAGTCGAATTAGTCATTCCAAATTCTAGATTATAGATATTCAAATGCAACTACTGAATAAACAATCATTATAGTGAGAAAACAGTGTAGAACTTACAGTTTTTGGTCATCATCGATTTCCAACTTCTTTTGACAACCGGTTGTTGGACTTTTGCTATCACAGTAGAGAAGAAGAAGAAGAATGCCAGCAATTCACTATGTTCTTCTTTCTTCTTCTCGGCTTCAGGGAGAGGTCTTGATCTATGGTGAATACCCATCGAATCCATGGCCGGCGGCTAGGAAAATAGTGCAACATCTCACGATTGGAACCAGAGAATCAATTCACAGTCGAGAAGAAGAAAAACAATTTCGGAAATTATGGGTGTGACGGAAATTTTAACCCAAAAAATGGATGCGCGCCCGAACTTTTATGAGCGTGGATTTCTTAGTGTAAAAA
Organism: Papaver somniferum; assembly: GCF_003573695.1. NCBI lineage: Eukaryota > Viridiplantae > Streptophyta > Magnoliopsida > Ranunculales > Papaveraceae > Papaver > Papaver somniferum. The sequence continues at coordinate 56,526,442 of NC_039364.1, read as the reverse complement.
ATTTGAAAAATGAGTTTGGTAGTAGTTTTCACAAATATCATTCGGAAGGAAAAATACATTTTACCCATTAGTCCAAATCAATTAAATCAGTCCAAATCAATTAATCCAAAAAAAAAAACTTCCTTCCCAGCCTAATCCAACAGAATTATTTTGATCTGCATCCAAAGAAAGAACGACACAACGTATGGGCTACCTCAAGGGATGTTTTTCCTCTCCACCAGGACACGGTCTTTTGCTTCAAAAGAAAAGAAGGACACGGTCTTTTATTGTTGACTTATTAAGTCAATGGGCGATAAAAGAATGGTTTTCTTCCGTTGATGGTCGATAAGGGTGTTTCTCTTCTACCAAGTGATTAGGAAGGGAAAGAATACCAGTGTACTTTGGTGCTTGGTAGCAGTCTTCTACAGTTACTTAAGCTTAACAGGTTTGATTTTGAATAATATCTCTTTGAATAATCTAATCAAGTTTGATTTTGTAATAATTTGTTAATTCATTGAAACAGTTCCAACCCTAGTTTTCCTTACTTTTTGTTGTGGTCATACCATGATATCAATTTAGATCCTCATAATCTCTTCTTTCTTTATCTTTTCCTCCCTAGGTCATACAATCTAGCTGAGCAGATTGTGTAAAATTTTTTTTTTTTTTATCAGTGATGCAAAGTGTAGATGTTTTATTGGATGGCGACTCAATGCATCCTGGTAAAAGGGCAAAAATTACCGCACAAGATTCGTCAAATAAGAAGATGAATGTATATATATGGGACATGTATGAGACACTAATATTGTTAAAGTCGTTGTTGAATGGGACATACGCTGAAGGTTTTAATGGTTCCAAGGATGTTCAGAAGGGTATAGACATTGGTAAGATGTGGGAGAAGCACATTCTTCAAATATGTGACGATCATTTCTTCTATGAACAAGTAAGTAAGTTATTTACAAAAAATATCTAACAATAATTTGATTGTCTTGTTTAGTTAAATCTTAAATCCTTTCTCTGGATAGGTCGTGCTGTTTGTTTTATAGTTTTTTATGTGCCATACCTCTCTTTTGGTGCAGATTGAGAACTACAATAAACCTTTACTTGATTCGTTAAGGGAGTATGATGATGGAAAAGATTTGTCAGATTATGATTTTAGCAAAGATGGTGTTAGTTCTCCACATGATGATCTCAACAAAAAGAAACTGGCTTATTGGCACCGTATTATCGGGCATAAGTATGAACAGGTACTGCTCATTGATACTCATTAGTCTTCATATTGTTTCTTACTAAAAATGCTGGTGTAATTTCCCAAGTAGAAAGAAAACCTAATTTAATAGTATTGAACTCATTTTAGCTCCAACTTGAACTTTTGAACTTCTGTTATCACAGGGTTTGCGAAATGTCATAGATCAAGATACAATGAAGCAATTGGATGATCTTTATGAGCTAACGGATAGTTATACAGATAGGTGGCTCTCCTCGGGTATGTTATCATGATGCATTTCCGTATAGGATAAAGAATCTCAATTTGGATGTGCCTTGATATCTGTTTTGGTGCATTTCTAATGGAGAAAATCTCTATCAGTTTTCTTGTGAGGTAATTGCTTCCACAAATTTGTGTTCGCACAAGTGTGGTTTAGGTATATTAACGCTCTTTTTCTTAACAAAAAAAGCAAGTAGGTTGATAACTTTACAATTTACAAGAAACACAAAATCTTTTCAATCTTTTTCTTTTCTTTTTAAACTTTTTGGTGTCAAAATTCTCATTTTGCTTCTCCTAGTCCCGGGATACGTTTCAAGAGTTGTTTGGGTATAAAATGGAGTAATGCTACACATACCGCCACTATCACCGTGAAAAATCCTGTGGATCAGATCCAATGGCTGAGAGGGGAACCCTGGGGGAGATTTGCAGGGGGGGTGGGGTATAAGGTGGGGGCCACTTTTTTTTTTTTTCTCTCACACGGTGGTGGCTGCGGGATTCACTCCCGGTACACCAAGCATTATTGTATAAAATGTATATTTAGGCTGGGAATCACAGCTGTTTATCGGTACTTGTGCCTGTTTATAAGTACATTTCCTTATGACTTCAGTGATTTAAGTGCAGCTCGGGCCTTCTTGGAGCAATCTTCAGAAGGAAAGAACTCGACCCCTCATCTTGCTGCAGCCAACGGAGTCACTGAATCCTCTGACAGTAAATCTGATAAAGTGAACACTTCTTACCCTATGATAGCAGCCTAACTACACGAGATTAAATCTAGAACTATCAAAACATATCTCGTACAATGAGAGTTTTACATAGTGGTGGAGTTTTTTAAAATGCCCGTATGGATGAATCATTATTTAACATTACCATGCAAGTATGAGCAGCATTTTGATACTGCAGGAGACTGTCAAAAACATTTTTCAGAAAAGAATCCAGATATATTCTTTTGAGATCATTTTTTGTTGCTCAAGTTGTGTAAATAATCAGACATTTACATTCTTTCATTATTTTTTCCAGTCTACAGCTCATGGGATGTGGGGAAACCAAAATGTTTTTCATGGATCAAGGACCGTTTTAACGGCCCAAACGTGCAGTTTTGCGTAATTGGAGATGGATGGGAAGAATGTGAGGCTGCACAAATAATGAAATGGCCACTTGTTCAAATTGGTCATCGTCCAAGTGGCTCTCATAGATTTCCAGGTCTCACATTAAAAACTGTCGGCTACTATATCAGTGTCATTTATGAGCCTTCTAATTCCGAAAGTGATGAAAAGTAAGTAAATTACATTTCAGTTCAACCCTTGAACTATTTCCGCATTTTGTACATACAGCACAACATAAGGTTATTTTTCTATTTTTCGCAAATCCGAAGTATATAAATGTTATAATGTTCTTGACTGTCTTCACATGTGAAAACTCTATCTATTGTCCTATTGATTTCCTGGACCATGTAAATCTCTGTCGTTCGCTAATAAATAGGTCCCAGATATGGACACGGGAAAAGGGTATCCAGAAGAGTGTGTTCAACTATCTTCAATGTTCGTCCTCCTATATTAGCCACTGGAGTGAGTTGTGATCCCCAACGTGGACCTGTACCCCTCTTTGTCTACATTGTTGTTATTAATCTTTTCTCAACAAGTTTGTCGTTGTTTATCACTGATCAGTTCCTAGTACGTTAAACTGCTGTTCTCATCCATGTATGTAGAATTCCTAGTTTCTTAACCAGGCCAACCTGTTATTAGGTGATTGTTACTCTTCACATCAGGAAGCACCATGATGAACTGAACATAAAATCGATCATCCCACCTGGAAACCACCCCTTCCCTAAATAGAACTATTAGCTGATTCTTATTTGCGTAAGTACCTATAACCCCAATTTTAAATAACTAGGCTAGGTGCCTCGCAGTAGTGGGAGAAAATAGTTTTTTCGGGTATATTTGGAAACTCAAATTGAAAATAGTTTCTGGTGACCAGAAAGTTGGGGGAATATTTAGTTTGGATAATGGAGGGGTATTTGAATGTGGAAACAAGAAGAAACTAAACTACAAAAATGAAGAGGGGGGAGGGACTTGGGAAAGATGGTCCCTATCTTTTTCGTTCGTAGGGTCTCTCAGCTTCTGTCTTTTGTTTTTATCTCCACATTTATGGTGTTGGATTTTTCATTTTGATTTCATCAGAAAGAAAAAAGATAAAGATTGGCTGAAATGTCTGTCACCAATATGAATTATTGGAGCTGGCAGCAAAAGAAAATCTTCTGTTTCTGGGTACTAATGCCCTATGGGGATGGAAATTATTGATCTGTTTTGGGATTAAAAGAAAAATTGCATGACCCAAGTTATTTTACTGTCATGTGCCACAGGTTTCACTATGCACAACTTACATTTCTGAGTAGTTACCGGTGGTGTAATTAACCATAGAATGGGTGTAATCATCCTAGAGTCATTCTGAGTAGTTACTGGTGGTGTAATTAACCATTGAATGGGTGTAATCATCCTAGAATCATTTTCTCGAGTCCTGTAATGAGTTGAGATGTTTTACTAGCCGTTGATACAGTTAGTGAGGATTGGTCTATTAAAGACCAATCATTCTTCTCTCTTGAACATGCCCAAATTACTTCAATTGAAGTTTAGGTTCTGATTTATCAGAGAGAAGGCAGCTTGCTGCTATTTTATCCAAATTCATCTTGTAGTTGTACTTGTTACACTACAATTGGTATCAGACTCCATCCTTGAACATGTAACCATGGCCACCAAAGAAAAGCTTCAAGAGATTTCCACCATTGTTGCTCAACACACAGATTCAATCACTGAGATTCAGTCCTTGGGTACAAAGATGAATCTTATTATCAGTTTACTTGACCCTACTCAACACTCGAATTCACCTCCAGATCCATCTTCTTCTGAGACTCCTCAACTTAATCGAGATACTTATATGGCAGGATTTCAGCGGCTAATGCATAATCACCATCAGCAAAGGTATCTGCCAACAACTCAACTGGGAAATGCAAGGGCATCAGTTTTCTGCGAATTTACGAGCTCTCCCTCTAGGTGGTTGTGACATTGTTTTATGGGTTGATTGGTTGCGCCAACTTGGTAATGTCACTTTTAACTTCAGTCAGCTGAGTATTTCTTTTCTACATCAAGGCAATCCAATCACACTTCAGGGTACCTTTTCTAAACCTTCTCTGAGTCTTATTAGTGTTTCTTCCTTAAAGAAGTATATTAAGAGTAATACCCCTACACTCATTGGACAATTTTTCTCTATTTCTACTACCCCTTTACTCCCACCACTACCTGCAGTCTCTGCTCTTCTAGAATCTTTCTCAGATGTTTTTGCAGAACCTACTGGACTTCCTCCCTCTAGGTCACTTGACCATAAAATTCCATTAAAAACTGGGTCTGACCCCACTTCTCAAAGGCCATATAAATGCCCTTATGTACATAAGTCTGTAGTGGAGTCCTTAGTCTCTGAAATGCTATCCTCTGGTGTGATCCAACACAACCATAGTCCATTTGCTGCTTCTATTCTCCTAGTCAAGAAGAAGGATGGAACTTGGCGTTTCTGTGTCGATTATCGTAAACTCAATGACATTACCGTCAAAGACAAATTCCCAATTCCTCTTATAGAAGAATTGTTAGATGAGTTGAACGGGTCCATGGTGTTTTCAAAGATAGATCTTTGTTCAGGTTACTACCAAATCGGAGTTTATGCACCAGACATTCCCAAAACTGCTTTTCGCACTCATCATGGCCACTACGAATTCAGAGTCATGCCATTTGGGCTTACTAATGCCCCTGCAACATTCCAAGCCCTCATGAATGAGGTGTTTAAGAAATATCTCTGTAAGTTTGTACTTGTATTCTTTGATGATATCTTAGTACAGTCCATCCATTGAAGCACATATGGAGCATTTGCAGCTTACATTAGCTTTATTGAGGAAGCATTCTATGTTTGCCAAGTTATCCAAATGCGCATTTGCTCGGCCACAACTCGAGTACCTTGGACACATTATCACTGCCAATGGTGTTGCTGCAAACCCTGACAAAGTTGCAGCCATGGTTACTTGGCCACAACCACAAACACTGAAGCAGCTCAGAGGATTCTTAGGGCTTACAGGGTACTACCGAAAATTCATTAAAAACTATGGCAATATTTGCAAGCCACTAACTGATATGCTCAAGAAGGATTCTTTTGCATGGACTGATGCTGCCACTAATGCTTTCTCTGCAATCAAAACTGCTATGACTTCAGCTCCAGTATTAACCCTACCTGATTTTTCTCAGCCATTTACTTTAGAAACTGATGCATGTTCAAAGGGGATTGGTGTTGTGCTTATGCAGAATAGTAAACCCATTGCCTTTCTCAGCAAACCATTGAGTCCTAAGGCATTGGCTTTGTCTACCTATGAGAAAAAAAATTTGGCCATTGTCATGGCTGTTCAAAAATGGAAGCACTATCTATGCAGTCAGTAGTTCATCATTCTACCTATGAGAAAGAATTTTTGGCCATTGTCATGGTTGTTCAAAAATGGAAGCACTATCTATGCAGTCAGTAGTTCATCATTCATACAGACCATCAGAGTTTGAAGTATCTTATGGACCAGAAATTATCTATTGCTTTACATAAAAAATGGTTAGTAAAATTGATGGGTTTTGACTGTCATTAAATACAAAAAAAGGGTTAGAAAATCAAGTTGTTGATGCCTTATCCAGATTGCCTACTGCCTCTTGCTCATCATTAGCATTATCTCAACCTCAGTGGGTGCAATACATTCATTCTAGCTATGAGTCAGACATAACATCACATCAACTTATTACTCAACTTATTGTGACTCCAAATAAGGGCAGCTATTCTTATACACGGGGCATCTTAAGATTCAAAGGGAGACTCTATATTGGCTCAGGTACTGCACTAAGATCCTCCATATTACATTCCTTGCATGCCTCAGCTGTTGGAGGCCATTATGGCATCAATGGTACTTATCACCGGGCTAGAACCTCTTTCTTTTGGCCTAATATGAAGACTGATATTATTCAACTTGTCACAACTTGTGATGTGTGCCAATGCAACAAGGGAGAAAACTCACTTCCTGGTGGTCTACTACAACCGCTTCCAATACCTGACACTGCTTGGCAACACATCTCCCTAGAATTCATAGAAGGACTTCCAATGTATTTTAAAAAGAATGTCATTCTAGTAGTTGTGGATAAATTAACCAAGTATAGTCACTTCATCCCTTTTGGCCATCCATTCACTGCCAGCACAGTTGCTAAGGAGTTTATGTCTCATGTGTTCAAACTTCATGGACTTCCCAGTTCAATTGTGAGTGACAGGGACAAGATATTCATTAGCCAATTCTGGGAAGCACTATTCAAATCCTTGGGAACCACTCTGAAGCTCAGTTCTGGCTACCACCCTCAAACTGATGGGCAAATTGAAAGAACAAATGTCTGTGTTGAACAGTACTTGAGGTGCATGACAAGTTCTCACCCTAAACATTGGGTGTAGTGGTTAGCTTTAGCTGAGTGGTGGTTTAACACCAATTACCACTCCAGCCTAAAAATGTCTACCTTTCAAGCATTGTATGGATATGCTCCACCTCACCTGGTTTTTCCTATTCCTTCTTCTACTTCTGTTGCCATTGTGGAAAACTACTTGCAGGAAAGAGACCTTATGTTGCAATTGTTGAAAGAAGAACTCTCCAAGGCCCAAAGCAAAATGAATTTTTTGCAGATAGAAAGAGGTCTGACAGAAACTTTGAGGTGGGTGACTTAGTTTTTCTGAAGCTACAGCCTTACAGGAAAACTTCAGTTCATGTGAGAAAGAACCTCAAGCTATGTGCCAAATATTTTGGTCCTTTTGAAGTCTTACAAAAAATTGGAGTTGTTGCTTATAAAATCAAGCTTCCTGTGGGGTCTAGGATTCACCCAGTCTTTCATGTCTCTCAACTGAAGAAGAAAATTGGGTTACAGGTTGTTCTCTCACCTCAACTTCCATTGGTGGACCATGCAGGCCAGTTTGTGATTGAACCTGTTGCTGTTTTAGACACTATAACTACTGTCAGAGGCACATCTCAAATTCCCCAAGTCTTGGTGCAGTGGTGCAACTCATACCCAGCAGATTCAACATGGGAGGATGTTGCTCACATCCAAGCTCAGTTTCCAGATTTTATCCTTGAGGACAAGGATCTCTAAATGGGAGGGGCAGTGTCATGTGCCACAGGTTTCACTATGCACAACTTACATTTCTAAGTAGTTACTGGTGGGTGTAATTAACCATTGAATGGGTGTAATCATCTTAGAGTCATTTCCTCGAGTCCTGTAATGAGTTGAGATGTTTTACTAGTCGTCGATACAGTTAGTGAGGATTGGTCTATTAAACACCAATCACTCTTCTCTCCTGAACATGTAATGAAAAACCCAAATTACTTCAATTGAAGTTTAGGCTCTGATTTATCAGATAGAAGGCAGCTTGCTGCTATTTTATCCAAATTCATCTTGTAGTTGTACTTGTTACACTACATTTACTTCGTGGTTGGTATCACGGTACACATAAATGGGGAATGTCCATTCACCTTTTCCTTATGCGAAAGGTATTTCATAGAAATCTCATATTGATGCTCACAATTATTTCGTTCAAGTTAAAAGATATTTAACCTGGCTAGTTTGGGGAATACACAAATTATTTGAGACCTATCACTAAAAGATAAAAAAAATATTTGAGTAAAATAGAAAACCTCTTTGCTAACTATTTTTCTTAATGACTAATCAATTAGTGTTAATTAGATGTTTAATCTTGTTAACATAGAAATCAACTAATCTTAATTCAGCGAGAAAACATGATATTTTGTTGAATTTATTTTTGATAAAAATCAACTCAGAATCGGTGGATGTTCATGCAGTCTTAGACCGATTTTGGGTTGATTTTTTTAATTCACGATGAACACCTCGAATTGGTTCATATAACTTACTATATAGACTGATTGTAGGAAACGGAGAATGTATTATGTACACATGGATCGATTATGTCATACTTTCTTAAACAAAACATTCATTCATAGTTTTGGAAATCAGTACATTACATCGTTTAGAAAATTAGCGCACTACATAGGACAATTTAGTATGTGAATTCTTGAATCTCGCATATCAATACATCGTTAGTGAACCTTCCGAGCATGTTTGTTCAACAATCCATATTATTTCGCATGGATGAACCGTCGTTCACCATTATGTATTCGTCATAGGCTATTGTGTTAGATAACAAACATATGGCACTTGCGTTGTCCTTGGACATGGTTGGATTGATCTTTTCTCGAAAATATTATTCTTGGGGAAATCCTTAACATTATTAGAAGGTCCGGATTATCTATTCTAGAAACATGATAAGCCATTATTTTCCCCAACTTCTGAATTTATAATATCAAACGCAACGACAACATTGACTGCACTTAATAGTATTCCCTTACAAAGGGTCTCAAAGAGATCTACTTCCACCAATACCCCAGTGAAGTGACCAAATTGTCACTTCAAAGTTGCATCATCAACCATTATTAGAACCCACAAGGCACAGGTAATTCAAATAATATTTTGAAACGCTAATACTGAATCCCTAAATCATAAATTCATATCGAGAAATTTGCTTTGATTGTATGGGCGATAATCAAGAATCCACTTATGGAGATGCAGTATATCAGATTTAAGATACACTGCACCAGTCATAAGTACACGATTCATATCATCATCATAATTAAGAATGATTTGTTCGGACCTTGAAATTTTTGAAGGGGACCATTCTTTTATTTTGGTAGGTCATTATGAAGTAAAGTTCAACACCCCTTATCCACATATAGTAGTTAATGCCCAAAATACCCTTTTATTATTTTAATAATTATATTTTTTTTATTCAAATTTTTTATTATTTTGTCATATTTTTTATTTATTATTATAGAATTGTTATTTAAAAAAAATTAGTTTTAATTAAAATTTCTTGAAAATATATTTTTTAAAACTTTTTAAAAATTATTTTCTTGAAATTTATTAAGTTTAAATTTCTTTTAATTAGGTTAAGTTAGGCTAATTTTTATTCTTAGTCGAGTTCGGCAAGTTTTTTTTTCCTTAACCGAATTTAATGGAAGTAACTTGAAGACAGTTCGGTTAGGAGAAAAAATTGCGATGTAACTGAACTCAATATATAGGTTTTCAAACAAAAGTTCGGTTAGAAGAAAAAATTACGACGTAGTCGAGCTCAATATATAGGTTTTTAAACAAAAGTTCGATTAGGAGAAAAAAATTGCAACGTAACCGAACTCAATATATAGGTTTTCAGAGAAAAGTTCGGTTAGGAAGAAAAATTGCGACGTAAGAACTCAATACATAGGTTTTCAGAGAATAGTTTGGTTAGGAGAAAATAATTGCGAGGTAACCGCCCTCAACACAGAGGTTTTCAAGGAAAATTTCGGCTAAAAGAAAACAAAATCGACTTTTTTTTTGAAGCATGAAATTTATTGAACTACTAAGCGACTATTACAAGGGGGTATTGAATATCCGAAGATTTCAAATACATATACTACAATAACATAACAGGAAGTAGACTGTGAGGATCAATCTCTAAATTAGAATTGCATCAGACATAGATGTTGTAAATGATGGGGTCGACGAATTCTTTCCACAAGAAAATCAGTAATTTTGATGGACATGTTTGAGTCCGTTGTAACTTGGATGTTGGAGATGGGTTTCAATGCAACTGATCCGATATAATATGATGTCTACCTCCTTGATCTCCAGTGTTATCCATATCTTCAACCTGAATTTTGGCGTTGAGAGTGATTGAAGCAGTATCCAATCTTCAACCCTTGTTGATATAGTTCTAAAATCTAATAGTGCTATTACAAAATTACTAATCTAAAACAAGATACAATCGGACAAAAACTTAAAAATTTAATACTGCTAAAGAGCTGCTAAAAGTTACCGAACTGAAAAAGCAGCACAAAGATATTACATACTCGACCAACACTAAATTTTGCTGGAAGGTAAAGTACAATATGACTAACAGAAAATAAGAGGTAAAGGTGACGGATTCATCTCCCATTAGCAAATCAAATAGGTTTTGCGCTTGCTGTTGGAAACAAAGTAACTATGAAGCTGTGATATATTTCTGGAATTTAGTAAGCAAAGTTCCAACATACGGAGATGCAAATTATGATTCCTAAATTCACTTTGGTCAAAAATCACGAAAGATCCAGTAGTCCAATAGAGGACCACGGTGATGGAGTCACTAAGCTTGGATTGCTATGGAGAAATCAATGATGCTATTTTCTTTATTTGCCCTCATCACTATTATCCCAGAGACTAAAACCCAATTCAAAATTAACTTCCGAAAAAGATCTAAATTAGATCAGGAAAAAACAACTATAAGAAAAGCTACAATTCCTTGGTAGAAAGACTAATATACACAGGGGATTCATTAAACCTTAGCAAACAAAACATAAATTCAAATACATTAAACAAAACATCACCAAGCAATAGTAACAAGGAAGTGAGGAGAAAACATTAGGATAAGACACCAGCAATACAACTAGACCAACAATTTAACCTAAAACTAATCCGATGGTTAGAGCTATCTGCCGTACAACATTCAAAACAAGATTAAAATGAAAACATTCGGGAAACAAGAGCTTCACTATCCCAAAAAACCTGCAGAGGATGGAATCAAATGAAAAAGCTAAAATCGATTACCACCTACACAAAAGCGCCAAAACCAGAGTATTGAAAAACAAGGTTCAATTGATTCATAAGAAGAAAATTGATTTATTCAGAGAAAAATAGGAAAAACATCATAGGGTTAAAAGAAAACAGACATTTAAAAACAGAAGTTCTTGGGAATAGTAGGTAAAGATTGAAGCTTAATAAATAGATATGAGGTTTGAAAAACGGGTCATGGATCAGGTCACGACCAAAGGTCATGACCGTTCTAATGTGTTTTAACGGGTGTGAGCACGTTTTGGGCAAAAAACGCGATGTTTAGGAAAAAACCCGTTATTTTGATATTTTCTTGAAATAACGGGTGTGATAACAATTAAATAGAAAAAATAAATATATTATGATCTGAATTTCCTATCTAACAGTTTTAACATGCGTGAAAACGATTATAACGGGTCTAAATAACGTTGTTACCATGTTTTTCTATTTTTTTCTTCTAAAATACGTGTATAACAAGTGTGAAAACGAAAAAAATGGTCTAAAAAACTGATGTTAAAATTTTTTTTTATTTTTCTTTTTTTTTTTTATTTTAGTTACAATGAAACTATTAAAACTCCAAATCAACAAAAGAAGATACAAGAGAGTTGGAAGGGAGCCGCGCAACAAGTTGTGCTCCAATCCCTTTTTAAATGACCACACCTAGTCTATGGAAAAGGAAACCTCCCACATCAATATTCGCATCATAATTAACCAAGTAATTACGCAATCTCTTCAGGAAATCTATAGTGTCACCACCAAGCTCCCCCAGAGTAGTGAAAGCAAGGACCCGAACCCAAAATCTTTAGCATCACGTTTCTCCATATATTTGTTACGTTTCCGTGTCACAGCATTGTTAATTGCTTGACCAGGAACGAAAGTACTAACAACTCCCCGGGTAAAAGGTGAGACACCGGTGACATCCAAAAACATGTCATGACCATTATCCCAGTTATAAACCATAATATCAGCTGGTCTTAGAACAAGTCCGTTATTGGAAAGGAGGCCCAAATCTACCTCCTTTCTAGCTGGAACACCTGTATGATAACGCATATCTGCAAAAGTTTCATGAACTAAGTCGTGTCTGAGCTTAATACCAACCTCATGGGTGCAGTATAGCGCATGGTCCCCATAAATATCCATTTTCCTATCACAACTAGAACATACCCCCTTCTTCGAAAAGTGGAATCCCAAGCATGTATCGCAGCACAACACAAAATTGTCGTGGACCAATTTTTTGATTAAGCCCTTCAGTAGGTAATTCCTTCTGTAGTGCATCAAAGTACTTAATCGCCAAAGAACTCATAGAGTGAGGGGAATATATCAATGCAAAGAGGAGAAGTATCACTACCACGTACCTGATTGAAAGTGTTTAGTGCGTGCTCGAAGCTTGGGCTCAAACCCACTAAGCCTGACTCGCGCAAAACATTATTCTGCTGGATATGGGTCTGCGTAATAGATGCCAAATAACAATACTTAATAGTATCTCTTATCGTGTACACACCCATGCCACCATGCCAAATGTTATTTAGAAGAAAAAAAACCTAAAAATTAATTTTAGGAAAACGGTTATCACATGCGTGAAAACAGTTATAACTGGTCTAAATAACGTAGTTTTTTTTCCTATTTATCGGTGTTATTCATACATGCGTATCGGTGGCCTCACATGCACGCTACATAGGCATGTCCGTTTTAACGGTCGTTTTCTCGAAAAGAACGACCGTTTTCCAAACCTTGTATATATCCAACATCAAAATAAGGAAAAAGTAAGAGGTAATTGGATAAAATCCAAAAACTGATTTTTCTACTTTTCTGATGGGGATTGAGGAGGTAACAAACTGAAATTACCTCTTATTAAAGGGATGAAGTGAAGCAGTAGATGAAACCAAGGATGGATGTATCGATGAAGATCACAGCCGGTTAAGGTCGATGAAAAATTCCCATCAAGCAGACACAAGCTGAGAATATGGGTGTATAGAATGTCCGGAAGCATGCGGCCTGCCATATACCGCCCAGGTCCGAAGGAGCCCATGGGCGCCCGACAGCCTGTCGTGTGGGTTGCCCGATAATTATAAGTGGGCGAACCCGGGTTTTTGTTCAAATATTGGAGTCCATCATGTTAGCCTGCCCGAGAGACTGTTTAGTTACCCAGCCTGCCTGACTACCGATGGCATGAAATAAAGTTTTCTACTAGTGTGATGGGTTTCTCAAGAACTTAGATTTCAAATTTGGACAATTTATTGAGGTTAGATAAAATTTTGAATTACATTTCACAGTAATGAATATGAATTTCTTGAGCTATCATTTGAACGAGTTACAGATATACCATCATTCATCAAGCAAAAAAGACAAACCTATATACTTTAAAAAAAATTGAATTATCTCTTGGGCCCAAGGCCTGCCCGACCTGGCCTATGTTGTTTCACAGGTATGGACGGACCATGGGAATTACACTTTTGTTATTGCTCGGCCTGGCCTGGCCTGTTAAACTTAATGGGTAGTAAGGACTACTCGACCGTCCGGCCCGACTTGTGCTATATTTGGGCTTGGGCTGGCCTGCCCTGCCCGATGTACACCCCTAGCTGAGAAAACATAAAATCTTCAGGAATGAAGAGATAATTACACGAACATGCAAGCAATCAACGCAAATGAATTGGTAGGACCGATGAATCGAGAATTTAGCCTACGAGGTTAACTAAATCCATGGCGACTATTTTAGGATTTGATAGTGAAGATTCAGTTAAGGATTAGGAATTTGTTACTCTGATTTCTTCTCTAGGCAAAGAAAATCAATCTAATATATAAAGATTAAAATTGGTACTGCTCAAATTTTTTAGATCTGAGAATTTAAGTTTGTCGGAAGTTTTTTTCCCCTTGCCAGAAATCGCTTCTGGAGAGGAAAGAGAAAGAGTAGTAACAACAATTTACTGATTGTATTGTTACAAAAAAAAAATATTGACTTGACCAAACTCAACATTTTTTTCTTTTACAGACTAAAGTTCGGTTAAGAGAAAAAACATTCGACCTAACTGAACACAACAGTTGGCATAGGAAAAACAAATTGAGGTTCGACTAGAGAGAAAAAAAGTTCTAGCCGAACCATACTTAATAAAAAAAAAGTTAATAAAAAGTTAAATGAAAAAATATTAAAAAAAAAAGTTAATTTAAAAAAAAAAATTAATTAAGTAAAGGGACAATTTAGTCATTTGCTCTTACTAGACATCCATTATCACAAAAAAAATAGCGTAATAACTTAATGGTCCTCCGAAAAAACCATGTCGTTTTCAACAGCCTATATATACTATACCAAAAAGTGCTGCAGTCAGCTCTGTGATTAAATTGGAGCGCATGCCACCCAAAATCCCAGAATTATTATTACTTATCAGAATCCCAGCTCCAACATTCCCCGAGTACCAGAGAGGCACCATGGTAAAATACCATGATATTCCCTGGTCGAGGAGGTATCCAGACATGTTGAGTGATTCTTAGTGATTTGAGTTTCTTGCGGTACTATGACATATATAAGGGGGGTTGAAGGAATTCACTACGGTGGCCGGTGGCTAATCCACTTCTTCAAGGCCATTACCCAGCGGAATGCTTTTACCAAGCTCTTTCAATTACATCAAGTGTGAACTTGTTCAATCAAATTTAGCTTCAGAAGTAACGATCCAAATGCTGTTCAAATTAACCAAGTTGGCTCCTTGGCAGTTGACAACGTAACAAAGCAATGGACAAACCTCAGGTTTTTCTGACGCCATAACTGAGAGAAGGAAAGCACTGTAGGGCCTACTTTTAGAAGAAGGACCTCCACATTTCTGAAATTTGTACTCTCAGATTTCGAAACCGATGGAACACTTTATCAAATTCCATTCTAAGAATACCAATAGAACTCTGTTTTAGTTGAAATATAAGCAGGGGTTGAAGGCTGTATGGTTCTATAGGAATCTCAACTCACGAGCTAGTTGAGGTGATAATAGTAGTCGTCTTTGTGAGGAAGATAACAAGTATTAAAAGTATGTTCACCATAAGACTGCTTTTGTTCATTGGCTGGAATTGATCGAATAAATGACTGGAAGCACAAGCCAAAACTACATACGACTGGAATCAAAAGCCAAAACCATGCCAAGATGGTGAACGAAACAATAAATTCAGCTTAAATTCGCTCGGACTTGGGAGGTTTTCTGGACAGAAAGATGCTGTCAGCAAGGAAATGCTGTCCACAGCTTTTGAAAGAAAACAGTTATCATCGAAGTGAAAACTCACAGTTCTAGGGTAAAGTTAACAAAAATAATGGGGCGATTCGCAAAATCAAAGTGAAAACTTGTTAGGGAGTGTACCAATCCATGTGTTAAAGGATGATTTGTCTTATATGGATTTTGGTACACTCCCTAGCAAATTTGCACCTCCCATTTGCAATGTTGGGATATACAAGTGCTCCCTCACACTATGTATGAAACTGATGAACATGATTGATTGGTAGAAAAAAAAACAGAAGGAAAAGAACTTCCTGCAGGAAAATCATGAAATCAGTTCAAAATGGCAGAATGATTTTCAGAGAAGAAATCACATCCATTAGACCCTTGTTGTCAAAATAGTGCTACTTTTCTCAACTTATAATCAGTTTTAATTTCGGACAAATATTTGTAAGTGGTCATAGTATAGAGAATAAGAAATTAATTTTCGTAAAGCTAGTCGCAACGTCAATCAAGTTTATTTACTGCATTCAACTACTCCAGATATTTGAGTGTTTAAAAGAAGATGTTCCAGAGTGAACTCGTTCTTTTATTTGACCTAATGATGGTATGTACTGTATAGACTCTTTGGACTTTATAATCAAAAAGAAAGATGAAGACGACAAACCAAATGAGTATATGAAAATGTAAACTATAATTCAGAAATCAACCTTAAGATGTCTTACTTAGTTGCAAACCTAGATCTGATTATGAGCTTGCACCATAAACATTGATCCTCTGCTCGATCTGAACCCTGCAACTAGGGCAAGTAGCTTTACCCTTCTTCCCATAATCATTGCTGCAATTGGCACACAGAACTTGGTGGGCACAAGGTAGGAAAACAACCGAGGCTTCATCTATCATGCATATTAAGCATACCCTGACAAAGTTTGTTTCTTTCTCCGATGAATCAAGCAATTTATTCAAGTCATGAAGTACCCTTGCATTGATCTCCCTCTGAGGTTTTGCCATCTCAGGGTCTCCATTTGTCTGGTAGTTAACCTGAATGGATTCCGCAGATGCCCTAAGACGAGATAGTTCTTGTTCCAATCTCTGGATGTCATCCTTATGGCGCTGAAAGTCTATCTCCACCTTGCGACGCAACGCCTCCTGGTTGCGTTTCACACTTCCCTCGGCTGATTCCTTTGATCTCCGTTCCTCCTCCACTTGTGACATGACCAACTCTTTAGCCTTAATTTCCTGTCTCCAGTTCACCTGTAATTGATCAGGGGAGAGATGAAGGGATGCCCTAATAATGGATAGACCAAAATCCATATCTAGAGTCTTAATACAAAAGTATTCAAGAGCACCAAGTAGTGTATGGAACAAATTACAGAACCCCCTCAGAGATTCAATGGCATGCTTTAGTAACAGAAATCATTTGGCTAACTGTAGGAGAAATAAGTATTACTCTTCAACCTAGATTTTAGTTTCATTTCTTCAAAACCACATATAAGGATAGTGGAAAAATGTATAAGATAAAGATGGTATATTTAACGGACCTCGGTTTCTTTCTGAGTCTCCTTTATTCGAACTAACTGTCGTTGTAGCTGAAAGATCTTCTTTTTTTCCTCCACAACCTCCTCCTGTAATTTAGCTTTCTGCTTCTCCCAAGCCAGAAGCCTCTTAAGGCATTTTTTCTCTCTCTTTGCAACCTCCAAACAAGTTGTAGCAGACTCTGATGCACTCAGCTTGGAAGCTTCCATTTCTGCCTTGATCTCCGCATTTTCATTCTCAAGCCTTCTCACAGCTGCATTCGCACGGTCAACTTGGCCACTTGCTTTTCTCAAAGCATTCTCCATCTCTGACAGCTTCTTCATGGTAGTGTCCTCCAAAGTCTGTTTACCTTTTTTCAGGCGCTGGGTCTCCTCTCTTTCCATCCTTAACATCTTAAGCTCTGTAAGATCATGACTGAGCTTTCTAGCAGCTTGCATTGCTTTTTGGTGGGCCCATTCTTTACGATCTTTCACTTGTCCCTCGAGTTCCCTGATCTGGTGAGCAAGATTCATCATCATTTCACCTTTCGAATCAATCCCACCATCCGGTTTATCATCAAGGCTTAAGTTACCCAAGCTGCTCAACACTGAGCTCACCACATCCGGATTCTGAGTGTCACGGGATTCCTCATGTTTCTCTGATGGATGTTCAGAATCAGCAGGAATTCCTACAGGTGCATCTCCAATAGACAAAGAACTTGGACAGACCCGTGATGATACAACACTTGATTTTGATTTTGCCCGGATTGACGCTGCAAACATAGTTACATTCCTTTGCAAAAGTGACTTCATTGATGGTGTGAGATTGAACCTCTTGGGGCATTCAATATCTCTTACCACCGTAGTAACATCAACTGAAGAAGGATAAGATCCGCTAAGTGGAAATTCACAAACTTCACCAGCTCCAAATCCCCAGCCACCATGAAACCGACATAACCCAGGAGGAATCCCAATTGGATTGGAACTTGCAGTAATTTCCCCATCTCCTTTACTACTAGTAACAGTACTAGTAGTAGTTGTTGTAGTAGAATTATTTGACGAAGGTAAAACCGGTATCTCCATAGTACTCGCACGACCTACATGAAGATCACTCATAAGGAGACACCACATTGCATCTCCTTTACTCAAATTAGGTCTAACTTGCTGAAGCAAACAAACCATTCCTGCAAGAGAATACTCTTCTAACTGCTTTAAATCAATAAAAGACGAATCGGGTTCATCCGAATCCACATTACCACTATTCAAATAACTCACAGAATTATTCAGAATATTTGTTAAAACATCCAATCCACCATAACAATGTCCATTATGCAATATCGCTTTTAGTACATGCTCTTCATCATAACCAAGACTAATAAGTTTAGTAATAGCCTCATTATATAAAAATTCAAGATTCTTTAACAACAATTCCTCTAATTGATCTTCAGTACAATAACCCCAACCACTTTCATCAAAATTGGGGTTAGGGTTTCTATTTTGATCACCCCCATTATTATCAAAATGATGATGATGATGATGATGTTCAGATGGTTTTAATGTTAACTCAGGATAAGATGACGGTGGTTTTACGTGCTTTTCAGGGTGGGTTTGTTCAGAATCTGATTTTATTGCTGATCGAAGCTTCCGATGATTTCTTAGATGCTTTTCTCTTACTGTACAACCCATTATACCCAAAGAAGAAGATAACGAGAATCACAAATGAAGAACCCTAAAAAGAGAAAACACAAAAGAAGGAAAAAAAATCAACTTTTTCGGAAATTGATAGTTATAAATATATGATACAAAATTTCAATCTTACCAATTTAATTTATAGAGACTTGCAACCTTCGTTCGCGTTTGTGATTTAGATGTAGAGATGGAGAGTAGCAAAGAGCGACTGGGAGAAAGGAGAGGAATTTGAAGATGGTAACTTATAAAAAACTTTAAGATCTAATCCTATCAGGTTCAAAATGGGTTCTAGTGCATATTGGTCCATTTCAAGCCAATGAAAATTATGGGGCACACTTAAGGTGAAACGGGATGCCATTCTAAGGCCAGGGGTGTAAATAATACCCGAAAATACTCGGCCTGCCTGTATCCGCCCGAGCCCGCCTGTACCCGAAGTAGCCCAAACCTGTTATGACCCGTCATGGACCACCCGGCCCGGCCTGGATTAAATTATTGGGCGGTCTCGGGCTTTGCGATTAATTATGATGCCCGGCCTGATACCCGACCTGGTGCCCGGTCTGAAAGCCTTCTATGTGCCATTAATCATTTAATATCCTCTTAAAAAGACTTAAAAGTTACAATTTTATAATTGTCAATTTTATGTCAAGAAAAATAAAATATATAATTGTTTTTACTTATAATTAACCTTTTCAAAACATTAATGGTAATATATTTTCTTATTAGAAAGTTTATTGTACTCTAATTAATTATTTATTATAGGCTAAAATTAAAAATTTGTCAGTGTAATTTAAATATAAAATAATACTATCACTTACGATATGCAATGTTGGAAAGGAAAGGATATTGTATTTAATACCGTTCATTTGAAAATTTAAACTTAAAAAAAAAATAGTGGCTTGTCCGGCCCGATCTGGCCTGCCCGTATAAAAAGCGAGCTTTGGGCGGTCTTTGGGTAACAAATTATCTACTTGTGCCCGGCCTGTACGGCCTGAATTTGTTTACGGGCTCACAAATATTAAGCCTGGCCTGCCCGGCCTGTCTTAGTTTTTGGGTCGGGCGGCCCGGCCTGCCCGAATTTACATCCCTACCTAAGGCCAGTTCTTATGGGTGTGGCAAACCAAAGAGTTTGCCATTTTTGCACCCACTATGGAGCTGGCAAACCGGCCTGGCTAAGTGCCCATGCCAGGTAAAGTTTCTACCGAGCGGTCGAGTCTCGACCACTAGCGATTTCTGTAAGACCAACCGGTCTAGTTTACACCACTAAGTGGAATCTGATCCAACGGCCATAAATCTTCCCCTATAAATACCACATTCCTTTACCATTTTAACTCACACCTTCTCTAATCTATTCTTCACATTTGTTAATCTAAAACAAATTTCATCATTCAACTCTTTCATTCACTCGTATTGTATAATTTCTTTAATATGTCTCAATCTAATACTCAATCTAATAAAACTAAGAAGATTAGGGGTGCAAAATGTACCGTAGCCGAAGATGAAAGCATTTGCGGAAACTATGTGTTCTATACACAAGATAGTGTCGATGGTGCCCATCAACAATCTAATAAGTTATGGGATAACATATTTGCTAAATTTCATGATGAAACTATGAACATCAACGATCCTAATGCAAATGGATTGTCAGGTCGCTTCGTTATAATCAACGCCCAAATTTCCTTGTATGTCGCTGTTCTAATGCAAGCTGCTCGTGCTCGAGCGAGCGGTCTTGTCGATGTTGATGTCGAACGAAAGTGTCGAACTGATTGGCACCATAAACATGGGAAATTTTTTGCATATGAAAGTTGTTATCATATTTTGAAAGTGTTACCTAAATATAATCCAGAAGTGTTAGCAAACAAGCAGAATGTACCTGCAAGTTCACCATACACTTCTTCACCTTCAACGCCAGCTTCACAACCATCTCAATCATTTCATCCCCTTTCGGAGAATGCATTTTCTTCACCAGAAACCACAAAAAACAACAACTCCAACTTGAATGTCAATGTTGCGATTAAGAGAAAATTATTAGGAAGAAACGCTGCAAGAGCAGCGAGAAAAGCTTCCCAAGAAGGAGAACCAAGTGACGCTGTTTTGGATACTTTGATAGAGAATTAAAAGATTGCCGAAAAGCAAAGAGCTGTAGACCGACAGTTCTTGACTAGAGAAGATTCTAAATGCAAACACCACAACAATGAATCCCAGACAATATATGGTATGGGAGATGGAGATGAACATGTTAGCAGAGGAGTTGGAAGAAAAACGAAACAAGAGAAATTTGGAAAAACAATTTGGAGTTCAAGTTGAAGATGAGGAAGATGAAGACCACGATGAAATAGTGCCACTTAATTAATTAATGTATCAACTTTAATGTTAATGAATATGAGTAGTTAAAACTTATGGTGAATGAAATTTTTCTAGTTTTTCATTACACATTGATCTAGTTTTTTCATTACATTAAAACTTAAATTAGTTTTTTTATTACATTAAACCTTAAACTTGACAACATCCGTGAAAACTAATATTAAGCCTAACATCCCATACGAGTTATTAGAAACTTCTTAAGAATTTGGTAATGTGCTTCGTATTCGAAATCTTTTCATTTCCATCATCGCCACCCGTTTCGAGTTCGTATTCCCAATTCAGCATTGGTCTCACCTCTAAGACGATATCGAGTGACAATCCTTTTCATAGCTATAAAATCCACAAGCTCTTTTTTGATATCCATGAATCGGGGAAACAAAGCAGCACGATCCCGGTTATGAGGATTACCTGTCTCAGTGCAGAAGGCATCATGAATTTTACCCAAATAACTCATACTAGGTAAACCGTGTATCCGTCGTTCTTCACCTCTCTTCGGGTAGTATGTTACATAGTTTCTACAAAGAGATAAATCTTCATCTTCAGTGAATCTGGGATCATCCATTTTCTTAACCAGAAAAGTGTTTTTGCAGAGAAGTGAAGGTGTGATTTTGAAACGGATGAAGCGAAGTGAAGGTGTGATTTTGAAATGGATGAAGCGAGGGTATATTTATAAGGAATGCCGGAAATTGAGTCTAGACCGCTAGCGATTAAGTCTAGACTGCTAGCGATTGAGTCTAAACTGCTACTTTAAATGGTCGTTCAAAAATTAAAACTTAAACAGCTTCAAAACAAAACTATGGAATAATGAAACTTAAACAATGAAAAAATTTCAAAAAATAAAATAAAAAATAAAATAACAAATGAAACAACACTACTAAATTCGTCCTCCATCTCTTCCAAACTCATCCCACATATTCGCTTTGAGATCTTCCCTTAACCTGTTATACAAAGTTCTGTTCTCAATATGACTGGTCATTTGCGCATAGTTCCTTGCAGGTAATCTTCTTGCTGGTATAATCTCAGGCCTTAAGTCTTCATCTTGATAGTTAGTCCAATTCTTATTACGACGAGTTTCCTGGATTACCATGTTATGCATAATGATGCAAGTCAGCATAGTCTTATGCATTTCACGAGCACTTAGACCACGATAAGGCCCACAAATGATTGCGAACTTCCGCTTCAGAATTCCAAAAGCACGTTCCACATCCTTTCTCAGATCCATTTATCTACTATTGAAATATGAGTATGAACGACCCATTTCATCGGAAGGTGGCTGACGGTAACATTGAACTAAAGTTGACCATTTTGAATAAATTCCATCTGCAAGATAATAACCATGAGTGTATTGATCCCCGTTGATACTGAAATTTACCCGAGGAGAAATTCCATACTTTAAATCTTCAAATAAAGGCGATTCGTATAAAACATTTATATCGTTTTGAAATCCCGGGAGACCAAAAAAAGCGTGTCATATCCAACAATCATATGAAGCAGCAACCTCAAGGATAATCGTTGGTTGTGCGGAATGACCCTTATACTGACAGGCCCAATAGGTAGGGCATCAGGTCCATACCCAATGCATGCAGTCAAGACTACCCATCATTCCGGGAAATCCACTTTCCTGATTTTGCTTTAATATTTCTCTAACATCTGCGTCAGTTGGTTTTCGTAAATAGGTTGGACCAAAATGATTAATCATTGTTTCATAAAACAACGAAAGATACTTGTATGTGGTTGTTTTACCAATACGAAGGTACCAATCATTAGAATCTGGAGGTCTTCCATATCTTAGAATCCTTAAGGCCGAAGTAACCTTTTGTTCTGGGCCATGACCACTAATATTCAGTGCATCATACTAATAATTAAATTGAGGTTCTACCTGACAAAGCTCACCAATAATCTTTAGCACCAAATGTCAGGGCATGCAGAATCGGCTTTGAAAATTTTTATCAGAGAACACACAGCCGGGAAGAAAATAACCATGCATCAGCTTCTCGTGCCATTCATCCCGACCCCGGTACGTATATATTCTTGTGAACACTTCTTTTGGCTCTGGATCTCTAGGTATTTGCCCCGATGAATATAGCTGCAACAAGTTGTTGGTTAGATCTTTATCTTCATCTGACTCATCATCAATTTGTTTCAACGCCTGAACGAATATTCGTTGTTGTTCTTCAAATCGATCCATATGAATACACACTTCTTCCTCAGAAGAATCCATTGAGTTGAATTAAACATATGATTAAAGGTACAGAAGAGTAAGATGATAGAATTAATGAGAAAATGAGGTGTGATTAAATTGAATTGAATGGGGTGAATTTATAGGGAGACGAGGGGGAAATAGCCGTTACTTCACCATTTCATAACCGGCGACTACAAGACCGACCGGTCTAATGAAGACTTATAGCGGTCGAGACCGTTCGATGGAAACTCGATCACTTAACTTATTCCCCATAGTGGAACGTCCAGTTTGCCAGGTCAGCTGGCATGGAAAATGGAGGGTTTATCCAATCCCCATAGGAACCAGCCTAAATCCGAGCCTCATCCTCGTCGGGGTGAGTATTTGGCCCGAAATCTGCCAATTGGGCCAGGACCAACTGTACTTTTATAGATGGGTACCCGGACCATTTGCTAATGGATTGGATGCGGATGATTTTGTTGAAATCTAATGGATTATAGATTGGGCCTAGGTGCAATCTAAAAATATCTGTTGGATATCTGAATTTATTAGATTAAAGGCACCGACCATCAATATTCCATTGATTTTTTCCCATTTCTTCTCCGAAGACTTATAACAAACATAAATGGGAACCCAAAATTTAGCACAATTACGACAACACCTTATCTCTTATAAACTGTACTCTTCATATATCTTGCTCGACCAACCACAAGAAATTTAAACATACATTTTTTATTAAACTTCTTTGGTATAAATATGAAGTTTGTACATTTGTCTTTTGTCATATTAGGTATTCTTTTCATGTCATACTTGATGATTTTGTAACAAGTCTTATGGAGGAATCCAAGCTATTCCAAGCTTGGAAAAAGTGTGGATATCAAGTCTAATGGCTTCTCAAGTTGGGGTAATCCACACTTTTTCCAAGGAATGTTCTAAGGTTTCATGAAAGATAACCTGGAATCCATAAAAGTGTTAATCTGAATGCGTTAAACGCTAGCTATTTCGAACCACGTTCAATCTTGTGGTTGGTTTTATTTCTAAATCTAATAGTCTCTTTTTGACTGTTGATTTTGTGGGCCAAGATTGAACGCGATTTGGAATTTGTTTCACCTTTCACCATTAAATTTGAATTTCCATGATCAATTCCAAGTGCTTAGGTGTCATGGAATTTGGGAGATGGAATTCTTTCACTATAAGACTTGCTATACAAGAGTAGTATATGTGTAGGTGGATATTTGATTCCAAAAGTACACCAAAAACATCTTATTTCAAAGGGGTTCTTCCAATTTTGAGTAACTTCAAAAGTATTACACTTAAATTCAATTTTAAACCCTTAAATAGTATAGCTCATTTCCAAAACAATCAATAAGCTCGTTTTTTTTATCTCTATATTATAAATTTTAATTATAAAACAAATCCACATTATCCGCATCCAATCCGTCCATCTGTGCATCCATTGGATGAAAATCCGTAGGATGCTAGATTGGGGTGAAAAATGCGGATGCCAAATTTGAAATCCGTAATGAATTGGATTGGATGCGGATGGGGTGAAAAACGTTCCATATCGACCCATGCTCACCCCTATGACATGCACAAGCCCCATCCTCAGTTTCACAAGCATTATGGTCCCATGTTCCATATGTATTCCTTAGCCCCACGGGGTAGTACTCTATAAAGGCCTCAATCACAAGTCCAAGTCTATGAATACTATAGAATGTATAAGCACCATATTACTGAAGAGGTGATCCTTTAAGCCTTTGTAATCTTAGTTTCAGAGCTAAAGATTCCACAATGATTTCCTCAAGGCCCCAACTTGAAGATTCTATAAATGAAGCGCAATCTATTTCTCTAGTGTCTCTTTAATTATGTTTTTAGCTTAGTAGTGAATTTATCTCTATTTGGTTGTCGAAGTTTACTTTTAAACAACAAAATTTTGTCGTTGACTAAGAGGATCTTTAAACCCAACCTTATGCAATCAGAAAAAAGTTATTTCGATGTGTTTAGTTTAATTTTCTTCATTATTCTTTAAGTTTACGGTCCATTCATTTCATGATACAATACTTATTTATGCTTTCAACATATCGTTCAAGTTATTTTATGTATCTTAAACTCTTTTATTTCCTATGCACTTTACTTATGCAAGATCACGACAAGAGAATTTGTTAAATCATAGCTTGGTTGAGCTCACCAAGCATTGATATGTCAACGTTGGTTGTCATACTTTAGTATCAAAACTCATCTAGAGTCGTTTGATTAATTAATTACTAGAATCAACTTCGTTTAGGTTAGACTAGAAAATGTAGGAATGTTGAGACCAAGTATTACTCTGAAGACCTGAAGAAGTGAAGATGTAACGACTACAACAAAGATATCATCCTTCCACTTGAGGCTAGTAATATTGACTTGAACTTGTTTACATTCCTAACGTATCTTTCAAGTAGTTTTATTTGAAAACATAACGTATCTTTCAGTTTGCATTTAAACCATAAGGAAAAAACATCCAATAAAAAAGATGTTTTTTTTTCCAATAAAAAAAAGTTTGCAGGTTAACCAGAATCATAAGATCATTTTTGACTCTCTCAGCAATTGTTTTGTTAGAGAATCAACGACAACTCTTTATCATCAAAGGAATTGAAAGTTCAATTTTCATCGTAACTATGTTGAAGCATATGAGCAGCTGACAAAAAAATTGATAGATATGTTTCCATTTAGATAACAAGATTCAGGTATTGAAGTGTGTTGCATACATTGGACAACTAAAATGGCATTTGAATAGATTCGAGTCATCAAACAAGAAGTAACATAATTCAGATAAGATAGAAATTTAAAATAGATGTAATTTGAATCTTTTTAATGGGTAGGGATTAAGATGAGATGGTTACAGATCAATACCATAATCACGAATCGGATAAAATCGAATTAATCATAAAAATCAAAACCATAAAATCTTAGTTCCGATGTAAAATACATTAATTGAATTTATGAATTACTCTTAAAATGATACAAAGAGATTAGACTTATCTTCAAAACAAGCAAACGTAATTTTGATATCTTGGTTTAAAATTAAAACCCTAAACTGTTTTTTTTTCTTTTCTGAATATTGAGTCCAAACTCAACTAATTGATGATTACAATCAAACCAAGCAATTGAGAAGAGAAGACATTTACGTTTTGATGAAACTGTGTTGAAACTTTCTGAGTCAATCCAAGTGCTTCCTAGACGATGATTTAGTTATCAAATACATATGACTTATTGTTTTCGGTGTGGAATCTCAGTCGGACGAAGACGCGCTGATGTACTTTGAGGTAGTCGGAGAATGAAGATGAAATTGCACTGGTGTAGTTTGGTTACACTAGAGAAGAGAGAAGTGAAATTGGCGTTGAGTAGTACTGATATGGTGAAGCGGAAGCAGGGAACGTGGAGATGACAAAAGTTACTAGAGAGAAAGGTGAGATAAGATGCGGAAGGTAGAAAGAAAGGCGGAGATAAAAGAGAGCCACGTAGGGGGAAGAAATTGGGTGAAAATTGAGCGGATTGGTTAGAAACTAGATTCACACTGTAGCCGTCAAAATGTTTTAGGGTAAAATTTACAAAAGATGGAGAAAACAATGAGAGCCTAGTTCTATCCACATCAAATCCAATTCCCCCGAAAAGATGAAGTCCCTTGAAAGTACAATTACCTCGTATAATAATGCTACTCTCTCTTACCACATGTTTACATGCTTCCTTTTATTAAATATGAAAAGACGAGGGCACCCAAATACACCACAATCTTTTAAATATCAACCTATAAGTCCTATACCAAGTGTGATTGTCTATGGAGGAGGTCGAGACAATACGACAACAATGGTATACACTTTGTGTGATCGTCTATGGATACGAAATCGAGACAATACAACAAAAAAGTGTTCATCTGATAATATGTACGGTATTAAACTGAAACACTACAGGATCAATATCAAGTGACTAGGAATTAACGTACAAGTGTATTTATTTTAAATTATAATACACGAATTATAATTGTGGAATGATAAAGTAAATGACACAGCAAAATTTTATTAACGAGGAAATCGCAAATGCAGAAAAACCTCAGGACCCAGTCCAGTTTTGAATACTCTCAGAATTAAGCCGCTATACAAAACCTAATGCCAACTTCGTATAGTTGAGACCAAGTATACTACCTCTAGCTACTTAGTTTCCTCAGTATCCCTGCGCCTTCGAATTCTAGAATCACGCACATGAATAGCTACTCCTTTGGATCGTATTCCAAACAACAAACGAGTGAATCTGTTTTGTAACCGCTCTAATCAATCTTTGATAAAAGATATTTTGAGTTGTTGACAAAAGCTCTCCGTTTAAACCAATAAACTCCTTTGTCTAGTTAGATCAATCTAAAATCTTGATTACCTCGAAATAACCAATTTCCGGATTCGCAATCAATCAATATAGAACTCAGATAGTAACTATAAAGTTATGGCAATCTTATCAACTATATAATCACAAGTCTTATCAAAGATAAACAAGATCTAGTTGGATCCCAGACGATCAAAGTGTGTGCACAAATTCACAAGATACAAAATCTAATAAGAAAATCTTTTTCGTCTTCAAATCTTCAATTGCCTTCTCAATAACCTGCAAAACACAAACTTGAATCCTCTTGTGATCAATCACGCATAGAATGATGTTTGTTAACGATGGATTATCACAAAATGTCTTTAGAACCGCAGATGGTTTTAAAGATCCCGTCGATACTTTGATATAGTTTGAGTGACCCTTATGTCAGAAGAGAAGGTTCTCAAGAATAATCAAACTAGGTGCAATCAAAGTTTCAACAACCGTTAGTCAATCAAATCAATAATCGAAAACTAATTAATAGTGCATTTATCTAGTTTCCCACAAGTGGTACTCATAGAGCTTCTTGATCCTACAAAAGTCTTTAAACGAGCAGTCGTAAAAGATTTCTCCTAATAAGGGTACTTTCATCTCTGGATAGACGGCTCCACCAGAAACAACACGAATGAAGTTTGCCTGACTCTTAGGAAAGTTTACAAGAAATGCAAACTCAAGTATTTATAGACCAAGGTTGTTTGGACAACAAGGAAATTCCAAAACCGAAAATATTCTCAAGATATTCATTAAAGTACCTAATTTCGTTTTTCCTATTTCCAATTAAATGCCAAACCATATTTCCTAAATTTCTCTTAGAAAACTTCCATCATTAGCTTTGCACATTAACCAATAACCTTTTCCATAGGATATGCTTTAATTGCTGGTAATTAAAACTTATATATTTGAAAATCATAATTAAATGTTTTTCAATATTTCGGTTTGGGATCACCTTGAGCATCAAGGAATATCTTAGAAAAATTAATGATAAGAGTTATGTACATGTTCAAATAATGTTGACATTTAGAAGTTTCTCATCTCAGCAAACCCTAATTCCAAAATCACACAAAAAATAAAGAGATATGTGAATATTGGAAACTCGGTTTTGCTTTCTGGGATCGGTTATACCATGTTTGTTTTTTTTGCTTGGTAATATTCAAATTTTATTAATAACCAAAAAATACAACCAAAGCAACAGATAAACTAAAACAAAAATGTTATCAAAAATGGGAAAAGCTATCTAAATCTATAATAAGGAACATCAGGTTTCTCCATACTTATGAAATTTGGGCAAACACTATAATTCTTCCTTATACCTTTACCCAGAGTTGCTCCTTCTTTAGCTAGAGAATCTGTTGATGTATTAATCTCTCTATAACTGTGTACAAAGTACCAAGCTTGCAGAGCATTTTTTATCATATTCCATCTTGTTAAGACCCACCAAGGAATTTTACCTGATTGAAATGCTTGGATAACTGCTTGAGAATCTGATCTAAAGCATACCTTGAGAATATGTTTACTTACAGCCCATTCACCTGCACAAATGATTGCAAAAATTTCTGCAAGATAGTTTGTACCAGTCCCCAAACCATTTGATGCTGCAAATTCAAATACACCATTCCAATTTCTCACTATAAAACCATACCTAGTTGTCCCTGGGTTGCCTCTTGATGCACCATCACAGCAAATGAGGAAAAAGGAAGGGTCAGGCAGATAGAAGAAAATTTCAGTTATTTTACCAGTCTTCACTCTTCTGCACTTCATATCAAAGAATTTTAGTACTTGGAGATCATATGCAGAGTTTGACATTGCACCAGACATTCTTACTTCACTCTCCTTTGTAAATGAAACAATTCTCTTCTGAAGATCTTCTCTGTTATAAGCATAACCATCATAAACTATCTTATTCCTGAGAAACCATATTTCTTTCATAGTTACAAGGGCAGCAACCTTCCAAATTTCTTTAATTGCAGGACTCTTTTGCTTTGCATAAGAAAGAATCTCTTCAAATGACTTGGGATTCATGAAATTGAATAATTCCCCATAGCCATTTCCATATGATTTCACTGTAGTCACAATACCACAGAATATGCTCTAAATTTTCTTCAGAATTTTTTAAAAAAGGACATCTTGAAGCAAGTTGAAAATTCATTCTTTTCATTTTGTCGTCTGCAGGGACTACTCCTCTTAGCAATTTCCATACATTCCCAAAAATATTTGGATGAATTGTGACCGGTTATACCATGACTCACAATATAAGTTGTGACCGGATATACCGTGCTTCCCAAAGTAGCTTGTGATCGGTTACACCTTACTTCCAAAATTAGCTTGTGATCGGTTACATTATGTTGATGTCGTATTTACGAAGTTCAAAAGATAAGCATTATACTTCGTAATGCAATATAATTCCTCGACATTTTGATCATAATGATATGACCAAGTCCAATCGATTGAATATTATATATATATACAGCTTCACATGTTATGTTTTCAATATAATACGACTTGAAAGATACGTTAGGAATGGACAAGTAAAGTCAGTATTACTAACCTCTGGTGGAAGGATGATGTCTTCGTTGAAGTCGTTATTTCTTCGCATTCTTCAGGTCTCCAGAGTAATACTTGTATGTCTCAACATTCCTCAACTTTCTAGTCTAACCTATACGAAGTTGACTCTAGTATTTAATCAAGCGACTCCAGATGAGTTTTGATACTAAAATATGACAACCAAACTTGACATACCACGCTTGGCACATTCAAGAAATATATACTCTAACAATCTCCCCTTTGTCAATTTTAGTGACAAAACTTTATTACATAATATGGGGATAAACGATTACAAAATCACTCATTCTTCATACGCTTGATTCCAAGTTTCAACCGCACAATATCTTTGTTAGAGCATTGCTCGGTTGAACCCACCAAGCGTTGGTATGTCAAGTTTGGTTGTCATATTTTAGTGAATCAAAACTCATTTAAGAGTCGCTTGATTATGTACTAGAGTCAACTTAGTATAGGTTAGCTTGAAAGTATTAGGATATGAGACATTACAAGTATTGCGAAGATTTGAAGAAGTGAAGATGTAAGAAGCTACAACGACAACATCATCCTTCCACTTGAGGTTAGTGATATTTGACTTGAACTATTTCATTCCCTAACGTATCTTTCTAGTCGTGCATATTGAAAACAAAAACTGTGAAGCATGAATACTCTAGATAGACATAGTATTAAAGAATACAATACGAGGTTTATTGCTTAACCATTAAACTTTGTATATAAGACATCGACATAATCGTTTAAATGCTATTGTGATTATGTATGCGTTTGAGGTGAAGATTTCATCCTAGGAAACAATGTTTTACATGTGTTTTAAGGAAGTAAGTCCATAAACTTGTTTATGAATCGAAAAGGAAATCGCTAGGCGTTATTGGTATTGTTATTCATTGCATATCTTGTGAACAACCAATATGGGTGATTTAGTATAACCGTTCATGACTTGTTTGTATTATTGGTAAAACTATTCACAAAGGCCTGACTTATGTATTGGTATGACTTTTATTAGCGAAACCGATCTTAAGTAATCACCTGAGATGGTATGATCGAGTTTGTGATTTGTGTATGATCGAATCTGGTTAAAGGGGAACCGATCCTATTAAGAGGTGAAACACATCACAAAGGGGAATTGATCCTTGTATGAAGTTCAACAAGTTTTTAGCAGAAAGGGGAACCGATCCTATGGACATGTGCAACACGTTTTTAGGTAAAGGGGAACCGATCCTATGGACATGTGCAACACATATAAGTTAGATACCATATATATATGGGGAACCGATCCTAGTACCTAGTCAACTAAATTTTAGAAAGCTAGTGTGACTATGCACAATACTCACATGGAGGTAGAACCGAAACTTGTTTTGGTAGAACCGTTAAACCCATGATTTGTGATTGAGTGTTCTTTATCAATCACATAGTTCTTGAAAGTCAGATGAACCAATTCTAAACTTGTTTGGAAGTTTGGCAAATCAGTTTCAAGGTTGTAATTATGAAAGAGGACTTATAAAGTAAGGATGTCGACATACTTTGAACATGTGATGTAATGTTTATCTTTTATTGTTCAAAGTTATTCCTTAATAGCTAAAGGAAGAAAATCCCAGGATCGAAAGATAAATAAGTTAACAATCTTTTATCTAAGGTTGTTAATTTTATTTTAGGAAAATAAAAATTATTAATGTGCATTTACTAGTTAAAGATTTTCCAAAGAGATTTTGGGTCAATATTTTGGACAGAGCGTTTCCAGGAATTATGGAAACCGAATTTGGAATGTATTGCATATCTTGAGAATATTTTCGGTTTTTTAAATTCCTTGGTGTCCAAACTTCCTTGTCTATAAATACTTGAAATTTGCATTTTTAGCAAACTAATCCTTCGTGACAGCAAACTTCCTCGGTTGTGTTGTTACTGGTGTAGCCCCCTATGCGGAGAGGAGAGTAACCTAATTAGGCGAAATCTCTTACGGCCGCTCAGTTTAAAGTCTTCTTTGGGATTGAGAAGCTCTATTAGTACCGTTGGAGGGAAACTAGATAATTACGGTTTATCTTGTGTTTCCGATATATTTGATTGACTAACTGTGGTTGAACTTTGATTGCACCTAGTTTGTTTATGCTTGAGAATCTTCTCTTCTGATATAAGATTCACTCAAACTAGATCGAAGTTTCGACAGGGATCTTTAGACTGTTTTTAGTTCTAAATTAAGACGATCTTGTGATAATCCATTGTTAACAACTCCGTTCTGTGCGTGATTGATCACAAGAGATTCAAGTTGTTGTGTGCATGTGTTTATTAAAGATATAAGAAGATTAGAAGACAAAGAAGATATTGAAGATTTCTGATTTGGGGTTCATAATCTTTGGTATGCACAATACTTGTTACGGTAGAGAGGATCCAACTATAATCGGTTTATCCTTGTGGTAGATTGGATTGATTAGTTGTGTAGATCGGCATCAATACAATTCTTTGTGATTAAAAGTATTGATTGCAAAATCTTAACAATTACCTTTGGTAGTTGAACATAAGATAGATATAAGAACCTGACGAAGGAGTTTATTGGGATAAACAGAAGAGCCTTTGTCGAACTCATATCACTTGGTTGAAGAGAGTTGCTACCAAACAGATTTGTTGATCCTGTATTATTTAGAATACGAACCAAAGGAATTGTTCCAAGTACGTGACTTATTCGAAAGTTGGAGGCGTGGAAATACAGATGGAACTAGGTGAACTATATGTTAGTTACTTGGTTACAACGATACGAAGTTGGTTTAATTTTGTGTAGCGGCTTAATCCTGAGAGTATCCAATTCTGGACAAGGTCCCGGGGTTTTTCAGCATTTGCAGTTTCCTCGTTAACAAAATCTTGCTGTGTCATTAACTTTTATTTTCCGCGTTATAATTGTTTTATTATAATTAAAGTAAATTACACAAACGTTAATTCCTATTTACTTGATAATCAATCCTATTGTGTTTGGTTAAGTCCGAACCTTTTTATCAAGTAAACATACT
The DNA here is from genome assembly GCF_003573695.1 of Papaver somniferum. NCBI lineage: Eukaryota > Viridiplantae > Streptophyta > Magnoliopsida > Ranunculales > Papaveraceae > Papaver > Papaver somniferum. Next base: position 56,493,369 of record NC_039364.1, on the reverse strand, counting down.
TCGTTGTTGTATTGTCTCGATCTCGTATCCATAGACGATCACACGAAGTGTGAACCGATTAGTTGCATCGTCTTGACTCAGTCCATAGACAATCACTTTCGGATAAAGGACTTATAGGTAGGAAAAGTTTTAGCTTGAGGTATATTTGGGTACCCTCGCCTTTTCAATTGGTATCAGAGCAGGCAAACACGAAAATATCTAACAATATGTGTGTTGTTGTGATCCAACCTATAGGAAATTGAATCTATGTCTGTTCAGTTAACGTTGTGCAAGAGTTTGTCTACTCAAAAGTTGAAGATGTTACTACTTCGTTGACTCATGATCCAGGAGTTGCGAAAACATCTGTGTCTATTTCTGATGGAAAAGAAGATGCTGATAAAGAGTTGGTAAAACTATTAAAACCTATAAAATCTCTGTCTACTAGAGTAGTGTTATTAAAGACAGGGAAAAATATTATTAAACAGGAGATCAGAGATAAAGACATTTAACTGAATTGTCTGGCTAAAGAGAATATGGATCTCACTTTCAAACTAGAAGTTCTTGGTAAATCTCTTACTTTTGTTAAAGAAACACATCCGATGACTCTGACTAATGATGTTATTGTGATTTCTTCTGATGCTGAGGAAACTAAAAGTCCTTGCTTGACTTTTACAGATTGTGATAAAACCGGTTTAGTGACATCTGAAACAGATCAAGATGATGGTAGTTTTCCTAACTACATCAAGTCAGAAGAGGATGAAAAACCAGCTTCTAGATCTACTGATGATCAAACGAAATCTTGTGCAAAGGAAACTTTGAACCGATTCCGTTAGCGTGATCTTAAGGAATACAACTTTCATTCACTTGACAGGTAACTTATACTTCTTCAACATACGGTGGTAAAAATATTGAAGGAAGTTTCTTGTCTTAAAAAACTGAAAGACCATTCCTCAGTAGAAAGACAGATCATACCACTACCCAATAAGATCAACTCAAAAGAATCAGAGGAAAGAGTTGATAATCGTTTCTGGAAAAAGATTCCTCCTCATCCATATCGAAACAATCTTTGTTTTGATGAAGAACGATTCCACAAGAAAGGGAAAGAGAGAATCTCTGCCAAAATAAACAATCAGGAATCTCCGATAATTTTTTCAGATAATCACACTGATGTGAATCATAAGGAAGTCCTTAGAATGAGAAAATCTTATGAAAAATCTCATTGATAGAATTAAGTGAGATTTATCTATCTCTGAAAATTATCACGTCAGTATAGTTTCTCCACATGATCATATCTCTTGAGTTAGAAAAGATCATCCTCTTGGGAGAAAATACTTTGGGCAGAAATTCCCTAAGAGAAACATGAACCATGTTTCTGATATTCAGTGTAAGCTAGAAAAAGCTTACTCCGATGCAACCTAGTTGTATCAAAATTGTGCACTCTCATCCTCTTTCGTGCTCTTATTCATGGATGGGAAAGGCACAATAAATCTGGAGCACATTTGTTTGTGTAGTTGTTTATCAGAAAAGTTGTGAAATTTTATGGATAGCTGTGAATCCGTAGTTGTCTAAAAATGTTCATGTTTATCATGATCTTCCAAAAATAGGTTATATTTGGAATTTTCGAATTTTAATAAACCTTCCAACTTGAGAAGTTCGGACAAAGGAAACGAAATATATTGTTTAATATTTTCGGTTTCCCCTGATATCTTTCGGTCCGGAAGTTGTCTCTTTTAAAGGGAAACTATCTCTTGTCTGTATTCTGATACCCTGATCAATCTTTTATATATATATATATAAGCAATCATGCCTCCAATAACTCGCAGTATCTCAAAGGCTAATAAGGAGGAAGCTCAAAAGGTTAAAGATTGTCAAGGAATCAATACAAAGAGGAAGAAGAAAATCATATCAAATATCATGTCTGATTATGATTTTGATAGTTCAGTTGGATCACCAGATGAGTCATGACTATTGGCTTACAACCTACACGATCCAACCAAAACCAAGTGGATTCGTTCTGACAGTATGATTGACTATATCCAAAGTTTTAAGGAACTAATAACCAATCTCATAATAACGGTTCAAAGTCAAGATTGGCTCAAAGATAAGATTGAGAAAACAAAAATTGATATGCTGATGTGAAGATTCAAGTTAAAAATCTTGAGAAACAAGAAGTGGTTGCTTACAAGTCTCTTGAGACATGCTTCAAAAGTTTGAACACTGAAGAAACCTCAGTGAACAACAAGAGCACCACTAGAGATTAAGTTATATGTTGTAATACTTAATCCAAGAAAATAGACATCAATTTTTTGATTTCTTTCAATGATTGTATTAAGTCTATTATGAATAAAACTATTATGAATAAAATTATTTGATTTATAATTTTTCTTGTGATGGTTTTTGATTTACATAGCATGTGCTTGAATGCTTTATTATTGCTATGGATGTTTATGGGATGTTTGATTTCGGTTTTATTACCTTGATATTCGATCTCATAATGTTGTGAACCCTTATGGTCTGGGTGACTTTTTGATTTAGCAGGATTAAGTTCTAGCCCATGATGGTAGGCTTTATCAGAGGATCATGAGGGGTTCTGATAGAAACAATATATGAAAAAGTCATAATATGTTGAATCGGTTTTGGTTTAGCATAAAAGCATATGTGTTTCGGTGGTTTTCAACTTTTGCTTGCAATAGTTAAAAAACGGGTTTCAACCTTTCTCTGGTAAAGGTTGGTTGTTGTTCTTTTGTTTTGCATAAGGATGAAAACATAATGATATCTCGATATCAATTCTCCATGGAAGAAGATGCAAACATATTGGAGAAGTGGATGCGAAATTTGAGGTAACAATCTTGTTAGTTAATTGTTTTTCTGTTTAAGAAAAGCTTGATTTTTATTTCATATATTTATTGCTTTTGCTTAACAAAATTTCTATCCAATTGATGTTTTATTCCATGATGTGTGTATGGATGTGTGTGTGATTCAATTGGTTCCGGTCAAGAAAAACTATTGTTATCTTGCTTTATTGTATGGTATCAATTGTTTAGGCTTACAAAAATTTCGGTGCAATTGCGGTGCTATAATGTCTATATTGTTTCAATTGCTTCCGGTTGAGGTGAATAATTATGCAAGTTGATTCATTTGGTTTTTATGAATTGTATATGGCTTAACGAAAGAAAATTTTTACGGGATGGATTGTTTAGTCCAATTCGATTCCGGATAAAAGAAACTAAGTTTATCTTAGTTAGACTTATCAAAGTAGAGGTTTCGGTTATTCAAGTCTAATCGAATGCCTTAACAAGAAATACTAGTTAACTAACCTAGTACTTGTCTTGTTTAAAAGTGAAAGGTCTAAGTTATATGGATAATTAGAGCCTGATGAGAAAAATAAAGTTATCTTTTTTTGGTCTTATCGAATGAAGCAGTTGTATTTGTACAATCGGTTTAGCAAAGGAACTAAGGTGCTTAGTTGATTTTTGGTTTGCTAAACTATTAGGGAAAATTTCTTCGGGCAATTGTTTCCTTGATAACATATCAAAACAAATTACTTTGTAGTTTCGGTTTTGATATTGGTTACCATAAATGGTGTGTGGAACCCTCGTGCTTAACTCTATAGGTTGCAAGTCTATTTTGAGATTTGTAAGATTGTTTTCGGTTTGTCATTTATTTTTTCGTTTCTTTGTCATTTTGTGACAAAAAGGGGGGAAATATATGGAGTAAACAAGTGATGCTGGCATTGATTTTATATTGATTGGTATTACTAAGGAAAAGAACATTGGTGCTTAAACGTTTATCTAACGAAAGAGTGAAAGCATAGACTAAGGGGGAGTAACATATCATTACCAAGAGAATAACAAAGACGTGCGGATTGATAAAATCTACCTATCTTACCTTTAGGGGGAGTATTAGCTTTGTTATTATTATGTCAACAACGGCATTTAAAGATTGAATGTATACAGGTTATTGTACTTTTGAATTCGGGAATCAAGCGTATGTGTAATTAATTCTTGTAATTTGTTTATCCATATGATTGTAAGAGTTTTGTCACTAAAATTAACAAAGGGGGAGATTATTAGAGCATAGCTCGGTTGAACCCATCAAGCTTTGGTATGTCAAGTTTGGTTGTCATATTTTAGTGAACCAAAACTCATTTTAATAGTCGCTTGATTATGTACTAGAGTCAACTTCGTATAGTTTAGCTTGAAAGTATTAGGATATGAGCCATTACAAGTATTGCGAAGACTTGAAGAAGTGAAGAAGTAAGAAGCTACAACGACAACATCATCCTTCCACTTGAGGTTAGTGATATTTGACTTGAACTGTTTCATTCCCTAACGTGTCTTTCAAGTCGTGCATATTGAAAACAAAAACTGCGAAGCATGAACACTCTAGATAGACATAGTATTAAGGAATACAATACGAGGTTTATTGCTTAACCATTAAACTTTGTAGATAAGACATCGACATAATCGTTTAAATCTACTGTGATTATGTATGGGTATGAGATGAGGATTTCATCCTAGGAAACAATGTTTTACATGTATTTTAAGGAAGTAAGTTCATAAACTTGTTTATGAATCGAAAAGGAAATCGCCAGGCGTTATTGGTATTGTTATTCATTGCATATCTTGTGAACAACCAATATATGTGATTTAGTATAACCGTTCATGACTTGTTTGTGTTCTTGGTAAAATTATTCACAAAGGCCTGACTTATGGATTGGTATGACTTTTATTAGTGAAACTGATCTTAAGTAATCACCTGAGATGGTATGATCGAGTTTGTGATTTGCGTATGACCGAATCTGGGTAAAGGGTAACCGATCTTAGTAAGAGGTGCAACACATCACAAAGGGGAATCGATCCTTATATGAGGTGCAACAAGTTTTTAGCAGAAAGGGGAACCAATCCTATGGACATGTGCAACACGTTCTTAGGCAAAGGGGAACCGATCCTATGGACATGTGCAACACATATAAGTTAGATACCATATATATGTGGGGAACCGATCCTAGTACCTAATCAACCGAATTTTGGAAAGCTAGTGTGACTATGCACAATACTCACATGGAGGTAGAACAAAAACTTGTTTTGGTAGAACCGTTAAACCCATGATTTGTGATTGAGTGTTCTTGATCAATCACATAGTTCTTGAAAGTCAGATGAACCAATTCTAAATTTGTTTGGAAGTGTGGCAAATCGGTTTCAAGGTTGTAAGTATGAAAGAGGACTTACAAAGTAAGGATGTTGACATAGTTTGAACATGTGATGTAAACTTCCTTGGTGTCCAAACTTCCTTGTCTATAAATACTTGAAGTTTGCATTTTTAGCAAACTAATCCTTTGTGACAGCAAACTTCCTCGGTTGTGTTGTTACTGGTGTAGCCGCCTATCCGGAGAGGAGAGTAACCTAATTAAGCGAAATCTCTTACGGCCGCTCAGTTTAGAGTCTTCCTTGGGATTGAGAAGCTCTATTAGTACCGTTGGTGGAAACTAGATAATTGCGGTTTATCTTGTGTTTTCTATTGATTTGATTGACTAACGGTGGTTGAACTTTGATTGCACCTAGTTTGTTTATGCTTGAGAATCTTCTCTTCTGATATAAGATTCACTCAAACTAGATAGAAGTTTCGACAGGGATCTTTAGACTGTTTTTAGTTCTAAATTAAGACGATCTTGTGATCATCCATTATTAACAGACTCCGTTCTGTGCATGATTGATCACAAGAGATTCAAGTTGTTGTCTGCAGGTGTTTATTGAAGATCTAATAAGATTTGAAGACAAAGAATATATTGAAGATTTCTGATTTGGGGTTCATAATCTTTGGTGTGCACAATACTTGTTTCAGTATAGAGGATCCAACTATAATCGGTTTATCCTTGTGGTAGATTGGATTGATTAGTTGTGTAGATCGGAATCAATACAATTCTTTGTGATTAAAAGTATTGATTGCAAAATCTTAACAATTACCTTTGGTAGTTGAACATAAGATAGATCTAAGAACCTGACGAAGGAGTTTATTGAGATAAAGAGAAGAGCCTTTGTCGAACTCACATCACTTGATTGAAGAGAGTTGCTACCAAATAGATTTGTTTTTCCTTTACTGTTTGGAATACGAACCAAAGTAATTGTTCCAAGTACGTGACTTATTCATAAGTTGGAGGCGTCGGAATACAGACGGGACTAGGTGAACTATAGGTTTAGTTGCTTGGTCTCAACTATACGAAGTTGGTTTAATTTTGTGTAGCGGCTTAATCCTGAGAGTATTCAATTCTGGACAAGGTTCCGGGGTTTTTCTGCATTTGCAGTTTCCTCGTTAACAAAATCTTTCCGTGTCATTTACTTTTAGTTTCCCCATTATAATTGTTTTATTATAATTAAAATAAATTACACAAACATTAATTCCTAATTACTTGATAAGCAATCCTATTGTGTTTGGTTAAGTCCGAACCTTTCTATCAAGTAAACATACTTCGTTGTTGTATTGTCTCGATCTCGTATCCATTGATGATCACACGAAGTGTGAACCGGTTAGTTGCATTGTCTCGACTCAGTCCATAGACAATCACTTTCGGAGAAAGGACTTATAGGTAGGAAAAGTTTTAGCTTGAGGTATATTTGGGTACCCTCGCTTTTTCAATCTTGCATATATTCAAAAAATAAATGATGTTGTTGACTTATGAATAATAAAATCTTTTAATCCCCTAAAGGAAATCTAGGTAAATATTCAATCCGAACATCTTTGTTATTTCCCTTTGTAGTATGAAATAATACACAACATGACGATATTTTTCTTCCCCTTAGTCTATGCTTTACTCTTTCGTTAGATATAAAGTTTCAGCACATATATGCTTTCCTAGTGATTAAAAATCACTTGTTTACTCCATATATTTCTCCCCATTTTTGTCCCAAAAATGACAAAGAAATGAACAAACAAAAGAGCAAACCGAAAGGATCTTACAAATCCATAAGACTTGTACAACCTATAAGAGTAAGCACGAAGGTGTTGATGGTGTTTTTTAGCTTAGGGTTAAAATCGTAAAACCATACGTCTGACATGACGTCCCTATGACCATTAGCACATTTATTGAATCAATCAACATGCCTACGTAAAAAATATCATGGTACCTTTTTTTTATGCATGTGTCATGTTCCACGGCAGAACCCTTAGTATTGACTGACATCATCTTTGTATATACAAACCCTAATTCTCACGCCACCGTGCCAATGGAAAACCATGCCATCCACGTCTCCGCACCAAGGCATGCCAGCCGCACCACCGTGCCAATGGAAAACCATGCCAGCCACGTCTTCGCGCCAAGGCATGCTAGCCGCACCACCGTGCCAATGGCAAACCATGCCAGCCACGTCTCCGCGCCAAGGCATGCCAACCATGCCAGCGGCACCACCGTGCCAATGCAAATCATGCCAGCCACGCCTCCATGCCAAAGCCAGGCCGACCCAAAACCATGTCGCTGGCTGCCAAACGAAGGGTTGCAACAATCAAAGGCCACCCTTCCATCTGAGATGCAGATCTCAGCCGGCCAAGTTCGCCACCAAACACATGGCAACTTGCGGCCCAAGGCCAAACATCACGGTTTGCACCAAACCATAATTTTGGCCGCGCCTACACTATGCCAAAGCCATGCCGGCCTTAAACCATGTCGCTGGCTGCCAAACGAAGGGTTGCAACAATCAACGACCACCCTTCCATCTGACATGCAGATCTCAGCCGTCCAAGTTCGCCACTAAACGCATGGCAACTTACGGCCCATGGCCAAACATCACGGTTTGCACCAAACCCTAATTTTGGCAGCGCCTACACTATGCCAAAGCCATACCGGCCTTAAACCATGCCGTTGGCTGCCAAACGAAGGGTTGCAACAATCAACGACCACCCTTCCATCTGATATGCAGATCTCAGCCGTCCAAGTTCGCCACCAAACGCATGGCAACTTGCGGCCCAAGCCCAAACATCACGGTTTGCACCAAACCCTAATTTTGGTCGCGCCTACACTATGCCAAAGCCAGGCCGGACCTAAACCATGTCGTTGGCTGCCAAACGAAGGGTTGCAACAATCAACGACCACCCTTCCATCTGAGATGCATATCTCAACCGTCCAAGTTCGCCACCAAACGCATGGCAACTTGCGGCCCAAGGCCAAACATCACGGTCTGCACCAAACCCTAATTTTGGTCGCGCCTCCACTATGCCAAAGCCATGCCGGCCCTAAACCATGCCGCTGGCTGCCAAACGAAGGATTGCAACAATCAACGGCCACCCTTCCATCTGAGATGCAGATCTCAACCGTCCAAGTTCGCCACCAAACACATGGCAACTTGCGGCCCAAGGCCAAACATCACGGTTTGCACCAAACCCTAATTTTGGCCCCGCCTCCACTATGCCAAAGTCATGCCTTCCCTAAACCATGTCGCTGGATGCCAAACGAAGGGTTGCAACAATCAACGGCTACCCTTTTTATCTGAGATGCAGATCTCAGCCGTCCAAACGCATGGCAACTGACGGCCCAAGGCCAAACATCACGGTTTGCACCAAACCCTAATTTTGGCCGCGCCTACACTATGCCAAAGCCATGCCGGCCTTAAACCATGCCGCCGGCTGCTAAACGAGGGGTTCCAAAAATCAACGGCCACCCTTCCATCTGAGATGCGGATCTCAGCCGTCCAAGTTCGCCACTCAAGGCGTGCCAACCATGCCAGCCGCACCACATGTGCCAATGGTATGTCGTGCAACCTTCCACGCCAAGGCATGCCAACCATGCCGCATGTGCCAATGGCATGCCATGCCAGCCACATCTCCGCGCCAAGGCATGCCAACCATGGCTCATGTGCCAATGGCATGTCGTGCCAGCCACATCTCCACGTCAAGGCATGCCAACCATGCCACATGTGCCAATGGCATGCCGTGCCAGCCACATCTCAACGCCAAGGCATGCCAACCATGCCAGCCGCACCGTTGTGCCAAAACCATGCCAGCCTTTCCTTCGTGTCGCTGGCTGCCAAAACGAAGGGTTGCAACAATCAACGACCATCCTTCCATCTGAGATACAGATCTTAGCCGTCCAAGGTAACCATCTAACGCGTGGCAACCTTTGGCCCAACGCCAAGCCCTACTTTTGGCCACGCCTAAACTATGCCAAAATCCTAGCTTGGCCATGCCTAAACTATTTCAAAGCCACGTCGGCCATACTTTCATGCCGCTGGCTACCAAACGGAAGGTTGCAATAATCAACGGCTACCCTTCCTCTCAAGATGCAAAATCTCGACCGTCGAGGGTAACCACCAAGCCGGCAAGTCTCCGAAGCTCAACTTTCCAAACAACAGCAACATGCTACACGTTTTCCACGAAAACACTCGAGACATCAACACATGTCACAAACTGGGGGATGCTCATTGGGGTATTGGTTTGGCGGTTTACAGCGTGCGGCGTACACTACGCCCGTTACAAGACAGTGTCTTAAGAATGAGGCGGTTAGTAAATACAGGGAGTAATGGTGAAACGATTTCCTTCACTATGGAACATCAATTCCAGGCGTTAACGCTTACCACCTCCTTCCATTTACTCATCCGTTTCTATTTCTTACGAGACCAGAGTACGTTTCACTTGGACTTGTATAAATAGGTCTTACCTATTTCCACCAAAAAACAAGTTTTGGTCAGGAGCATACAACACTCAGAAATCACTTGTTAGCTTTCCTATCTGTTAGCTTTCACTTTCTGATACAAGTCAAACAACTACTCTTCCCGAATCAACTATTCTGGTCTCAATACTCCTTTCGCTTCCCTCCCCAAAACCAACCCTTCTCCTTCGCTTTGTGACCGAAGCAAGTCTGGAACGAACATTTCTTGGTTTAGGTTGGGATTTGTACAGATTGATCTCTCGAATCTAAAGTACTCCCTTGCAGTACATTGTTTAGGGTTTAAGCTCCTTTCTCACCCACAACACACTAAATTACCGAAACCAGCAGAAACTGTTTTCACCCTCAAACAATTGGCGACCACAGTGGGAGATTAATCTCTCGGTTGCAATATCGATTTCCAATTTCCAGTATCACCTTTAAATTCCAACTTCAACATGGTGGAAATCAGATCCGTATCAGCTGTAAACTCCGAGAATACCAACACGGAATCTATCCCCGGTATTAACGCTACTTCCAGCGGCTTCACTACACCACCTACTGATCCCAGCATCACTGAAAGCACTCCTTCAGGTGTTACGCCACCAATCACCAGGGCCAGAGCCACTTCCGCCTCTAATGTTTCTGCGCAACCTGCTAATCCTGGCAGCACCGAAAACGCTCCTTCGAGCATTACACCGCCAGTCACCCGGGCCAGAGTTGCCGCTGCCGCCCCTAATGCTTCGTCAAGCATGGCGCCTCCTACCGCCACTAGGGCTCCAGTTACCCCACCAACGGGACGAGAAACCGGAGGAGCCAGGGGGCGACCCTATATCACCATCGCTGATTTGATGGAACGACAGGAGGTTCTTGCTAGAGCCCAGACGAACATGTTATCGACTCAGAAAGAAGTACTCGTCTTTTTCAAAGCCCTGACAGAACGGCTACCGCAAGAGCCACGCCATCCGGAGCCAATGGGAAATGCCTCCAACACTCCTGGCGCCGGCATCTCAGCAGAGCGCATCTCCGCGGACAAAGAGATTCGTGCCAGAACCCCACTGGAGGGAAATCGACTGTCCAATTTCGTCACACGAGAGGATGTGGAGCAACTTCTTCAGAATCGAGTCAAAAGTGATGAAATAGACGTGCATCAGCATCAACCCCCTTACCCACCTGAAATACAAAGAATTCCTCTTCCAAGAGGATACTCCTCTCCTGAATTCACCCTGTACGACGACACCGAAAAGGCACGAGAGCATATCTCTCGATTCCTGGAGTCCCTAGGCGAACACGAATACAATCACGTTCTTCGTCTGAGGGAGTTTTCGAAATCGTTTACCGGAAGAGCATACACGTGGTACAACATCATCGCGCCAAATAGCATTCCCAACTGGGGTGGCATGGTTACCGCGTTTTATAAGAAGTACTTCTTCGCGTCTGAGCAAGTTACCTTCTCGGACCTAGGAAGGATGTACCAGCAAACCGACGAACATCCAAATGATTTTGTCAAGAGATTTAATGTTCACGCACTAGATTGTCATGACCCAAACGTGACCGAGCAGCAGTTGGTGAATTCCTGCATCAACGGTATGGCTCCTATTTACCGCGCCTTGGTAGAGAACCTGCGTTTCCAGACATTCTCTGAACTCCATGAAGCTTCCAAGCGATCAGCCACGACAGCACCAGCATTAGTAGAAAGAGCTAGACCATCCAGAGCCGAAGACATGCGCGAAACTCGCGAGAGTAGACGCCTCGCCAACAAGCAGTACAACGCAGGTCCCTCCTCTGTGAGCGTAGTGGACGAGGGAGGAAAAAGGAAGGCGCCAGCTGCTGACCAACAGCCTAAACGTGAAGCGTCAGCGCGACGAGCAGCCCCATCACGGAGGGCCGCCAGTAAATCCCCCATACGTCATCACGAAGCTGAAGGAAATGTTTTGGATTTTCCATTTCCTATCGAGGAGGTGATCGAACTCTTAGAGGCATGGATTCAAGATGATGTTATCAGACTACCATCTCCCAGGCGCCCACCGACCGAGACCGAGATGGCAAACCCCAAATACTGCCACTACCACAGATTTGTTCATCACCCAACCAGTGATTGCAATAGATTAAAGCATATATTCAAGGAAAAGGTAGAAGCAGGAGAACCTCAGCTGGGGAACGAGGGAGTACATAGAGATCCACTTCCGGTGAGGAATTGCGGGGTCTCTGGGGACTCCGTGCACGAGACCGTACCATCCATGATGCAGCATGTATGCGAAATTCTCTACCTTTCCAAGGCGCAACGTCAAGACATCTTCACGGCTCTCAATCGTGTCGTGTCAGGCAAACGGCTTTTTCCTACCCCGGAAGCCGCGCAAAGAGCCTAAGCTCTCTCAGGAAGCGGTACTGAAAAGCACAATTGGGGACTATTGACCATGGCCTATTTAAGAGGCATTGAATTCGGAAACACACTAATCGACGCGGCCTCTGACTTCAACATCGTTACCTTCAAGACTCTGAGAGCTGCGGGAATTTTGAAGCAAGAAGCTACCCATTCCCCGTCCATAATAAAGAACCCGGAAGGGAAAGCCTTGAACGCGTACGATTACGTTAACCTCGAGATCAAGATGGGAGACGCTATAACGCATAGCAAGTTCCACATTGTCAAATAACTAAGTTACGACATCATTTTGGGGCGCTCGTGGGTATCCGACAACAAAGCGAAAATGGGAACATCCCCTCTGCCGATGTCGACACCAGACAGAATCTCCAACAAGCCGTCCAACTTGCTGCCGTGTCAACGACTTACCAACGAAACTCGATCGCCCGGAGAAAGCCTGTTGGCGCTGACCCATAGATTCCAAACGCAAGTAAGTCTGGTCGAACAATCTTCTTCACAACCAGTCATTTCTTTTCTTATCCCGTCATGGGGACTCAGCACGATTACCAGCACGGACGTTATCAAGAGGTGTGAGTGGGGCGCTGGGCCATTCAAGCGTTTCGCCAATAATTTGGAAGCTGCGGTCGAAACTGACGAGACCAAGATTCAAGCGGTTGCACAACATCCGAACTCGTTTCAAATCAGAGATATGGTGGTCAAAGCGACCTCGTTTAAAGTCGAAAAAGTAACGGTGGAGATAGCTGTTCAAACCGATTTATCCAAAGAAAAAGAAGACGAGCCGTATCTGGTGGCAGACGTCCTTCTGGGTGGTTATTTCAAGCTCATCAACACCGACAAGCTGTAGGGCATGATAGTTAACTTGCGATGGCTCAAGCCTTTCAATACCTAAGGCGTTGCATTACTTTCTCTTCCAGCACTCTTCTTTCAGTATTTTCTTCAGCCATTTCTCTTTCCACTCAATATTTTGTATCCCCCCGAGATGAATGCACCGCTTGCATTCTTCATTAGGGTTTCATTTTTTTTTTTTTTATTTAAAGCATACCTTTCCTTCCAAACAAGTCTTCCGAATCTCAAAAAAAAATAAATCCCAAATCGTCAAGAAACCATTAACCATCAAATCACAACCAGAAAAGCCGAAGCAGTGCCAGAAATACCTTATTCAATTACTCACAACTGAAGGGAATAATGTAAGGGCAAGGAAAGTCGAACAACCTATTCTAATGGAAGATGCGGGTCTTTCAAATAAGAAGTTTTATTCAAAGATGAGAAACCGCAAGCAGGATACTAATTGGCGAAACTCTAAACTTCACCACGAATACAAAGAAAGTAAAAATGGGTCTGCAAAGCATTTGGACGACTACACAACAAATAGAAGCAATTAAAAGGAGAAGCTAGTCATCGAAAGTTGATGCGCGAGTTGCCAATGCCTCGGTCAGAGCTCTTTCAAGCACTTTCACCAACAATCTCTTGGGCAGCAAAGGTTCCATCCGAAAGCCGCGTCAGCAGTAGCAACCTCAACATCCCACCCGGAAACCATTTCAGCAGCAATAACACCCGTCTCCTTCCCGACATCCGCTTCAACAACCGACCCAACATATGCCACCATGGCTCCCCTGATGTCACCGACAACGGTTTCGGTGTCTACTCTAAAAGTTGTTTCAGTTTCATCATACGCAGCGTCATCTTCCTCGAAGGTCTTCTCAGCAACCTTTCGAGGGGGGTTTCCCGATTCATCTGCATCAGAATTGAAGATTATGATGCCGTCTTGGACAGGAAAGTTACGTTGGCTTTCCCCTAAAAGTTTCACAAACTCAGTCTTTCGTCGTTTCAACTGAGAAACGAACTGTTCCGCGCCCTAGTACTGGGTCGCGAAGAAGTTTTGTTGCACTGAAGCCTCTCAATGCACTGGGATGCTTCGTCACCTTCCCAATTCTCCTCCATGTTCACTGAATCCAAGAAGGTCTGAACACGCATCCGTACTTTACCTAGATAGATAGAAGGTATGTCCTGAATAATTCCGCCAGCTTCACGGAACAGAGATTCATTCTATCTAATGCCTCCTCATGAGAAGAAAATTGGTTTTCGCCGATTCCAAAGTTTCTCTCTGAAGGATTCGAGGTACGGCTACCACTAGAAGATCCCAATATGCGCTACAAAACCAGAGAGGGGGGTAAGTTTTCATCCTGTCTACACCAGAAACCTACATAAGAAAGAAGACAAGATGGAAACCAGGAGAAAAACACGAGATGATACCTGTAAAGGAGATGGGCACGAATTCAGGACGACCTGTGCGAATGAAGGATTCAATATCATCTCTTATACCCAGCATAACGATGAGGTCCCGAAAAGGAAAGCTTTCTAATAGCCATGAATTAAAGCGCAACATCAGGTTTTGATGAGAAAACGTGGAAGTACGCATTCGAGACACATTTGCCCGTGTTATTGCTTCTCTGCCGCCAGGACCGAGATTTGGAAGTAAAACCGGCAACGTAGCATGAGGAGACGGAGTAACGCCCCCTTTTATGGGCATAACACTTTCGGAATTTGAAAAAGGAAAAGATTCCCTATCTGAGACACGCATGGAAGGAAGCAACCAGGCTGCGCTAGCAAACGTTTCACAGCGCCCAACAATCCGCGCCATGCAAAGCCAACAGCCAGCGCCAAGCCAACGTCCATGCCCAGCCGATGTCCACGCCCAGCCAATGTCCATGCAAAACCAGCGTCCGATCCCAAGTCAGTACCCACGCCAAGCTTACGCTAACGGCTCCATTGCAAGCCGACCAACACTAACGGCTTCATTCCAAGCCAATACGATGTCTGTGGCTCCCATTCCAAGCCGCATAATGCCCGCGGCTCCATTCCAAGCCGCACCAACGCCAACAAATCACTAATCCAGTACCTCCGCATTCCCTAGCCCAACCAAGATAACGCGTGACCAACCAAGCCGACAGTCTGCATCTCAACTAGCAACCACTTCTATCATTTCACGATCTAGCCGGCAACACCACGAGTGGAATTTATGCAAGGCCGCCGACACGAGAATCACGAACTCTCCTTACCTCTCGAAAAAGGTTAGCCGGGTCTTCTTGACCATCTTTTCACGACTTGTCATTTCAATTTTGTCCTCGCCTGTCACCATCTTATGCTTGCCTAGCAACAATGCTCCTGTTCCGAGCTAAGCAGGGGACTTAATGTTGATGGTGGATTTTAGCTTAGGGTTAAAATCGTAAAACCATACGTCTGACATGATGTCCTTATGACCACTAGCGCATTTATTGAATCAATCAACATGCCTACGTAAGAATTACCAAGGTACCTTTTTTTTAATGCATGTGTCATGTTCAACGGCAGAACCCTTAGTATTGACTGACATCATATTCATATATACAAAACCCTAATTCTCACGCCACCGTGCCAATGGCAAACCATGCCAGCCACGTCTCCGCGCCAAGGCATGCCAGCATGCCAGTCGCACCACCATGCCAGCCACGTCTCCGCGCCAAGGCATGCCAACCGTACCACCATGCCAGCCACGTCTCCACGCCAAGGCATGCCAACCATGCCAAAGCCAGGTCGGCCCTAAACCATGTCGCTGGCTTCCAAACAAAGGGTTGCAACAATCAACGACCACCCTTCCATCTGAGATGCAGATCTCATCTGTCCAAGTTCGCCACCAAACGCATGGAAACTTGCGGCCCAAGGCCAAACATCACGATTTGCACCAAACCCTAATTTTGGTCGCGCCTACACTATGCCAAAACCATGCCGGCCTTAAACCATGCCGCTGGCTTCCAAACGAAGGGTTGCAACAATCAACGACCACCCTTCCATCTGAGATGTAGATCTCAGCCGTCCAAGTTCGCCACCAAATGCATAACAACTTGCGTCCCAAGGCCAAACATCACGGTTTGCACCAAACTCTAATTTTGGCCGCGCCTACACTATGCCAAAGCCATGCCTGCCTTAAACCATGTCGTTGGATGCCAAACGAAGGGTTGCAACAATCAATGACCACCCTTCCATCTGAGATGCAGATCTCAGCCGTCCAAGTTCGCCATGAAACGCATGGCAACTTGCGGCCCAAGGCCAAACATCACGGTTTGCACCAAACCCTAATTTTGGCCGCGCCTACACTATGCCAAAGCCAGGCCGGCCCGAAACCATGTCGCTAGCTTCCAAACGAAGGGTTACAACAATCAACGGCCACCCTTCCATCTAAGATGCAGACCTTAACCGTCCAAGTTCGCCACCAAACGCATGGCAACTTGCGGCCCAAGGCCAAACATCACGGTTTGCACCAAACCCTAATTTTGGTCGCGCCTACACTATACCTAAGCCATGCCGGCCCTAAACCATGTCGCCGGCTGCCAAATGAAGGGTTGCAACAATCAACAACCACCCTTCCATCTGAGATGCAGATCTCAACCGTCCAAGTTCGCTACCCAACGCATGGCAACTTGCGGCACAAGGCCAAACATCACGGTTTGCACCAAACCCTAATTTTGGTCGCGCCTCCACTATGCCTAAGCCATGCTGGCCCTAAACCATGTCGTTGGCTGCCAAACGAAGGGTTGCAACAATCAACGGCCACCATTCCATCTGAGATGCAGATCTCAACCGTCCAAGTTCGCCAGCAAACACATGGCAACTTGCGGCCCAAGTCCAAACATCACGGTTTGCACCAAACCCTAATTTTGGTCGCGCCTCCACTATGCCAAAGGCATGCTTGCCATAAACCATGTCGCTGGCTGCCAAACGAAGGGTTGCAATAATCAACGACCACCCTTCCATCTGAGATGCAGATCTCAGTCGTCCAAACGCATGGCAACTTACGGCCCAAGTCCAAAATCACAGTTTGCACCAAACCCTAATTTTGGCCGCGCCTACACTATGCCAAAGCCATGCCGGCCCTAGACCATGTCGTCGGCTTCCAAACGAGGGGTTGCAACAATCAACGTCCACCCTTCCATCTGAGATGCGGATCTCAGCCGTCCAAGTTCGCCACCCAAGGTGTGCCAACCATGCTAGCCGCACCACATGTGCCAATGGCATGCCGTGCAACCTTCCACGCTAAGGCATGCCAACCATGCCGCATGTGCCAATGGCATGCCATGCCAGCCACATCTCCGCGCCAAGGCATGCCGTGCCAGCCACATCTCCGCGTCAAGGCATGCCAACCATGCCACATGTGCCAATGGCATGCCGTGCCAGCCACATCTCAACGCCAAGGCATGCCAACCATGCCAGCGACACCGTTGTGCCAAAACCATGCCAACCTTTCCTTCGTGTCGTTGGCTGCCAAAACGAAGGGTTGCAACAATCAACGGCCATCCTTCCATCTGAGATACATATGTTAGCCGTCCAAGGTCACCATCTAACACGTGGCAACCTTTGGCTGTGCCTAAACTATGCCAAAACCCTTCCTCTCAAGATGCAAAATCTCGACCGTCGATGGTCACCACCGAGCCGGCAAGTCTACCAAGCTCAACTTTCCAAACAACAACATATGCTACACGTTTTCCACGAAAACACTCGAGACATCAACACATGTCACAAACTGGGGGATTCTCATTGGGGTATTGGTTTGGAGGTTTACAGCGTGCGGCGTACACTACCCCCGTTACAAGACAGTGTCATAAGAATGAGGCGGTTAGTAAATATAAGGAGTAATGGTGAAACGCTTTCCTTCATTATGGAACATCAATTCCTGGCGTTACCGGTTATCACCTCCTCCCATTTACTCATCCGTTTCTATTTCTTACGAGACCAGAGTATGTTTCACTTGGACTTGTATAAATAGGTCTTACCTATTTCCTCCAAAAAACAAGTTTTGGTCAGGAGCATACAACACTCAGAAATCACTTGTTAGCTTTCCCATCTATTAGCTTTTACTTTCTGATACGAGTCAAAAAACTATTCTTCCCGAATCAACTATTCTGGTCTCAACACTCTCTTCGCTTCCCTCCCCAAAACCAACCCTTCTCCTTCACTTTGTGACCGAAGCAAGTCTGGAATGGCCATTTCTTGGTTTAGGACGGATTTGTACAGATTGATCTCTCGAATCTAAAGTACTCCCTTGCAGTACATTGTTTAGGGTTTAAGATTGTTTCTCACCCACAACACACGAAATTACTGAAACCAACAGAAACTGTTTTCACCCTCAAACAGAAGGTTTCACATACCATTTTAGATAACCAATACTAAAACCTAAACTACAAAAGTAATCTTGTCTTAGTATGTCAATAAGGAAACAAAGCAATTTTCCCTTAGTCCGATAAATCAGCTAAGATAACTTAGTTATCAACCGAATCGATTGTGTATATGTACAATCGCTTGTTTCAGTCAGACACAAATAGAAATCAGAATTAACTCCAGTTCTCTTATCAGGCTCTAATTATTTCATAACATAACTTAGACATTTCTCTTTAGACAAGACAAACACTAGGTTAGTTAACTAGTTTTTCATGTCAAGGATTTCGATTAGACTTGAATAACCGAATCCTACATTTGATAATTCTAACTAAGATCAGATTTAACTTAGTTTCTCTTATCCATAATTAAATAGACTAAACAAATTCCCGTAATTTTTGTTAAGCAAAAACAATAGATACAAACCAAATCATTGACTTGTCATAGGTTTTTTCAACCGGAAGCCAACAATTGCACCGAATTTCGTTAAACAAAAACAATTGATACCAAACAATAAAGAACATATTGAATCACAATAATTAATCCATACAACATAATGGAACATATCAATTGTACCGAAATTTTGTTAAGCAAAAGCAAAATATTTGAAATAGAGTCAAGATTTTCTTAAACAGGAAAAACGATTAACAAACAAAATAAATCGTTACCTCGATTTCCGCAGCCACTTCTCCACATAAATATATATATATATATATATATCATTTAAGCGCAAGTTCAATAATAACTCTCCCCATGGTTGTTGCCATTCTCTCGCAAGAACAAAAGAACAACAACAAAAGCAACATTTACCAAAGAAAGGTGGAATCGGTTTAAACTAATGCGTGCCAATAGCAAAAGTTTAAACGCAAAACCCGTATGTTATGCTAAACACAACTTATATAAACATAAATTGATATCAACATATTGTGACTTTTCACACTTAAGTTTTAATCGTATCACCTTATGATCCTTTGATAAAGCCTACCTAAAAAGGCTAGAACTCAATCCCGCTAGATCAAAAAGCCACAAAAACCATAAGGGACATCATCATATGAGATCGAAAATTATATTAATAAAAATCGAAACTGACATCTCATAAACTGAAAGCAATAGCATAAAAATATAACCGTTCACGCAGGCTATGCAATTGGAACTATCAAAGAATGAAATACAAAAGTTATAAATAAGATTTATTCATCCATAATAATTGATAGTTTATTCGAATAGAACTTATACAAAATATCGAAGTAAACCAACAAATTGAATTGTCTATTCCTTACGAAATAAGAAGTATATTACTCCTTATTTTTGAACCAATCTTTTTCTCTACTATTTTCTCATGCAAGAGTCTTCTTGATATCTCATGCAGCATTTTATTTAAGATTTTAGATCAAGAAATCTCATTGAGTTGAGATAAAAACTCCATCATAACATTCCTATGGTGATTAAGAATTTTTGTAACCTTTTCGAGTTTATTTAATGAGTTTTCCAGAACAGTTCTTAACACATTCTCATAAAAGCTTACACGTTTCCCTTGAACAACTATTTTTCATTAAGTAGAACTCTTTTTCCGATTAGTTTTAATACTCCATCAAGCAGGCTGGATGCATTCACTTCATGAAGAAGATGAAAGTCGAATTACATGATGACATATTTCAGTACACATTGCCAGTCTCTTATTCTTTAAGGAATCGAGATTTTCTCAATCTTGTAGATACAATGGTCATTAAAAAAATTCCCACAGATTATTCCATTCACATCATAGAGAATTTGATTACACTTTCCCTTATCAATGCGAGCAAGTTTATTGGTGAGGACCATGACAATCATCTTTGTCCTTAGGTCTTCATTCGGTTCTATCTTTGATAACTTATGAAAATCTCAGGCTGAATATTTTGAAAAATCAAAATATATTTCTTCTCCGAAAATATTTCAAACACTTGCAGAAGAGACCATATTTTTATATTTATTTCCGAATCTGGAAATTTATCCTTTTTCAAGGAACCAACGTATTTTAGGAAACAAGAGATTTTGTTATCTAAGAAGATACCGGTCCACACGTGGGACTTTATGAACCGAACAGGTTAATTGTATATGACTATAATATCAAATACAAAGTCATATGATACAATCATAACACAGTGGATAGTTATGTTCAGAGGAATTTTAGATATAAGAGTACCATAATTCTTAATATCACAAATTCCTTTTAGCCTGTCATTGGTTCAAAGAAACCATTATGTGGAGAATGCATATTATCACTTTCAGTAGAGAGGTTGAGAAAATACTCTCTTTTCGCAATCTCATAAGATTGTAGTATTTTCTTAACTCGAATTGTATTGTAACAAGATATTATCACAATATTGTTTATCAATAGAACAATAATCCTTATTCTAGTAGCAACACTTCGAGTTAATAGAGAATGAAAGATTTGATTCTCTATTCGAAAATAACTTTCTCTTTGGTTGCTTCCAAAATTTAATCCATTGGGATTATTTATGAAAACTAATGGTACAGAACCAAAAGTTGCAAGATTCACAAAATATAGGATTCTGTTTCTCATAGCGATGAAAAAGCATACACAGTGATATATGGAAATAATTGAGGAGTCATTAAATAACCCATTCAAATCAACATTACAGAATTTAGTTGAAATAAATTTATTCCTTTGTTTGACCACATAAGCAACATCTAGAATTTCTCCAGTTTCCAAAAGATTCTTGGAATGAGAGTTTCACATTGTTCATTCGTGTCTTCTACCACGAGAGGTTGAAGCCATATAATCTTGTTGGTACGTTAATTAAATCAATCATTTGATTCAAATCTTATAGGTTGGATCGCACCAAACACATATTGTTAGATCTTTTCATGTTTACCTTCTCTGATACCAATTGAAAAGAAGAGGGTACCCAAATACACCACAATCTTTTAAATATCAACCTACAAGTCTTATACCAAGTGTGATTGTCTATGGACGAGGTCGAGACAATACGACAACAATGGTATACACTTTATGTGATCTTCTATGGATATGAAATCGAGATAATATGTACGGTATTAAACCGGAACACTATAGGATCAATATCAAGTGACTAGGAATTAACGTACAAGTGTATTTACTTTAAACTATAATAAACGAATTATAATTGTGGAATGATAAAGCAAATGACACAACAATATTTTGTTAACGAGGAAATCGCAAATGCAGAAAAATCCTGGGACCTAGTCCAGTTTTGAATACTCTCAGAATTAAGCCGCTATACAAAATCGAATGCCAACTTCGTATAGTTGACAGTAAGTAGACTACCTCTAGCTGCTTAGTTTCCTCAGTATCCATGCGCCTTCGACTTCTAGAGTCACGCACGTGAATAACTACTCCTTCGGATCATATTCCAAACAACAAACGAATGAATCTGTTTGATAACCACTTTAATCAATCTTTAGTAAAAGATATTTTGAATTGTTGACAAAGGCTCTTCCATTTAAGCTAATAAACTCCTTTGTCTGGTTAGATCATTCCAAAAACTTGATAACCGAAATAACCAATTTCTGGATTCGCAATCAATCAATATAAAACTCAGAGAGTAGCTATAAAGTGATGCCGATCTTATCAATTAGATAATCACAAGTCTATCAAAGAACAAGATTTAGTTGGATCCCAGCCGATTAAGGTGTGTGCACAAATTCACAAGATACGAAAACTAATAAGAAAATCTTATTCGTCCCAAAATCTTCAATTGCATGCCTTCTCAATAACCTGCACAACACAAACTTGAATCCTATTGCGATCAATCACGCGCAGAAGGGAGTCTGTTAACACTGGATTATCACAAGATGTCTTTAGATCCGCTAATGGTTCTAAAGATCTCATAGATACTTTGATCTAGTTTGAGTGACCCTTATGTCAGAAGAGAAGGTTTTCAAGAATAATCAAATGAGGTGCAATCAAAGTTTCAACAACCGTTAGTCAATCAAATCAATAACCGAAAACTAAAATAACAATGCAATTATCTAGTTTCCCACCAACTGTACTCGTAGAGCTTCTTGACCCCATGGAAGTCTTTAAACGAGCAGTCGTACGTAAGAGATTACGCATAATTAGGGTACTTTCCTCTCTGGATAGATGGCTCCACCAGAAACAACATGAATGAAGTTTGTCTGGCTCTTAGGATAGTTTGCAAGAAATGCAAACTCAATTATTTATAGACCAAGGTTGTTTGGAGAACAAGGAAATTTCAAAACTGAAAATATTCTCAAGATATTCATTAAAGTACCTAATTTCAGTTTTCCCATTTCCAATTAAATGCTAAAATATATTTCTGAAATCTCTCTTAGAAAACTTTTATTATTAACTTTGCACATTAACTTATAACCTTTTCCAGAGGATATGTTTTAGTTGCTGGTAACTAAAACGTATATATTTGAAAATCATAATTAAATGTTTTTCAATATTTCGGTTTGGGATGACCTTGGGCATCAAGGAATATCTTAGAAAAATTAATGATTAGAGTTATGTACATGTTCAAATAATGTCGATATCTAGAAGTTTCTCATCTCAGAAAACCATGATTCCAAAATCACACAAAACATAAAGAGATATGTGAATATTGGAAACTCGGTTTTGCTTCTTAGGATCGATTATATACCATGACACACAATGTAAGTTGTCACCGGTTATACCATGCTTCCTAAAATAGGTTGTGACCGGTTACACCATGCTTCCCAAAGTAGCTTGTGATTGGTTACACCTTACTTCCCAAATCAGCTTGTGATCGCTTACACCTTGCTTCCCAAAGTAGCCTGTGACCGATTAAAACTAACTTCCCAATATAGCTTGTAATTGGTTACACATTGCTTCACAAAGTAGCTTGTGACCGATTACAACATGCTACACACTATAGGCTATGATCGGTTATACCTCAATTCTCAACGTAAGTAAGATAGGTTCTACCTTGTCATCTTGTATTGGCCATCCAAATATATTCAATAAAGAACCAGACCAACACTCTCATGATTTCCATTTCGATTATGAATCAAGTTCATACATCTACTTTTTTAAACCAATGTAACTAAATATATAGTTTTTTAGGATGAAATCACACCTGTATCCTACATACAATCAAGTAACTAATGTCATGTACCTAGTTATATTGTGTTAGATTCAGCAAGGGGTGCCCATAGTATTTTCCTGGGTACCTTGGTAATTAGTATTGGTTGGGTCATTTAGGGAGTTATCTGGCCGAGCAGATGTTGATGCGTGTGTAGCTGACAGTGGTCGATAGTAGGGCTTATGATTTGAGAGTATTTATGTTGTAATAGAGAGAGAGAGGGGGACTTATGTGGGAATGAATGAACTCCTATCCCTTGCTGTGTTCACCTGAACCAGACCTTCATCTTCTTACACGTCTAATTATTTACCTTGTTCGTCTAATCCTTCCCTGCTCTCCTCTGATTCTTTTATATTTCTTCTTTAATTCCCGGATCTTAATACAAATCCTACTAAGAATAGTACATTTGGCATCAGAGTCGTTCCTTCCTTCAAACAATGGGTACCTACAACTTTACAATCAAAGAGCTATATGATTTTCACAAACATAACCTACTAAAATTTACTGATCTAGACGCTAAAGTAACGAATCTGAGCCAACAATTAGATGAACAATCAACAGATTCGAAAGCTTTTCAGGAGAAGACGAGTAATAGTTTCAATCTGCTAGCCAGTCAAATGGCTGAGCTACTTCAGAATTCTAGACACAACAATGACGATCCATGAATTTTGGGTACACCTGGATTTATTCCTTCAGGAGGTAATATTCAATTTGGTCATGGCTTTGCAGGAGATACATCTCATACTAGACAACAACGTACTCAAAAGCTCGATTTTCCTAAGTTTGATGAAGAGAATCCGCGTGGATGGGTACAAAAGAGTGAGAGGTATTTTCAGATCCATAATACTGAGGAACATCATAAGGTCAGTGTAGCTTCTATTTATCTTGAGGGTAAGGCTGATAAATGGTTTCTTAACTTTCAAATTGGAAAACCTTTTTTTATCATGGAAAGAGCTATCTGAGGGTGTTTGTGCTAGATTTGAAAATCCTGTAGATGATAACTTTATTGGGAGTTTTAATAAATTGTGTCAAGTCACCACTGTAGAGGAGTACTTTGAGAAATTTGAATCTCTTAAGGCTCTTATGTTGAACAGTAACCCTCACTTGACTGAACAATACTTTGTGATGAGTATTATCAGTGGGTTGAAGGATGAAATCGAAAACTCTGTACTCATGTTTCGTCCTACTACCCTCTTACAAGCCTTTTCACTATCCATGATGAAAGAACAAAAATGTGTGCAACAAGCTAAACCCACAAAGCCATTCCAAAGGCCTTTCAACAACTCATTTACCCTCAACAAGTCTTATCAGACTACTACTCCTCAATTCCCACCTAAGCCAATCCTAACTTCTACTACAACTTCTTCTCATTTCACACCAAGATCTGGTAACACTACCCCAAAGTCCAGTCCCCCAATACCACCTATAAAAAGATTGACTCAAGAACAGATAAGGTCAAGAAGAGATAAGGGTTTGTGTTATAATTGTAATGTTGTTTACACTCCAGACCATATCTGCAGGAGGCAACAATTGTTCATGGTGCAAGTGGAACAACCTGAATCTTCTGAAGAAGTAAAGGAAGAAATTTATGAAGAAGCTGTGGAATCTCCAGTGGAGTCTGATATGGAAATATCCCTCCATGCTCTCACGGGCAATGTAAATGGAGATACAATTAGAATACCAGGTACCATTAAGAAGAGGAAAATATCAATTCTCATCGACACTGGAAGTACTCATAGTTTTATTGATTGTGCTTTGGTCAAGTCCTTAAAGTGTCAGATAGAACAGACAACTCCCATGTTGGTTATTGTAGCTAATGGAGACAGAACTTTCAGTACTGGTGTTTTCTCTCAACTTCATTAGCCCATGCAAGGTCACAAATTCTCTGAATACTTGAGGATGCTACCTTTAGGAGGGTGTGATATGGTGCTTGGTGTTGACTGGCTAAGGAAGCAAGGTAATGTAATGTTTAAACTCTCTAAGCTGTGCATTTCATTCATTTACCAAGGAAAGAGGATTACTCTGCAAGGAACTACTGAGAAGGTATCACTCAAGAGGATGAGTTGCAATGCTTTGAAAAATTTCTTATCCAAAACTTACCATGGGCTTATGGGACAACTATCCTCAATATCACTCTCTGAAATTCCAACCTCAGTCCCTGAACCCATTATGAAACTATTCAAGAGTTCCCAGATATATTTGATGAGCCAAAACATTTACCTCCCTAAGGAGTTTAGATCACTCAATTCCACTGAAACCAAATTCAGAACCAGTTAACCTCAGACCATAAAAATTCCCCACATACAAAAGGGAGTTGTAGAGCAATTGGTGAAGGAGATGTTGAAATCTGGGATTATATAAAACAACCACAGTCCATTTGCCTCTCCAATATTATTAGTCAAGAAGAAGGACAATTCATGGAGGTTCTGTGTGGACTATAGAAGGCTTAATGAGATTACTATAAAGGATAAATTCCCTATACCCATCATTGATGAATTGTTGGATGAGCTACAAGGGTTTTTTATATTCTCAAAGATTGATCTCAGGGCTGGATACCATCAAATCAGAGTTTATGGGCCAGACATTTACAATACTGCCTTCAGGACTCACCAAGGGCATTATGAATTCAAGGTGATGCCCTTTGGACTCACAAATGCTCCAGCAACCTTTCAAGCACTTATGAATGAGATATTTCAAACTTACTTGAGAAGGTTTGTGCTAGTATTCTTTGATGATATTTTGGTTATAGCTCTTCAATGCAAGAACATTTAGAGAACCTTCAGATTGTGTTTTCCCTACTAAGGAAACACCGGCTATATGCCAAGTTATCAAAATGCTGTTTTTGCCAAAGAGAACTAGAGTACTTGGGCCACATTGTCACATCAGATGGAGTAGCTGCAGATCCCAACAAAATTGCTAGTATGAAGAATTGGCCATTTCCCAGCAACATCAGAGAATTGAGGGGATTTCTGGGTCTTACTGGGTATTACAGAAAGTTTGTCCAAGGTTATGGAGCCATATGCAGACCACTCACTAACCTTTTGAAGAAAAACTCCTTCTTATGGACAGAAGAAACTACTGAGGCATTTGAACAATTGAAGCTTGCCATGACCCAGACTCCAGTATTGGCACTTCCAAACTTCACCAAACAGTTTACTGTAGAAGCTGATGCAAGCAACAATTGTGTTGGGGCAGTCTTAACCCAAGAAGGTAGACCCATAGCTTATTACAACAAACCACTGGGACCTAGAGCCATGGCTCTATCTACTTATGAGAAAGAGCTGTTAGATGTTGTAATGGCAGTAACTAGATGGAGACATTATCTGCTTGGGGGTAAGTTCATTATTCAAATAGACCACCAAAGCATTAAATATTTCTTGGAGAAGAAAATTACCACAGTACTGCAGCAAAGGTGGTTGATGAAGTTACTTGGCTTTGACTATGAGATCGAGTATAAAAAGGGGACAGAGAACATTGTTGCAGATGCATTGTCAAGAAGACCACACCCAGAGGCTAGCTTCAGTGCATTGGCACTATCAAGACCTCGATGGACTCAAGAATTGGTCAATATCTACACTCAAGATACAAAAGCA
This sequence comes from Papaver somniferum, assembly GCF_003573695.1. Classification (NCBI taxonomy): domain Eukaryota; kingdom Viridiplantae; phylum Streptophyta; class Magnoliopsida; order Ranunculales; family Papaveraceae; genus Papaver; species Papaver somniferum. Next base: position 56,466,483 of record NC_039364.1, on the reverse strand, counting down.
CAACAACTCATTTCACAATTGCTTTTAGTACCAACAGCTATGGAGCACTATACTTATACTGATGAGGTGATAAGGTACAAGAACAGATTGTATGTGGGAAGCAGCAACAACAGCAAAACTACTATCCTAGAGTCAGTTCATGCCTCAGCCATTGGTGGTCACTCAGGAATTCAGGCCACTTACATGAGGGTTAAAAGTTACTTTTATTGGCCAGGTATGAAAAAGATTTATTCTCTTATGTCTCTTCTTGTGATGTATGCCAAACAAACAAGGGAGATCATCAATTTTCAGGAGGACTGCTTCAACCATTGCCTGTTCTAGACCAAGCATGGCAGCATATCACCATGGACTTTATTGAAGGCCTTCCATTGAGTGAAAGAAAAACTGTCATCCTTGTAGTGGTGTATATGCTAACTAAGTATAGCCATTTTATTGGATTGCAGCATCCTTATACAACAGCAACTGTGGCCAAGGTATTCTTGGATCAAGTGTTTAAATTACATGGATTGCCAGCATCAATTGTGTCAGATAGAGAAAAGGTGTTCACAATTAATTTCTGGCAAGACCTCTTCAAGGAACTTGGTACTAATCTAAATTTAAGTACAGCCTACCACCCCCAAACTGATGGGAAGACAGAGAGAGTAAATGCCTGTCTAGAAAATTACTTGAGGTTTATCACAGGTCAATTGCCTAAGATGTGGTTTCATTGGCTAGTTTTGGCAGAATGGTGGTATAACACAAGTTACCACCAGCTTGAAGATGACACTTTTCAAGGCTCTCTATGGGTACAACCCACCACACCTATCTTTTCCAGCAAAAACATTCACCTCAGTAGCTACAGTAGAGAGTTACATTAAAGAGAGAAATGCTATGTTTGATCTCCTCAAAGAAACACCGCATAAGGCACAAGAAATGATGAAATTCTTTGCAGACAAGATCAGAGTAGACGGAGTTTTTGAGGTTGGTGATAGAGTCTATTTGAAGCTTCAACCTTACAGGCAAGCATCTGTAGCCTTATGCAAGAATTTTAAGCTATCTGCAAAATACTATGGGCCATTTACTATCTTACAGAAGATTGGAGCAGTAGCTTACAAGCTTGACCTGCCAGCCAGTGCCAGAATTCATCATGTATTTCATGTCTCACAATTGAAGAAGTAAATTGTTCAAGCCATCATTCCCTCACCATCTCTTCCCATAGTGGACCATGCAGGCCAGATCATAATGCAACCTGAGAGCATCTTGGACACCAGATCAATTACTCAGAAGAACAAGGAAGTATTATAGATTCTAATTCAATGGACAAACTCATCTCCAGAGGATGCAACTTGGGAAGATAAGTCCAACATTGCAGCTCATTTACCTGAATTCATGGCAGTGCATTCTCCACCTTTGATCCTTGAGGAAAAGGATCAGTTTTAAGAGGGGTGCAATGTCATGTACCTAGTCATATTGTGTTAGCTTCAGCAGGGGGGTGCCCATATTTTTTCCTGGGTGCCTTGGTAATTAGTATTGGTTGGGTCATTTAGGGAGTTAGCTGTCCGAGCAGATGTTGACGCGTGTTTAGCTGAGAGTGGTCGATAGTAGGGCTTATGATTTGAGAGTATTTATGTTGTAATAGAGATAGAGAGGGACTTATATGAAAATGAATGAACTCCTATCCCTTGTTGTGTTCACCTGAACCAGACCTTCATCTTCTTACTCGTCTAATTCTTTACCTTGTTCGTCTAATCCTTCCTTTCTCTCCTCTGATTCTTGTCTATTTCTTCTTTAATTCCCGAATCTTGATACAAATCGTACTGAGAACAGTACAACTAAATACATAGATTATGTTTATGTCGTATTTACGAAGTTCAAAAGATAAGCGTTATGCTTCGTAATTCAATATAATTCCTTGACACTTTCATCATAATGATATGACCAAGTCTAATCACTAGAGTATTGTATATATACAGCTTCTCACGTTATATTTTCAATATAATACGACTTTAAAGATACGTAAGGAATGAAAAAAAATCAAGTCAGTATTACTAACCTCAAGTGGAAGGATGATGTCTTCGTTGCGGCTATTAATTCTTCACATTCTTCAGGTCTTCAGAGTAATACTGGTATGTCTCAACATTTCTAGACTTTTTAGTCTAACCTAAACGAAGTTGACTCTAGTATTTAATTAAGCGACTCTAGATAAGTTTTGATACTAAAATATGACAACCGAACTTGACATACCAACGCTTGGTGGGTTCAACGAACTATGCTCTAACAAAATACCCAAATGACATTCCTTTCTTGTCAAGTCATGTTTGACTATTTTATTGCATGTCCTTTTACTTCTCATGACTCTCTCTTTAACTCTTTACCCTCAGATATTATACTTATCGTCCGACAAAGTCCTTTTTGGACTGGGTTCTGCAAGTTTCAGTCCCCTTGTGGGCTTGGGCTTACAAACCACGTTGTAAGTTTCTGACCCACGTGGTGAAATTTTCAACACTGGCTGCGGAGGTAGTACTGACAGTGATATTAGTGATGATGGTGGTGGTGCTGATAGTTGGATGTGGTGTTGGTTGTTGTTGTTGTTGTTGTTGTTGTTGATGATGGTCATAGTGGTGTTGGTGTCACTGATTGTGGATATGGTGATAATAATGACTATGGTGTTGGTTTTTAGTGGTGGTGGTGCTGGTTGATGATGGTGCTAGTTGGTGGTTTTGTCGGTAATGTTTGCAGTAAGGTGGTGTTAGTGATGGTGGCGGGAGAAGGGAGTTTTTGGGGTGGAGTTGTTTTTGTTTTTATTGGGATGATTTAAAGGAAAAAAATAATATCTCGCGTCGCAAGTTCAAAAATGAATTCGTAGCATCGTAACCATTGGATATACGAGATGTGACATCATCTAACTAAGAACTCAACTACAGTGTTATAGTTGGACTTTCGATGTATCTTTAGAATATCTCATGTATCTAATCTTTTTTTTTTGAAAGTAACATTATATTAAACCCGAACAGAAACAGAGAACAGAGATTACAACATAGGAAGCATCTTATCCTTAATACATACAGGGGTGTCATGTATCTAATCTAATACTAGAATTTCCTGCACATTCTTTATTTTTGGAGCGAAGAGGGGATCTTCCAAATCTGTTATTCTTCTGGAATTTTATCCTAAAATTTCCGAAATAAGACCTCATGCTTGCAAAAACAAGCTTCTCAATACGTCTTGTAGACCTAATACTAGAGGTAATCGATAATAAATATATCTTGATTTCATTACAATTGTGTTATAGTTGCAGACGATCTTCAGTCGCATTTTTTTTTATGATAATCAATTAGTTTACCAAGTTAATAATATGTTAATGATTGTATATGAATACATAAGGTCACTGAATTATGTATATTTATTGATCTTAATTGTCCACTCCTTTCAAAACTGCGACAAGCGAAGACAAAAAAAACTAAAAGACGATCCATGTAAACCATGTAAACTCGATGGCTGTAATAGCTATTACATTATATGTCGTTTTATTTTCCATTTTTTTGGTTAGTTTATATTTTCTTGAGGGTTACCACTGCTCATATGTTGTATGGACAGAGATTTGGCCATCTTTATTGCCGAGCCATAAGATGTCATCATCCTCTTACGAGTTTAGGACACAGAGTCCAAGTAATTGAGGAGTCTGGCCATTTTTTTAATTTCGAAATCATAAAGTCTTTTGCGTGGTATCCCAAGCTAACTCTCAGTTTAGGCCTGAAGAATCAGGAGAGGAAGCAACGTGCATGGCAATACTTTTAGTGTTCGATGAGTAAAGATTAAGATCTGTTAATAAAAAATACAGTTTAACAGGCTTTGCTTTCGGCCGATGACAAACAAAATTTTTACATAACCAGATATTTTAATAATACGGCAGTATTTTTAAAAATCCAACTACACATAACTGTAGTTAAGTTTTCAGTTAGATGATGTCACATCTCGTGTATCCAATGATTATAATGCTGCGAATTCATTTTTGAATTGGCGCTGAGAGATCAAATTTTTTTCCTGATTTAAATTAGGAGAGTTAGTTTAAATTGATTTGTTTTGCGGAGGTTTTCATAGATGGATCATGGATGTAATCACCTTTGGTGCTATTGTGAGCGGATTATTTTGAAAATCCCGGAGAATTTGCATGTTTAGTTTCCGGTAATCCCACCAAGACCAACAGTAAAGAAAAAAAACTTTTAAAAGTCTCATTTGGTAGGTTCATGATTAAAACCCAAGTACCAAACGACAAATTACATAAACATGTGATAACGAAAAGTACAGAAATCTTCTTAACACAAAAGTACAGTACAGCCTACAAGCATTGACTTCTCTAAGAGAAGGCCAGTTCATGAGTCTTTAACACTATAAGGCCAGTTCATGAATGTACAATAATGCTATTCATGGTTGATATATCTCCAAACGCGGGATCGTTAAAAGTGATCTTGGCATGGATATTTCCTCCTTATTATACGTATAATCAAAATATAAGTACTAAATGCTTTTTATGTTACTCTAAGAGCAATCGTTAAAGGTGTTGCCTTAGATTATGACATGAATGTATCACAATCACCATGCTATCTCCTCTTGCATCCAAGAATTTGCCAGCTCAACCAGACTACCATCTCCGCTAGTTTGTCTGCAAATAGGATTAGGTCCAGTAGGATTCCAAGCTTCGAAACCTGCATTGTAAACGACACCAATTAAGCTACAATATTTGTAAAGTCTATGGGCATCGTAATCAAAACCAATTAAGCTACATAAAGCAGCTTTCTCACCATTCATAGTATAGTTCAAATTTCTTAATGAGTCGGTTGTTCCTAAGGTTGGATAGGTTGAATCTTCCTCCCCATAAAATCCCATGTAGTTCATTTCTCCCAAGTAAGATGACATATTGTTTTGAGCAAAATCATACGTTGGTTCAACTTCCGCCATAAAGTTTGAATAGGATGGAGTTGGCATAATTTCTTTTGAATCAGTTTGACATTGGCTCCAAGAAGTTATCTGGTTTGTAGATTCGTAATCCTGTAAATACTCAGATGCATCACCGGATGGGCCAGCCTGCAAGTTGTTTTATGGATCATTAAGAATGTACGCAAACAACAAACCATATTAAATATGTCAAGCACATCAAACTACATTCAACATCAAAGTTTATTATTAGTACCTTTGAAGTATCGAGTATTAGATCAGAGGACATCCATTCGTTTGTTACCCCGGTGTCAACTGAAGTTAGACCAAAATTCACTGTCATTCTGCTATCGTAAGGAGAAGCTGCAGGAGTCAAATAATTACTCCCATTGTTAGGACTACTAAAGTGAGAAGTATTGTCGCCAGAGGTGCTAGAGAGGCCGCTTTGAAATGCAGATGAGTTGGCGTTTACAGTGGAAGGAAGGCCTCCAACCCACTTGGAGTTCGATTCTCCATGGAATTCACCATATTTCTGACCGGGCTCATTCTTCTTAACTACTCGACACAAAGCATAAGCTCCCTGGAGCAAACGATAAACGATTAGTTCTTATTATTCTGGAAATTTCACAAATAAAGTAATCTATGTGCATTACTGTATGACTTCATCAAAAACTACCTGAGAGCCAGATGATCCTTGTGGAATATCATCAGTTAGGCGATATTCATGCATTACCCAGTCAGTTCTATCACCAGCAGGGGCCCTTCCACGGTAAAAGACTAATGTTTTCCGGAAACCAGTTATTCCTTCCGACTGACAGACTATTTTGCGATCCTTTCCAGTGGCTTTCCAATATCCAGCTTTTGTTGCTCTATTTGTTCGTGATCCATTTGGATACTTTCGATCACGCGGACAGAAAAAGAACCATTCCATATCTCTCTTTGGAAGGAATGACTTATCTGCAACCCAATATAAACAGTTGACACTTGCATTAGCTACAATCTACCGAACCAAAGTTTAAAAAAGTTTACTGTTGCACAGATGCTTTCCTCACAAGGTTGATCGGAATCATTTTAAGAATCAAAGAACAGAAAAGGAAGCCCAATCGAACCGTCTTTTTTCAAAAGAATAAAGTGAAAAATGCTCCCATCAAAAGAACTCTTTACACTGTTTAAAATTGCACAATATACAACAACAATAATTACACAAACAAGACCATTTTAGAATACCATTCATTTTCAGTTGCACAATATCAAAATCCATAGTACTAATCTCTACCGTTTACATGTTACATCTACAAAATGAAACTACAAATGTATATCAAAATAAAATAAACTAACAGCATACCTGGTAATTCCCAAGGTTCGTACTTATAAAGCTCGATAACCGGAATGACTTCGAGATCAAAGTTTTGTCCCTCAACTTTCTTCTTCAAGTAATAACTTACTAATTCATCATCAGTAGGATGAAACCTAAAACCAGGTGGTAATGATGAAAAACCCATCTCAACTCACACTAAAAATTCGAGTCTTCGATGATAAATGAAAACACAAAAATAAATAATATAGACTAAAACTAGAGCAAAATTAAAACCAGACCAGAGTTAAATTCCAATAACTAAGTACCTAAAGTGTACCTATTGAAAATTTGGAAGATCCAGAAATAAAAACTTTCATCAATGCAAAACTTACTATCTAAAACTGTGTAAAATTTCCAAAGTATACAACCGTTGAACAATACAACCATCATTTGCCGTATCACAATTCAAATTCTGTTCAAACAATTAAACCCTTAAACCCCAATTCCGTTTCCTAAATTATTTAATACCAAAAAAAAATCGGTTCTTACTAAATTCAGTTTAAAAATCAGCAAAAACAAGATTTTTAAGTGAAACTCAGACTGTAAAATTGTCCGAGTTATCAAGAATTGTAGTTAATTATGGAGGAATTAAAACTCGCCAAAAGATTAATTAGATGGTAGAATTCCTTGATTGAGTTGTCAAGTAGTAAAGCGAGAGAGATAATGGAGGATTGTAGTGGAGAGGATGATGAACTTATTAACTCTGTATTTATATAAGCGTTAGATGAGACTAGAGACGCGGAAAATTAAAGGACAACCGAAAGTAATCGAGAAAGAGAGAGGAAGACATTGCTTGTTTGAAAACGAACAAAAATTCCAAAGTTGGTGGACCCATGTAAAAACCCGTTTACACTGAGTCGGGTTCCCGCCAAATAAAATATTACCGTTATAAGGGGTCGTTACACGTAAGCTTGAGTCAGACAAAAATGCTTTTTTCATTTATTTAATTACAGTAGTTTTTATGTCATTGGTTTAAATGTTTATTTATTATCAAAAAAATGTTTGGATGGAGCTTTTGTTGTTCAAAAGAAGTGTTTGTGTTTTAAAGAGATGCTTTAGATGTTAATATGTAGTTAAGCAGGCTTTAAAGTTGGCTTTATGAAAAATGACAAACAATCCTTTCAAACTTGATTCTGATTAATTTATTTGTAATTTTATCGTTTAGTGTTGAAAACCCGATTAAATCAAACTAGCACTCATATGGCAGTCCATAATGAGGATGTTTCACTTAGGATGTACTTAAAAGTTTAGTTATCATAATCTTCAATTCAAACTGTTCGAAAAACAAATAAAGAAATCGTCGTTACAGAAACTAGTCATTATGGGAACAGATCATGTGGATTTAGTAAATAGTATCCGCCTATTCATTAATCACTCGATGCCCCCCAAACATCCTACTTTTTTCTTCAATTGTTTTTATCGAGAATTATTGAAAAGCCCCGAACCCGGGCAGTATACCAGGCAGGCCATTCGACTGTTTCATTTACCCTTAGGATCAGACAGACACCTTAGGTTTGGATGGCTCAATGCAAGCATCTCCTACGGGCCGCGTAGTGATGGTTCAGTTAGGATAATCTTTCATTGAGAGATTAGAATCATTGGAAATGACCCGCAGATATGGTGAGTTCTATGAATCTGCTTGTAGATGTTGCATGTTATAAAACTTTAATACTGTTAACATTACGAAATACATTGGTGCGAATTTTGTTTAGAAAATTAAGGGAGTGAAAATCTCTGCACCCTAAAAACTGGGGGGTGCACATTTCTTGCCATCTTATAAGTGGTTTTGTTTACATCACATGGTTTTTTTATCTTTTTTAAAAATCACATGATATATTAGATTAGTGTATGTAATTGATAATTATCCATAATTGATATGGAAGATCCGCCTCCAACATCCGATCTGTAATCGGAAATGCCTTGTACACCGTGAAAATTTTCTGGGGAAAATCCCAGGAGACACAGCCCTAATGAGACCTTGTGTTTTCTCCAGGTGGGGACTCCGGGACTATGTCTCTCGGGATTTTCCTCGGGAGATTCCACGGTTAACATAGCATTATTGATATGTAATGTTCTTTGTTGTTAGCGAATCTGTGAGAGAATCTTTGTCTTTATAATACTTAGCCTCAGCAGGTTAACCCAATCTTTATTTTCTTCATTGACCATTCTCCATGCTAGCTTAGCCAATAAAGCTAGATTAAATATTTTTTGTGCCCTTGAACCCCAAATCTCCATATCTCTTAGAAAAGCATATCTCTCTCCAAGATTTATGACAAAAGCTTTTGTTTCCTTCTTTGTTCCATAAATAAATTCTTTTGAATGTTGTTTAATATCTTAGTAACAGGATTTACCAGGCATATTGAAAACACTCATTTAATGATGAGCTACAATCCCAAGAGTGGATTTAATATTCTAAATTATCCTTCCAGCTTGATTTATGAGATCTCCTTGCCATTTTTGCAACTTAAACTTCATCATTTCAACTAGTTTGCCGAAACATTTTTTTCTTTTTCTTGAAATAAACAAGTTCACACTCAAATAAGTCTTTTAAATTTTGAGTTGATTTGTATATTAGTAGTTTTGTATGGATACAATATCCTTTATTCTCTCATTTTCATTAACAAATTTATAAGAAAAAATACTTACCAATTAATATGTATCCTCTTATTTTTCGGTTAAATAATTTTATTTTATTTTTGAACCACTATCTGTTACGGTTATTTTCTTATTCATCTTCTTTTGCCAATCAATTAATACATTACATGGCACCATTGGTAGACCTTGTTCTTATCTCCACCATGAAATACTAGAATTTTCACTAATCGCACGGGTGAAAACCGAAAGTTTCATTGATCACACGGGCTTTCGACTAGAATTTCTAAGGTACAATAATCAAACTTTCACTTTATTTTCATGTAAAAAATTCAAATTTCTCCTGATTCTCATATAAAAAAAAATCTAATTTTCACACAGTACTGAAGACGAGCATGAAATTATAACAACTTAGATGCAAAATTTCTTTAATAACTTTTCTTTTTCCGATGTTTTTTTTATTTTTCATTGTATTCAAAATTGTTTGAGGATAGATATGCAGATAAACAAAAAGGTAAAATAGTGGAGAGTGATGCATATGTCGTAGGCTTTTGTTTGGAAAAAATAAATCCTACCCAAACATGAATAGATGATGATGATGATAAAAAATAAAGGAGACACGAATTAAAGATAAACAAAGGAGCCACAAATTTAACATGGTTCGGAAAGTTTTGCCTACTCCACAGACAAATCCCCGTATGGAGAGATATTTTATTGATTTCATGATACAATAGCGTTTTTCATGGTTAAACGAGTTATGATGTTTAGGGTTTTCTTTCCCCCTGTGTCTTATATGATTTAGGGTTCAAGTCCCTTGAATTTATAAAGTTGAATTTATAAGATAAACCCTAAATTTGAGATAAACTTCATCTATGGTAACTTGCATCAAGATAACATTTTTCATAGTTGAACGAGATATGATTTTTAAGGTTTTCTTTTCCTCTGTTTCTTATATGATTTAGGGTTCAAGTCCCATGTATTTATAAAGTTGAGTTTATAAGATAAACCCTCAATTCGAAATAGATTTCATCTGTGGTAACTTGGAAAGCGAGATATCTGGAATGTTTCGGAATTCACACCCCCCCCCCCCAAATGACTTAGTCAGCAAGCAATTTAGAAATTTCCAGAACCTTTTTCTAGGGTTTTGGCATTAAGTCAGTGAAAACAATCCAAACTGACATGGGTCGGCGGATTTGACTGGCGTAATTTGACATTGACCTACGAGTTTGACTTTGACCTTGACTGTTCACTTGGTGTTGATTGCGGCTATTGAGCAATGACTTGCAAGACTTGCTAGCAGACTGGCCTGACTAGATGTCTGGCAGAATGGGCTGGTAGTCTGGAAGAGATTGGCTGAAAGACTGGATAACAGACTGTCTGGCAGCGTGGTTGGCAACATTAATGGATCGGGCCTGGAAAATCGAGTCGATGGACCGAGCGCACTAGAATGGTGAATTACGCCGGATAAATGGATTGGTGAACCAGGTCGAGCAAACTGGGTCTTGACCACTTGACTCTGACATTGATCATTGACTGGTAGCTGACTTTGACAATTAACTTTGGCCATAGACAGATAGTTGACTTTAGCCATCGAACTTTGACTGGTACAACTGGTTGACAAATTGGGCCGACATACTTGGATGATAGATTATGGTGGCATACTTGGATAACATCTAGATGGCCTCTCAGACACATGGTACAAACAGTTTTAGGTTGTGAGTATATCTTGGTTTTTGTTGAACATCAATATACTCATTACAAGTTTACAACTAAGCTTCCATAAACACATCTATCTAATCGCATATTCTCTGTTTTGGAAAAAGTAAGCTCATGGACCAGCTTATCTGTATCCTCATAAAAATTACTACACCATTTTAGGGTTTTGTGCGGGCTTTTTTGTAGTAAGTCGGGCTTGAAACAGCAAATGGATGTAGCGAGACGCGGTGTTGCAGTTTTTTCACAATGGTATTGTAACAACGATGAATCATTGCAAAATTTTTTTTTATAAGCATGCATAATTGTATCTGAATCAAATAAGTGGTACTAAAATTTGCAACAAGAAAAAAGAAGATGGTGGGTTTATGCTGACCTAGTCAAAATCTAACACAGTACATAAACAAATTGGTAGCGTGGATGTAATTTAGATAAGCAAAACAACACAATTTTAATATTTTCATCATCCAAACATAAAAATTATCATCCAATCAATAAATTAAAAAAAAATGAAAAGCAAAATTTAAAAAAAAAAATCAATTAAAATTTAAAAAAAAATTGAAATAAAAATCAATGTGAATCCTGACTGATTTGTGTGATTTTCATCATTCCCACACCAAAGAATATCTTCAGAATTCAGATGCTTAGAAAGAGATGGCCGTGCCATTGATGACTTCTTGATTTCTTTGTGTGCTTAAAAAGAGATAGTTGTGCTGGTGATGGTGATGGTGAATTGGTGATAGATTATACATCCAAAACATCTTAGATTGTTGTAACAATGATAATTCCAGCGCAAAAACGTAATTACATTAACATAACTATGGTGGTAGTAACGGCAGTTGTGAGAGAAGTGTAGCAATTTGAATTCGAAATGGTAGAGGTGGTGGTTGGTGCAGAAGGGGTCATGAAGGTGGCGGAAATAAAGGTGTAGTAGGTAGAGAGAAAGCGGAAACCGGAAAGAAGAAGCTAGGGGAAGTATGGATTTATATTAGGTTATCCAGATTATCAAAACGACCTTATTTTTTTTTAAACATGTAACAATTTATGTAGTCAATCTCGGCTGAGATTCCCGATCTAGGTCCATGATAGAGACGAGTTTCTCAATCTTAGCAAGACGAGATCTTGTTGAGAAACTCGTTGAGACGGTCACGAAATTCGCTGAGACAGCTGTGATATCATCAAGATGAGTTGCTGAGTCAATGGTTAACATGATAAATTCATTACAAAATAACAAAATTACCCTAAATACTCTACTTTGTTTCATATTACCATGGGCAAGCTTAAATTAGTCTAAAATTCCAAATGTCTTTATCAACTACTTGATTAAGTGGTCTAGATTTTGAAAATAAAAAGTCTAAGATTTTACCGAGAATCTTATAAAAATAAAGTTATCTCGGTGTTTCGATCTCTGCTGAGATGAAACCGAGATACGAAATTCACTATGTTAGTAACAATTAACAAGTAGTGTTTCTGATCAAGACACGCATCTTTTGAAAACAGAGGTTTAAGGCATTGGCTGCCCTCACTATATCTTCCAAGTTATGACAATTGTACAATAACAAGTGGTGTGTCATGGTTTCTTTTAGTGTTGGAGTTGGCTACTACCCTCCATGTTGTTTGTATTTTGTTGGTTTTGTACCTGGCTGATACCCTTCTTATGGATTCGCTTAGGTTCTCTCCTCCATGTTTCTTTTTTCTTTTCAAATCAATGTCTTTTATCGTTTGAGAGAAGAAAAAAAGCTTGTCTCTCTGCGGGTTTTTTTTAATCTTTGTTGTACTTCTTTTCTTTAACTAGTACAAATTATATATTATAGTTTGTGAAATTTCCTATGGATTCTTTGCTTTTGTAGTAACAATTCTTTAAAAAATAATATTTATGGTAGCTTGTTACACATTTTGGATCTCTCTTTACAACTTACCCCAACAAGGAGAGAAGCCTTCGTCTTATAATGAATTATGATAGCAAATTAATACAATTTAGGAAGGAAAAAAGTCTACCGATATGAGGTTATTAAACCATTTTACTGAGTCCGATTTTGTGCACATTCCTTAACGAGTATGCACGTAACATTTCAATCTGCACCATTAATTTAAGGGAAAAAATATTTATATCTAAAACTCGTCATTTAGATTGTCTATATGAGCACCCCAAAATTAGTTAAAAGAGACAGTTGATTACAAAATCTAACCTTTTCCCTATCCCTAAATTAAATAAAAGAAATCATATTTCTAATATCTAACAAACTCCTTAAAATAATTCTTTTCCGGTTCTTTCTTTACGGTATGTCGGTATCATTTGACTAGGCTCTTTCACCAAAAACTTATAACCGTAGTCTTTTATCATTCCTCAAAACCCTCCTAAACTAGCTCCAGTGGCGCACCCATTTGACTTACTCCTTAACTAATATAAGCTTATCTCCCTACAATTTAGCGAAATTTCTACCGATTATCAGCAAAGCCACTGTTCCAAATGTTACACGTATCACCATATCAAACCATGATAATTTGATTTTTCCTATTACAACATTAAGTAATCACCATATGGCGCACTACTATGATTATTCGACTTTTCACCTAAGAAATAGACTTGTGAATTTTTCAGTTTTCAAGTGAAATACAAAATTTCACAGTCCACTGTGAGAACTGCAATTGTCATTTTTAGTATTCCGTTGTGAAAGATGTAGTTTTCATATGGTGAGAACTGCAATTATCATTCTCAGTATTCTGTTATGAAAGATGTAGTTTTCATTATCAAATATACGCAAATCTTTGGAAATAATATCTGACTCTAAAAGTGAAATTTCAACAATGGCAAAGTCATGACTTTCACAAAAGTGCCTCCGTGCAATTTATGTTTTCACAGCTAAATGAAAACCGTCATTATCACTGTCAATGATGACTGAAATTATCAGATGAATAGGTTCATTGGTGAAAAAAGCGTCTATTTTGAAAAATATAGTTTTCACAATATAATGAAAACCACAGTTATCCCGGGAAACAATAATTCCATTTATCACAGTCAATGGTAGTCGCAGTCATTATCACCCTCGACGATAACTGTAATTATCACATGAACGATAATATTAGGTTCATTGGCGAAAAAAATGTCTATTTTGAAAAATATAGTTTTCACAATACGATGAAAACCACAGTTATCACAAGAAACGGTAATCCCAGTCAATGATAATCGCAATTAAATCCATTTATCACGGTCATGATAATCGCAATTATCACAGACACTCCATACGGTATGAGCCACAAAACACAAAAACGGTTTGCCTGATTATCAAAGAGAAAAAAAAACACTTAAAAATCCTTGCCAAATCCTAAATTAGTGAAGATGCAGGGGAAAAATAAGAAAAAAAAGAGGAAAAAAAGGAAGCATCGATTGATTAGGAAGGGTATATCATAAATCCCGATGTGAAAAGCTTTTTTACTATGAAGATAAAAGTTTGTGAATATAAAAGAAGAACAAGAAGAAGAGAAACCCACAAATAACTTCCGGAAATAAAACTAGTAGCAATTTAGCTCCTCGGCTTTTGATCTCCTCGACGAAATACTATATGGATGATGATGAAGAACCTTGTGCAGATAGTGACAATGAGAAGGATAAACCTACTGTAATTAATTTCACCAGCAGCTTGTCTGTTTGATATATCCTATATGAAGGGGATGAGACTAAAGAAGATATTGCCCACAAATAACGCACACAAATAACTCCCACAAATAGCGCACCCCGAATTGACCGCAATCTAAATCAACCATTTTTTTTTTCTTTTTTTTTTAATAATTTTGTTGAGAATATGTAACTAATTAAGGTTAAATTAGTCCATCTAAAAATGTGAAAATTCCAATCTAATCTAAAACTACCATTTTTAGCCGTTGATCTTATAATTTGGGCTACACATATATCCAATCTTAATGATGGATTTCTAGAAGAGAGAGGGACCAGACTTAGGCTTCTCAAAAAATTTCACATTAATTTAATTTACAGAGTTGTGTAAAAAATTTAAACATGCAGAATAATGGGACTAACAGTTAATTAATCAACCAATCAAAATATCATGTCAAATATACACTTTTTGGGGAGTGTGTACATAATTTGACTCCATTTTACTCGCATGTGTAATATATATTTTTTTTCTTTTTTCCTTATAAATAGTGGTATTGATAATGTAGTGTCTAACACACCAAATTAAATGCACCTAAGCTAGTGTGAAACTATGAACTAGAAAATGGAAGTGAAAAGAAAAGAAAAGGGCAATGTTTTCCAATGTAGTTTTGATCCAAAACTTCAAAGTTTGAAAGTTAAAGAAAGAAAAAATTGTGTTCCATTCTTTTTCTAATTGAGTTTTCACTCATGGTTCGTTTCTTTGCTCTTAATTTTATGAAAATGGAACGAGATGGCGACAACATTATCAAGAACTTGTCTGGGTAACTTTTGTCCTTTCGGCCCCCACTTTGTCCATTTCTATCAGCTATTTCTTTCTTGATGTCATCGCCCACAAAGCTCTACCGTTGGTGATAAACAAGTCACGCTCATTGTATTGGGCCCATAAGGCTAACGCTTTTCAAGTAGTTGGACTCATTTTTTTTCATGTGGTTCACGTAGTTTAGTCTTTGTTGGCTGCCAATAACATTAATATTGCCCCGGCTCCTATAAGTTGGGGTTTCTTCTCGATCCACATACCTGTTTACATGTATAGTTTCTGTAAATGAGTTCGAGAGTTTCTGGGATGAAAGATTCCATTGTTTTTGTCCGAAGAAAGATATATTAAACTACCAAAAAATTTTATACATGCAGAGCAGGGTGTGCACCGGGAGAATCTGTGAGTTCGGTGCCACTCGTATTCGACCCATCAAAATGACGGAAGCTAAATTTTATCTGTGTCTAGTTCATCACCCGTGGATGCAACGGGTGTACGAAGTGGATATGGTGGATCCATGGATTTTATTTTCTTTTTCGAATAAAAAAAAATAGGAAAATAAAAGACCGGAATCAAGGAAGCTGGAACAATAGGCTCGGACTAAAAGCTTTGATCAAGCCCAATAATTAGAAGAAATAAAAGGTTTGTGGATTTGGGAAGAGGCCCAAACTTCAGCCTACGTTAACTCCCTTCTAAATTCGCCCTTGTAAAAACTAACTTAGTCTTACAACTTGGAGCAAATCCAATTGGACAAGGTAATTTTCTTGTCTTAGTGTTCACATGGATGGAAAAACTTCATTCTCCACCATGATCACTGGACAAATCTAATAGTGATTCAACTGATTTCTCAATGCATAAGCATTGTTTCTGTACCTTTGTTGGTTAATGGTTTTCTAACAAAAGCATTCTATCCTTCTCGAGGATTACGACAAGGTGATTCTCTATAACTGTATCTCTTATCCTCTGTATGGAAGGATTCAACATGCTCAATCGAGGGGATCATCAAAGGATTGAAACCAACAATGGACAACCCGACCATTACCCACTTATTCTTCGCGGATGATTGCCTATTGTTTACTGAAGCAATCACTACATCCAGAACTTAAAAGATATCATTCAAAAGTCCACTCTTCTATCGGGTCATTTGATTAACTATTCTAAGTCAAGTGCTTCCTTCAATTCAAATTTGTCTCCAGCAGCGTGTGAAGATATTTCAAAAATGCTCAAAATGAAACCAATGCCACTTGGTGAGAAGTATTTAGGCATTAACTTATTCACATCCAGAAATAAATCATAATTTTTCACTCCAACAATTGATGGAATGAAGGTTCGGTTACAAGGGAGGCGTGGAAAAATTATCAACCAAGCTGAAAGATCTACCCAAATACAGGCTGTCAAAAGAAACATGGCTAATTTCCATATGGACTATTTCTGTTTGCCGAACAACACCATAGAGAAGATAAATCATATTCAAAGGAGTTGTTGGTGGAACAAGCCAACTTCTGGAGGTAGTATCTATAAATCATGGAATTCATTGTGTTTTCCTAAGAGGCCAGGTGCCTTGGGTTTCAAAAATCCACACCTATTTAACTTGGCCTTGCTAGCAAAGTTTGCATGAAGGTTGTTAACAGATCCTGATGCTCCGTGGGTTCAGGTACTTAGAGCTCGATATGACACCAACAAGGATTTACTGAAAGATATTGTTAGAGCATTGCTCGGTCGAACTCGCATGCGTTGCTATCTCAAGCATGTTTGTCAATGTTAGTGATCAAAACTATAAGTCTTGATTTCTAGTCTACTATAGCTAAGTCTCGGACTAGGATAGAAAGTGTAGTTGAGCTCAAGGACTTCATGGCGATTCATCATACAAGAAGAAGATCTACTCAAGGAACCGGTGGAACTTCTCGACAAAAAGGTATGTAAAGACTTGAACTTATCTATCACTCAAAAATCTATCTATTAGATCTCCTACTTCTTGAGACAAAAAGTCGTATGCTATATATAGACTTTGATTAAACACAGTTGGTATTTCGAACCGAGTATACCTCGCCTATTTATATCTCGAAATATGTGTTGGTGAGCTTTTCGCTTCGACCAAGTTTATCTTTACCTAGTGACGAAAGTCATGATATGTTTCAATCACTTTGAAAATTGCTTTGATGAAGAATGTTTCAATGATTGGAATGAGAGTTTAGATTACATAACCAATGGTGGACATAAGCATTGTTGTGGAAACACATTTATGTATAAGTCCTATTCCTTGAACCAAAGTTTGCGAACTTTGTTGATCAAGAGAACCGGAAGAATGGCGTGAGCCAAGTCCGCGAACTGCCGAAGTTCTCAAACCCGAGAATTTCTGCTGGAGTTGACAAACTAGTGCGTGAAGCTAAGTCCGCGAACTCAGTCCGCGAACCGGAGAAGTTCTCATCCCGAGAATTTCTGCTGGAGTTTGTAAACTCTGCCCGGTAACTTAAGTCCGCGAACTAAGTCTGCGAACTTAAGAAGGTTATATATCTGAAGATGATTTCTGAACTTAAACTTAAAAAGACTAAGGAATGCAGTTTGAAAACCGTGGCTATAAAAGTTCATGAACCGATTCGAGTGAATCAAATCATCTTTGCTTCAATTGTGTCTTGTGTAGTTACATAAGAATTCGTTACAATTGAATAACTCTCTAACTAGTTCATTTGAGTCATGTGAACTAGTTATGGTGAAGAAGAACATGGTTGATATGAAATGCTCATATGGCTAACCTTTTGGTTAACTATTATTGAACCAACAAGTGCATATGTTTGGGTACGGTTAACAAACCTAGAAGCGTGCATTTCAATTGTGTGTAACAAGCTAAGTTTTCGATCTAATGGTTTAGAAATATTAGCTTGAATCTAAATCATGTTTTCATCTAACGGTGGATATTGATTGCTTTGTTACCAAGGTAACTTAATGGCAAACCCTGATTTGAAAGACTATATGAGGGGACATCTAGCATCAATGCAAAACTAATCCCCACACCTTATGTGTGATACTAGTTTGCGTGCTAGAGTCGTTTCTCCTTTAATATTTGGTTTTCTTCTTCTAAAATCAGGTTAACGACTTAAAGACTTCATTGGGATTGTGAAGCCAGACCGATACTACTTTATCGTAGTTGTGTGATCTGATCTTGCATCTTCTATCGTACGAGTACAATCATATTGATTGACTTGAGATTGATATCCCTGATAAGCAATATATAATAAGTAATCACAAACATCTTCGTCTCATAGTTTGTGATTCCGCAACATCTTGTTTCGCTACCATACGATTAAGATTGTTGTGAGATGATTGATAACTCTAGGATGTTCTTCGGGAATATAAGACTGGATTATCAATTGGTTCCTGTTCACCTTGATTACTATCAAAATACGGAACAAAACCTTTTAGGGTTTTTCTGTGGAAGACAAATTAATCCTTCGATAGACTTGTCTGTGTGAGACAGATTTGTTTGTCATCAAGTCTTCGACTTTGGGTCGTAGAAACTCTTAGTTGTGGGTGAGATCAGCTAAGGGAATCAAGTGCACAGTATCCTACTAAGATCAGAGGCGTAGGGAGTACAACTGTAACTTGGATCAGTGGGAGACTAATTGGGGTTCAACTACAGTCTAGTCCGAATTAGCTTGGAGTAGGCTAGTGTCTGTGGAGGCTTAATACAATGTGTATTCAATCTGGACTAGGTCCCGGGGTTTTTCTGCATTTGCGGTTTCGTCGTTAACAAAATTTCTGGCGTCTGTGTTATTTCAGTTTCCGCATTATATTGTTTTATCTTTATAATTGAAATAACACAGGTTGTGCGTTAGATCATCAATTAGAGTAATCCAACCTTTGGTTGTTGATTTTCATTGATTGATCCTTGGAAATTGGTCTTTGGCACCATCCGAGTTAATCCTTGTATTTGATTAGGACTCGCTGATTTCTATTAGCTTGAGTAAATCAAAACAAGAGAGAGATATTAACTCCTTGAGATACTTTTATCTAGATTGAGTCTGACTGTCTAGTTGATTCTCTAGAAAGTATTTCGAAGTTAGTCCATACAGATTGCTAAGCGAAATATTGGGTGGTGTTGTTAGACCCCCTCTTTTTCAGATATGTTACCAGCAAATGGGGCCTGGATTTGGAGAAGTATTCTCATAGGGATGGAGATAGTTAAACAACATTACATTTGGGCTGTCAGGAATCGTCACTTAATCCAACCATGGAAATACTGTTGGCTATCTTCTTCTCCAATATCTTCTTCATCACAGTTGGATCAGCATCAACAACTGACTCTCTCTCACTTTATTACCAATAATTGAAAAAGCGGGGGTCTAACAACATCACCCAATATTTCGCTTAGCAATTTGTATGGACAAACTCCAATATACTTTTTATGAGAATCAACTAGACAGTTAGACTCAATCAATAAAAAGATATATCAAAGAGTTTATATCTCAATCTCTCGATTTGATCTTTACTCAAGCAAATGGAAATCTGCGAGTCTTTATCAAAGAAAGATAACTTGGACGGTACCAAAGACCAATGTCCAAGGATCAATTAATATCAATCAACAACCAAACGTCGGATTTCAATTGATGATCTTTAACGCGCAACCTGTATTATTTCAATTATATAAAAAAATACAATGCGGAAAAGAAATAACACAGACACCAGAAATTTTGTTAACGAGGAAACCGCAAATGCAGAAAAACCCCGGTACCTAGTCCAGATTGAATACACACTGTATTAAGCCGCTACATACACTAGCCTACTCCAAGCTAACTTCGGACTGGAGTATAGTTGAACCCCAATCAGTCTCCCACTAATTCAAGGTACAGTTGTACTCCTATGCCTCTGATACCAGCAGGATACTGCGCACTTGATTCCCTTAGCTGATCTCACCCACAACCAAGAGTTGCTGCAACCCAAAATCGCAGACTTGATAATAAACAAATCTGCCTCACACAGAAAAGTCTATCAAAGGATAAATCTGTCTCCCACAGAAAAACCCTAGGTTTTTGTTCCGTCTTAAGATATGAAATCAAGGTGAACAGGAACCAATTGATAATCTGGTCTTATATTCCCGAAGAACATCCTAGATTAATCAATCACCTCTCAACAGTCTTACTTGAATACACAAGAGGACGTCGAGGAATCACAGACAGTGAGACAAAGATGTTTGTGACTTCTTTATCTTGCCTACCGGAGAACTCTCACGATCTCAGGCCAATCAAAGATTGTACTCGTACGATAGAAGATGCAAGATCAGATCACACAACTACGATAAAAGTAGTATCGGTCTGGCTTCACAATCCCAATGAAGTCTTTAAGTCGTTAACCTGGTTTTAGAGAAGAAAACCAAAGGCTAGAGGAGAATCGACTCTAGCGAGCGCACTAGTATCACACATACGTGTGGGGATTGGTTTTGCCCAATGCTAGATGTCTCCTATATATAGTCTTCAAATCAGGGTTTTGCCTTAGTTACAAAGCAATCAATATTCACCGTTAGATGAAAACCTGATTTATATTCAAGCTAATATTTCTCAACCGTTAGATCGAAAATTTAGCTTGTCACACACACTTGAGATATACGTTTACTGGGTTTGTGAAAACCGTGCCCAAACGTGTACGTGTATGTTGGTTCAACATAGTAACCCAAAAGGTCAACCATATGAGCATTTCATATTAACCTTGTTCTTCTTCACCATAACTAGTTCAATTGACTCAAATGAACTAGTTAGAGAGTTGTTCAATTGCTATGAGATCTTATGTAACTACACAAGACACAATTGAAACAAAGATGATTCGATTCGTTTGAACCGGCTCATGAAATTTATATCCACGGTTTGCATACTGCATTCCTTAGTAATTTAAGTTTCATGTTCAGAGCACATCTTTAGATCATAACCCACTCAAGTACGCAAACAAGTTCGTGGACTTAAGACAACCGGCAGAGTTTTCCAAACTCAGCAGAAAATCTCGGCAAGGAGACTTCCGCCAGTTCGCGGACTATAGACGCAAACGAGTTCTTGGAAAATCCCAGCAGAAATTCTTGGCAAGAGAACTTCCGTCAGTTCGCGGACTAAGTTCGCAAACTGAGTTCGCAGACTTGGCAAAGCCAATTCCTCCGGTTTCTCTTAATCAACAAAGTTTGCAAACTTAGGATTAAGGAATAGGACTTATGCACATATGTGTTTCCACACAATGCTTATATCCATCATTGTTTATATAGACCTAAACTCTCATTCCAACCATTGAAACATTCTTAGAGGATGTTATATAGTTGTTACACTATTTCTCGTCAAAGCGATTTTCAAAGTGATTGAAACATTATGACTATCGTCATTAGGTGAAGATAAATCCGAACAAAGCGAAACTCTTTACCAACACATGATTTCGAGATATAGATAGGCGAGATATACTCGGCTCGAAATTTCAAATGTGTATGATCCAGTCTATATAGCATACGACTTTTGTCTCATAAGAAGTAGGAGATAGAAGAGATAGACTTTTGAGTGATAGATAAGTTCAAGTCTCCACATACCTTTTTGTTGATGAAGTTCCACGGTTCCTTGGTAGATCTTCGTCGTTATATGATGAATCGCCATGAAGTCCTTGAGCTCAACTACACTTTTCTATCCTAGTCCGAGACTTAGCTATGTAGCCTAGAAATCAAGACTCATAGTTTTGATCGCTAACATTGACAAACATGCTTGAGATAACAACGCATGCGAGGTCGACCGAGCTATGCTCTAACAATCTCCCCCTTTGTCAATTTTAGTGACAAGACTTTTAATACATATTGAATACAAAAAAGATAAACGTTAGTGGCTCCTATTCCATAGTTTAATCTTCAACGTCCCCTGAAATCTTCGTCCTTCCAAGTACTCCAATGATCCCAAAGGTTGTAAGTTTAGCATCACCGTTGTTGAATATCCGTAGCTATAACAATGAGAGAAATCGAGATTCTCGATCATTATTATACAGTGACATAGTATTATTATGTAACATCAAAGTCCAATTGCATCACGACTTTAACAATAATACTACGGTGATATGTATCACTCCCCCTTAGTCAATACTCCATCTCACATGGAAACCACTCCCCGTTACACAATGATCCGAAAACCATATGTATATGTAGTAGAACTACACATTAATTCTCCCCCTTTTTGTCAATAAATATGGCAAAGGTACAAGAACGGGTTCCTAATGAAATTTCCGAGAAGAGACGTTTCATAAACTAAAAGAAGAAATACATACCAACTTAATTTAGATGCAATCATAAAGACGAAGCTAAATGCATTCATCAAGGAGTTTTAAAATACAAGATAACCCCTATAAAATTCTACAGCTGCACACCACGCAAGATATTACCATTAAGCACAAGTTCAAAAGAACCCTCCCCCATTTCATGTCATTCCCGAGAGAACAACAAGAGTGACCTTAATTTCGAAAGAAAAGAAGGATTTTTAATTGTACACCAAAAACCATAGGAAAATGATTTTCTATATCCAAAACTCAATCTAATTAATCACAAGTAAACCCATGATTAATTTAATTGGAATACGCAACTAAATCAAACCACAAAAGTGATCAATTTAATTGATTGTGCTTAACATAAGTAAACTTACGGAGCTACGACTAAGGTAATCATACGGAGATGACTAACTTAATCGTTCACATACTCAACATAAGGAAAACCTTACGGAATATACGACTACATCAACCAATAGAACATAGTTAATATAGCCGTTCATATACTCAACACAAGAACTTGTGAAATATATGAAAACTCAACTAGACTAATTACAAGAGAACCCATAATTAATCTAATTGGAATACAAAAAACCAAACTAATCACGAAGGTAATCAATTTAATTGTCAAAAGTTTTGCTCGACAAAAGAAGACTTTCAGAGCAAATAACTAAATAACCAACCAAGATGATTAATTTAGTTCAAAGATGCTCGACATAAAGTACCTTATGGAACAACCAACAAAGTTAATCACAAAATAATCAACTTAGTTATCGTGCTCGACATAAGACACATTACGGAGCCTCACAGTAATACATAAGATATGGATCAGTGATGATCATTACTGTGGAATACATACAAGGATCTATTCAATTTTTCCATCAATATTTGCATAACGACATAATAGACTTTATCCTTGTCACACAAAATATTTTACCCTATTTTCCGTCAAATAAATGACTGCATAGGCATAACTTTTTTTGTCAAAAGTCCATTCGTCCTTTCATCAATACGAATACCAGTTTATGAACGACTTTACTTTTGACAACATATGGGACCTTCAAGTTCACGAACACAAACAATACATATCCCATAAAGTGTTGCAATACTTCAAAATCAAACAAATTAATACTGCAATAACATCATCCTCCAAATATTTTTAGAATTTAAAACCAATAAACCTAAAAACATGAAGATGAAAAAGTTGGACATAGCTATGTGAAATCACAATAATGGTTATTCCAAAATCTAGTAATCCTTCTCAAAAATAAGAATAAATTCTCATAAGAAGTTTCTTAGGCATCAAGACAAACTCGTAATGCATATACAAGATGATTTATCCTTAGAGGGTAGAATCAATCTTTTTCGCCCGGATTTATACCAAGAATAGCTACCAAAGACGTATAAAAAGATTTTATTAACAAATAAGAACATACAAAGTCAATAACGACCATGCACCATAGTTCACATAGGATGATTGTGAGCATTCAAGAATTCCATAGCACTGCATACTACTTTCCATTCTTGAACTTCCTTCTCTTTGATTCACCAACAACATTCTTGTAAAAGCTACAAATTATCTTAGAAGAGTAGTACTCCAAGAATCCAAGTTCCCAAGTTCAAGAGAAGTGGAACAAGTGCAACGAAACGGAGCAAAATACTCAAAAACAAGAGTCAGGACAAATACAAATCTTAACTCATCCAAATTCAAGGTTTATCATCTCCATTTTTAAGAGAACTCAAAAAGAATATAATGCAAAAAGAATGAGGTCATTCCGAGTTCGGACGAAGAAATTACGGCCAAGACAAGTTTACCGAATATCGACGTTTACAGGCAAGTATGCATACGGGTTTGCAAACGAATTTTCATAACTTGGAGCATTTTGCAAACTGGGTATGCGAACTGAAACACCTGGATTTTGATTTTAAATGATGGTAGCATACTTGGTATGTGTACCATGAAGTCCAAACATCCCGAACTATTATTTTCAAACCTGAACATTTAAGAACCTTAAACACATATCAAGTTAGGTAGAAAAGAATGATAAGAAAGGTATGTGAATCATTATAAGTTATATAATTAAATAAAAGCACAAATCTTGCTCAAGTTTATATACATACATTTTTTAGATGAATCCAGTTGAATTCTACAGCCTTACCACACATAATTTGTGCGCCCCAGTTGTTGTGCTTCCCTCACCGTATACATAGCAGGGCATTCTTGGTGAGGATGCACTTTCAACACACTCAAGTTGTGTTGAGGTGAACAATGTCTTGCTCACCACAAGTGACTTTTGAATTATCATGAAAGAGATCGCTTTTAGAACCTTTCACATCCAAATCCATCTTCCCAAAGAACTCTTTAAGTTCCAGCATCATGGATACTGCTTTCTCCATAGTCATGGAACTTTTTGGGAGATCATTTTTTTTCACACTCAAAACATCATTGACTTTATTTGGTATCCACTTTTGAGTTTGTTTAGGAACGACCGAAAACTTCTTCCCATTACTCTCTTCTAGAATTCTCGGAAGAGAATTGGATTGACTATTCTTTTGCAAGTTAGTCTTTCTCCAGTTGGGAGCATCGGATCTCGTCTTCGTCTTTACGAAGTTATCCTTTTGATAACAATTACGATTGTGAAAAGGATTCGTACGACGTTTATAGGCAAATTTAGGTTTATCATAGCACTGATTCCCTTGCCTAAAGGTTGGACAATTACAACTTGTAACGTTAAGAGGATCAGTCTTAACGTATGATCTTGGTTTCACAACTTCTTGTGATGCCCAAACAAGAACATCATGAAGTTTTTCATTCCTTATACGGAAACGACATCTCCTTTCCAGGTGACCTTTATTTCCGCAATAGTGGCAATCATAAGGAATGTTCTTACCTCGATCCATGTGTGCTGTCTTTGGAGGTTGATAAACTTTGCTCTTTTTAACCTTAACTACAGATGAAGGTATTTCACTTTTGCCATCAGTGGAAACCTTTTGTTGAGAAGAATCATTAGACTTGACAAATTTACCTCTTTGCTAATACTTGGAGCATTTATTCCCTTATAGCCCAATCCTCGTGTATCACAATGATTTTTACTTGCTCCTAGCATAGTGGTTAATTTGCTTGAACTAGTATTGAACTTTTTCAAGTCATCTTCCAAAATATTGATTTTATCAAGAGAAGCAGCTAAATCAGCCTCAAGGCGTTTTTCTCAAGCGAGACAAACACTTTCTCTGTCATCAAAACTAATTTGTTGAGAGTTAAACCTTGCGTCAGATTCTGCAAGTTTCTCTTTCAACAAAAAGTACTTTTGATAAAGATTATCACATTCAAGTGACTTCATACGTAGGTTTTCCTCAGCATCCTTGAGGATCGATTCGCAAGAACGATTCGAAAAATAAACACTTGCACAACATCTTCTCAATTTCTTGTTTTCTCGACAGAGAGGAATCAGAAGAGGTGATACATGAGAAGTTGTAATCTTCTTCATTTTCCATGAATCCAAAAACTTAACATACTCTGAGACTTCCTCATCAACATCTCTATCAATATCTGAATCACCTTCATCAGAAAGTTCATCCAACTATTCTTCTAGGAGAGTTTCCCAATCAACAGTTTTTACATCAAGAGAATGTTTAGATATTGACTTAGATGTAACAGTTCTCTGAGTTGAATCCAAGATTTTAGAATCATCTGGTAATTTCTGAACTGGTACGTTATTAGAGATAGACTCGTCCATAATCAGATCACTACAAACACAGACTTATAAGGTCTTTAACGTGTTTGCCTGCTCTGATACCAATTGAAAAAGCGGGGGTCTAACAACACCACCCAATATTTCGCTTAGCAATCTGTATGGACAAACTCCAATATACTTTTTATGATAATCAACTAGACAGTTAGACTCAATCAATAAAAAGATATATCAAATAGTTTATACCTCAATCTCTCGATTTGATCTTTACTCAAGCAAATGGAAATCTGCGAGTCCTTATCAAAGAGACATAACTTGGACGGTACCAAAGACCAATGTCCAAGGATCAATCAATATCAATCAACAACCGAAGGTCGGATTTCCAATTGATGATCTTTAACGCACAACCTGTATTATTTCAATTATATAAAAAAATATAATGCGGAAAAGAAATAACATAGGCACCAGAAATTTTGGTAACGAGGAAACCGCAAATGCAGAAAAATCCCGGGACCTAGTGCAGATTGAATACACACTGTATTAAGCCGCTACAGACACTAGCTTACTCCAAGCTAACTTCGGACTGGACTATAGTTGAACCCCAATCAGTATCCCACTAATTCAAGGTACAGTTGTACTCCTACGCCTATGATCCCAGCAGGATACTGCGCACTTGATTCCCTTAGCTGATCTCACCCACAACCAAGAGTTGCTGCAACCCAAAATCGCAGACTTGATAATAAACAAATCCGTCTCACACAGAAAAGTCTATCAAAGGATAAATCTGTCTCCCACAGAAAAACCCTAGGTTTTTGTTCCGTCTTAAGATATGAAATCAAGGTGAACAGGAATCAATTGATAATCCGGTCTTATATTCCCGAGGAACAGCCTAGATTAATCAATCACCTCTCAACAGTCTTACTTGAATACACAAGAGGACGTCGGGGAATCACAAACAGTGAGACAAAGATGTTTGTCACTTCTTTATCTTGCCTATCGGAGAACTCTCAAGATCTCAAGCCAATCAAAGATTGTACTCGTACGATAGAATATGCAAGATCAGATCACACAACTACGATAAAAGTAGTATCGGTCTGGCTTCACAATCCCAATGAAGTCTTTAAGTCGTTAACCTGGTTTTAGAGAAGAAAACCAAAAGTTAGAGGAGAATCGACTCTAGCGAGCGCACTAGTATCATACAGACGTGTGGGGATTGGTTTTTCCAATGCTAGATGTCTCTTATGTATAGTCTTCAAATCAGGATTTTTCCTTAGTTACAAAGCAATCAATATTCACCGTTAGATGAAAACCTGATTTAGATTCAAGCTAATATTTCTCAACCGTTAGATCGAAGACTTAGCTTGTCACACACACTTGAGATATACGTTTACTGGGTTTGTGAAAACCGTGCCCAAACGTGCACGTGTATGTTGGTTCAACATAGTAACCCAAAAGGTCAACCATATGAGCATTTCATATTAATCTTGTTCTTCTTCACCATAACTAGTTCAATTGACTCAAATGAACTAGTTAGAGAGTTGTTCAACTTCTATGAGATCTTATGTAACTACACAAGACACAATTGAAACAAAGATGATTCGATTCGATTGAATCGGCTCATGAACTTTATAGCCACGGTTTGCATACTGCATTCCTTAGTAATTTAAGTTTCATGTTCAGAGCACACCTTTAGATCATAACCCACTCAAGTACGCAAACAAGTTCGCGAACTTAAGACAACCGGCAGAGTTTTCCAAACTCAGCATAAAATCTCGGTAAGGAAACTTCCGCCAGTTCGCGGACTAGGTTCGCGGACCAAACAAGCAAACGAGTTTTTGGAAAATCCCAGCAGAAATTCTCGGCAAGAGAACTTCCGTCAGTTCGCGAACTGAGTTCGCGGACTTTGCAAGGCCAATTCCTCCGGTTTCTCTTAATCAAAAAAGTTCGCAAACTTCGGATTAAGGAATAGGACTTATGCACATATGTTTTTCCACACAATGCTTATATCCATCATTGGTTATATAGACTTAAACTCTCATTCCAACCATCGAAACATTCTTAGAGGACGTTATATAGTTGTTACACTATTTCTCGTCAAAGCGATTTTCAAAGTGATTGAAACATTATGACTTTCGTCATTAGGTGAAGAGAAACCCGATCAAAGCGAAACGCTTTACCAACACATGATTTCGAGATATAGATAGGCGAGATATACTCGGCTCGAAATATCAAATGTGTATGATCCAGTCTATATAGCATACGACTTTTGTCTCATAAGAAGGAGGAGATAGAAGAGATATACTTTTGAGTGATAGATAAGTTCAAGTGTCCACATACCTTTTTGTTGATGAAGTTCCATGGTTCCTTGAGTTAATCTTCGTCGTTGTATGATGAATCTCCATGAAGTCCTTGAGCTCAACTACACTTTTCTATCCTAGTCCGAGACTTAGCTGTGTAGACTAGAAATCAAGACTCATAGTTTTGATCACTAACATTGACAAACATGCTTGAGATAGCAACGCATGCGAGGTCGACCGATCTATGCTCTAACAATAATAATTAGTGGGACTTGTCACGACTTTGAAACTACTTCAATCCTACAGACATCAACGAAATATATAAAATTTCATTGTTTGCTCAAGTGGTGGACTGTCTGGAGTGGTCATTTACAAGAACATGGAAATTTGCAGTAGTTTCTACATATAACCAACTGATTATACAACATCACCAAGGTATGAATTACACAATACTATTCTCTGCAACATACTGGTTAAAATTATGGCATATGAAGATCCCATATAAAATTCAGTTTTTCATGCGGAGACTATCACACAATATCCTACCAGTTGCAGCTGTGATGTATAAATATTCTCCTAATAAATCTCATAACTGTACCATATGTGGTAATGAGATTGAAACTGCACTTCATCTTTTATTAAAAGTGTACATTCATAATTGCAGTTTGGTTTGCTGTTTTAGAGTATTTATGGTATCACTTAATTCTGATCAACATCTTACAAGAATGGTTTTCATCATGGACTCAAAAGCAGAATTCAGTCTCATGTCATACATATCATTTCTCCAGATTGGTGGTTATTACGATGTGGTACATCTGGAAAGCTTGTTGCTCATTAGTTTTTCAGGATATTAAACCTAACCCGCTCAGTACTATAAGAATTATATATTTACTTCCAACAATTGTCTAT
Source organism: Papaver somniferum (assembly GCF_003573695.1). NCBI lineage: Eukaryota > Viridiplantae > Streptophyta > Magnoliopsida > Ranunculales > Papaveraceae > Papaver > Papaver somniferum. Next base: position 56,437,316 of record NC_039364.1, on the reverse strand, counting down.
AGATATTCGTATAGCTCATCTTGAATCCGTTCACATTTATAGGCACCCATTACATCGCATTGGTCTCCTCCTCTTCATGGATGGCTCTCTATAACCGTTGATGCTTCTATGCTTCATAATAATAACTCTGCCGGTATGGGTCTTGTTATGCATGTTGGTGCAGGAATTTCCTTAGCTTCCAAAGCCATCTCAACAACTACACATGATATTGATCAGGCAGAAGCTATTGCAGTTTTGGAAAGTTTGAAATGGGCTCAACAAAAGAAATGTAAATACAAACATACAATAAATGAGTGGCTGAAGCTATTCCTAAACTTGATTTGTGTTGCAGAAGTGAAGAATTTCAGGTCATCAAGTGTATCAGAGATATGTTATATATTTTTACTTCTTATATTATAACTAATATACATAGAACCTGTAATCATCCTGCGGATATGCTGGCAAAGTATGATCGTCACAATATGTGTAATGATGTATGGTGTGTACATGTTCCTAATTTATTTAGGTTGCAGCTTCTGCAAGACACTTGTAGAAGCTAAACATGCAATTTTAGCTAATGAACGTGAGTTCTTTCCAAAAACAAACAAACAAACTAATAGTGATCCCTATTTATAAATGAATTAATGTTTATTTTTAGTAGGACCATATATTTTGGATATAAAAAGTAATCAAACTATACATATAAAATATAATTAAATATATATTTTAAGTAAAATAATGTTAATATGAAGATAAATTGAGAGAAGTGTAAAAAGAAAAACTCTTATCGATCGATATCCATTTCGTACATAGATTGTAGGTCTATTTATATGCTAAACTAATAGACAGTGGATTTATTACATTAGCATTTACAACACATACAAAATTTATGGTTATAGAGTTGTGAATGACACTCGTACATGCATCCATTATACCAGTATTGGTTCGCACATGCATGAGAATTAAAATCTACAACACTTCCCCGTGTGTCGTCCAAATGTAATGTTCCTTTTGATGTTTATTGGTTGATTATAGAAAAACCCAGTGGGATAATATCTTGACGTAGTTCTTTACATATAATGCCTCACACATTGTGTTTCTATTGTAATGTTTTACATGTAGTACTTTCCTCAAAGAGGACTATGCTAAGTTAAACTGCCCCATTAAAACCTCATTTGGAAAATATAGCGGGACAAAACCTAAACTAAGAAAACATAGTATAATATTAAGAAACTTAAAACGAAGTTGGGTTCTCATATGTTTCCTCGTTAAAAACCTTGACGAAGGGAAAAAAGAGTACAACGCGATAATTCCGAGTAAAGTTTCAAGTTGATCACTTTAGTTGTTGCTTTACAACTCCTTTAGAGAAGTAATCAGTTGCGTCCAGCAAAAATTTCCTTTCACCAGGTGCCTTAGCATTATTGGTGTGTAAGCTTTTCAGTTTTTCACTAAGTGAGCTATATTAGTTAAACTGTTTTTACATAGAATTTATATGAAATTTATTACCGTTGTAAGCGGCTCATTATATTTAGTGCATGTTGCATGAAATGACCAAGGTATCAAGATGTTGTATTGCTGGAGCATGTATCTTGTGGTCATACCTGTGGTATTTAGTCTAAGCTAACACATTTCGTTATAAAAATTTAGTTGCTCATATTTTAGATTTTGATCAATCAGCTTTTTCATCTTTCAAAGGTGTTCAGCGTTATTAATGTTCTGATCAGTTTTAACCTTTGAGCTTTGTTGAGATAAGAGATACATTTTTACCATGCTGAGTAATGTTCAAAATGATAAGAAGATAAAGAAAGATGGATTTACCTTTGGCACTTGTCAATGTTTTTCTTAATCTGTTTAGGTGCCTTTTTCATATGTGGCAATAAATTTTCAATGTGATTTTAACTTTTTCAGCTAGAGATCTTTTTCTTGCGTGGTTTCATTTCATTTACACACTCTAGTAGTGGTACCATGTAAGATTCATATCTTTCCGAGCTTTCTTTTGATTAGATGGTAGATTTCCGTACTTCAGGTAGTTTAAATGTTTTTCATCCAAGATTGATCAACTTCTTCCTCTGTTAAGTTTGGTTGATGAACCTGTATTTCATCAACCGATGCTTCGATAATGGTTGACCTTTACAAGTATCCAATATTGATTGTTCTTCTAGTAATTCATGGAAATATGGATCCCAAAAATCTAGAGCATATGTGTATCTCGTTTTATTTTTCTGATCTGTCTGATGTTGACTTTATCAAAGCTGACAATTAGCTGAAAGACTTTGCCCCTGTATTTGATCATGAAGCTATCTCTTGCTTCATATTTCCCATCGACTTGCTTAGTTTTAACTGAGAATCATTATACAACATGAATTCTTTCAGTTCTAAAGCTTTAGCTGCTAACAGACCTTGTAGTAAGGTTTCGTGCTTAGGTTGATTATTAATTGGGTTGAGAGCTAAGATGTAGGAAAATTCGACGAAGCTGTTTTCAGGTGTTACACCTATTACACCAGCTCCGAAACCTCTAACATTTGATGCTCCATCTGCAAAAACTTTCCACACTACAAGTTTTGTGAGTGTAGAGTCATCACAACTTGGTATTTCCTCCAATATTCTTCGTCGTTAAAGATGAGGTCAAACTTTGGATCTTCTACTGGAAAGTAAGCTACAAAGTCATCTATGCAATTTTTTCTTTCATAGTTTTTTGGACAAATATCCAAAGATGAATTAATTGAGGTGGACTCTCATTTTATAATATTGCCATTTTTTTGTTTCTTTGGCAAGAACATTCTCTGTTGGATATTCAGTTACGACTATATATTCTAACTTGAGAAATAAAGTCTCAGTTTTATGGAAGAAAAGTGTAGAGCAAAGAAAACTTTTCGAGTTGTGGGTGTTTTACCTCTGTCGTTGTAAGTGATTTGATGATGAAGTTAATGAGCTTCTCTCTAACTTCTTCTACACATAGTAGGACAACACTTATTGCAATTTTTGTAATTGACATGTAAAGAAAAACTCCACACTCCTAATTGAAGATGGTAAGATCAAAATTGAGAGAGTATATCTTCATTTGATCCAGAGCTAGTTGGCACTCTTCGACCCATTGAAAAATCCTAAAGAAAGGTCTGCATCTGTCTGACATCTTAAAGATAAAGCTGTTCGGAGCATGCCAACTTTCCTGTCATCTTTTGGGTATATTTTTTGCATCAATTGTTTGATTACTTAAACTTGTTGGGTCGCGTTAAATGTTTATTGATAGAAACATTTTTGTGTCTGATTTATCTAAATTCTATATATTGTTAGTATTCATTTTTTTTACTATTATGGTGTTTAATGTGCATGTATGTGTTTTTGGGAAGGAATCATTTTCGGAAAAATCGGCTCGAAAAGTATTAAAGGCACCCCAAAAATTGCTAAAGGCACCCTCATTTTGGATAAGAGCATCCCCAGGGCACCCAAGATGTTAAAGGTGCCCTACTTTTGGATCGGGGACTCCATTTTCAACCTTTATAAATGGATTTTGGCGGGAATAAAAAGCAGTTGTTGTATGAATTTTCTGGTGAAGATTTGGTCGAGATCATTTCGTGGGCTCAATCATAGATTTTTATTGTTTTGGGCCTGTTAAGGCTAAACAGGACTGATAACTCATTTCGATTCAATCAACTTGGGCTGGATCGCCGAGTTTGACAAAACAGAGTAACAAATATTCTCGGATTATGTTTGAATTATAAAAAAGAAATAGATTTGGTAAGATTTTATAGAGGATTTGGTCAGTACTACCTGTTTTATCACAACATGATTGGTAAGTCTTTTTAAATCGAGGAAAGAAAAGATTTGAGGAGTTTTTATAAAACAGGGGAGTATATCCCGGAACAAGATATTCACGGGATGGTGGAAGAAAGATATGTGAATTGCATGTGTTTGAGGACTCAAGCTGTAAATTGGAGCATGCCGGAGATAAATAAGGAAGGTTGGACTGCTGCAAACACGTGCATGGATTAAACAGGGAAATTATTCTCGTGTTATCGCAGAAAAGGAAAAAAAGATCACTGTGAGTTATTACGGGGAATTTTTGGGGTCTGTTGAGTATAAAAAGGTTTTTAGGGAGGCAGAGAAAGGGTATCGGGAGTTGGGAGTGATTAGAAGGCTTAGAGAGAGCTGCAGAGAAGAATTAGAGGAGTTGCAAGAAAGGTTTCTACTGCTACAGAGACTCAAGAAGACGAATAACATAAGACCAAGCAGAACAGTCGCAGATCCAGAAGAGAGTCACATAAACTGTGCTCCTGGAGTTACTTGCAAAAGACCTTTAGCAACTGAGAGATACCTTTAACAACTACAACTTATAACACAATAAATCTGTAATGCCTAGAAAGCGTTGCGATTTCTCTGTTTTATTCAATTTTCACCTCCTCACACACTTTTTGAGTTATGAATACATATTTTGAGCGAGTGATTAATATGGGGGGCTAAACCCCCTTGTTGAGGCGACAAAGGAAGATATTTTTCCAAGATTTGTATGGTAATTCCAATTTAATCAATTATTGCACTTCTCTTTATTATTATTTACCTTGATTCAAAATTGATTTATTGATTTAGAAATTGTGATTTCTTTTGATAGAGCATACTTAGCCTAGGGTTTTCATGTTCTATGCTTTCGATTTACAGTTGTTGTTGCAATATTTAGAATCACTTTGAATGTATGAGTTGCATGATTATTATTGATTAAATAACATAAAAATTGGAAATTGGTGGAATCCTGAGTCTCAATGTTTTTACAATCTTGATACCAACTTTTAATAGAGTTTTATTTATTTAAATTTAAATTTTCACAAGTCTGAGAATCGAGCTTCTTATTACCACTTTCTACGACACATTATTATTTATTTAAATCGTTTACTCAAATTAGAAAGCTGATAAAGAATTAATAAGGAAATTAAAAGAGAAATGAGAGGAGAATCCAAAAGAGAGAGAAAGTAAAAGTAATAAGATGAAATTCTATTAACTCTGGTGATTTACAATGCCTTGAAGGCTATTTACACAAGTACAATTTTGTTGACATGTTCTCCTAGCGTATAAATTGTGGGTTTCTAGTTTATCCCATGTAAAGATCATGTGAAGTATAAGACCTTCCAATTCGCGTCTTGCTTTCCTGCCAACTTTTATTGTTGGGAACTAATTATTTCAGTGGTTCTAAATAGTTTCCAGGTATCGAGCTTATTGTCTTCTCTCAGCTTATGAATACTCAGGTTTTCATTTTTTAGTAGCTCTCACCTCATGAAAAATTTCTTATTTGGTAAATGTTGTATTTTATCATCTATAACAATAATTAATATGAATTTGTTTAGATTTATAAGAGTTCGACGCCAGTCTATTAACCAATTAAGATTATTAAAACTAAGTAAAACATGTTTTCGTTTCAATATGCGACAAGATGATGGTCTAGTGACAGTTATATTTGGTGTTATCTTCAGACCTTTCTGTCATACTAAGTTGAAGGGGTTCTTCCTTCGATTATTTCCTTTAGTGGTACTGCCTAAAATGTTAGAACTGCTATAGCACCAATTCAACATGGTATGTTGAAGATATTCTCAATCATCGATTGAATGTGGTGATGAAGAAAATAAGCTTTTTTATGCTTCATGAAATGACTCAATGCCATAATTTTTGCACAAGCTAAGTCTGAGTTTTAGTTATTTTTTTTCATACATATGATTGAGTTTTGAAGTTATGTTGATTTCAGTTATCCCTGTTTTCTTTTAGGATGCTGATAAGATTGTCAAATGTTATATCCCTCCAATTTTGGGTTTTCTTCCACGATAATTATTTTATGTTACTCTTGCATAACTTAGGTACAATAATTGCTATTTGTAAAATCACATATTGAGCTTTAGTGTCCTTAATTAGTAAAATGCATTTATGCATGAAATTATAAATGCAAATAAATCTAAAAGATATGTTGAACGTTAGGAAGTGTTAGATTTTTTGGTATACTATAGTGGAAACAATATGTTTGCATATATTGCGAATGAGTTATTCATCTCAATATATCCTAGAAAACCTGACTAAGTAAATTAATATGAAAATGTGTATGGTGATTTTTGTGATAAGGAAAAAATGGTCATTTTAAGATTTTGTTCGAGTTTTATCACAAAAATTAGACTCATCGGCATAATCCCAAGTCCTGGCCTCATGAGAAAGGCTCATCTCTCATCCTCATGAGAGAAACTCAGCTCCCGACCTCTTGAAACTCGACTTCCGGCCTGATGAACAAGGTTAATCTCTTGTTATATCGAGACTCATTAATCAGACTCATGGCCTCATAAACACATCTCTTAGTATGTCCTCGTGAGATACATTTATCCCATTATCCTCATGATGCATCCATGGATTATTCCATAAGCATGAGCGAGACTAAGGTCTCTGGTAAGAAAATTTGCGCCTGAGTCTCATGAGCACGAATCAAGTTTTACAAGCCTCGTGAGTGGCTCCTAGTATATCCCCCGAGATAAACTGGTCATGTCTTCTTTACTTCTTTATAGATAAACACACTCATGACTGACTCATAGTAATATTCCCCCGATATTCACTGGTCAAATCTGAAAAAGTAGGGGTACAACAACCACACCCAATATTTCGCTTAACAATCTGTACGGACAAACTCCAATATACTTTCTAGAGAATCAACTAGACAGTCAGACTCAATCTAAATAAAAAGTAGATCAAAGAGTTTATATCTCAATCTCTCGATTTGATATATACTCAAGCAAATAGAAATCTGCGAGTGTTTATCAAATACTAGAGAGATAACTTGGATGGTACCAAAGATCAATATCCAAGTGTCAATCAATTTAAATCAACAACCAAAAGGTCAGATATTCTAATTGATTGAACAATGCACAACCTGTGATATTTCAATTATATAACAAAATATAATGCGGAAAAGAAATAACACAGACACCAGAATTTTGTTAACAAGGAAACCGCAAATGCAGAAAAATCCCGGGACCTAGTCCAGATTGAACACACACTGTATTAAGCCGCTACAGACACTAGCCTACTCCAAATTAACTTCGGTCTAGACTGTAGTTGAACCCCAATCAATCTCACACTGATCCAAGGTACAGTTATGCTCCTACGTCTCTGATCCCAGCAGGATACTACGTATTTTATTCCCTTAGCTGATCTCACCCACAACCAAGAGTTGCTACGACCCAAAGTCGAAGACTTTAAATAACAAATCTGTATCACACAGAAAAGTCTACGGTAATAGATAAATCCATCTCCCACGAATATACCTACGAGTTTTGTTCCGTCTTTTGACAAATCAAGTTGAACAGGAACCAATTGATAAGCCGGACTTATATTCCCGAAGAACAGCCTAGTATTATCAATCACCTCACAATAATCCTAATCGACGCAGCGAAAAAAGATATTGTGGAATCACAAATGATGAGACGAAGTGTTTGTGATTTCTTTTATATCTTGCCTATCGGAGATATCAATCTCGAGCCAATTATTACAATTGTACTCGTACGATAGAAACAACGAGATCAGATCACACAACTATGAGAAAGTTGTATCGGTCTGGCTTCACAATCCCAATGAAGTCTTTAAGTCGTTAACCTGGTTTAGAAGAATAAACCAAATGTTAAAGGAGAATCGACTCTAGCTTAGCACAACTAGTATCATGCAGAAGGTGTGGGGATTAGGTTTCCCAGTTCCTAGAGTTCTCCTTATATAGTCTTTCAAATCAGGGTTTGCAATCAATGTTAGCTTGGTAACAAAGTATTCAATATTCACCGTTAGATGAAAACCTGATTTAGATTCAAGATAATATCTTTCAACCGTTATATCGAAAACTAGCTTGTTACACACAAATAAAATGCACGTTTCTAGGCTTGTGTAACCGTACCCAAACTTGTACATTTGTTGGTTCAAAAATAGTCAACCAAATGGTTAGCCGCATGATCACTTTCATATCAACCATATTCTTCTTTACCATAACTAGTTCAAGTGACTCAAATGAACTAGTTAGAGAGTTGTTCAATTGCAAGGAAATCTTATGTAACTACACAAGACACAATCGAAGCAAAAACGATTTGATTCACTCGAATCGGTTCATGAACTATATAGCCACGGTTTGCATTTGCATTCCTTAGTTTATATAAGAATAAGTTCACAAACATCGTTTTTAGATATAACCTACTCAAGTTGGCGGACTGGGTTCGCGGACTTAAGTTCCCGGATGGAGTTCACAAACTCCAACAGAAATTCTCGGGTATGAGAACTTCGCCAGTTCGCGGACTGAGTTCGCGGACTTAGCTCACGCACTACTCCGGTTCACTTGATCAACAAAGTTCGCAAACTTCGGTTCAAGGAATAAGGACTTATACATATATGTGTTTCCACAACAATGCCTATATCCTCCAATGATTATATAATCTAAACTCTCATTTCAATCATTGGAACATTCTTAGAGGACGTTGATATTCTATAGTTGTTATTCACAAACTATTTTTCGTCAAAGTAAGCAATTTCCAAAGTGATTGAAACTTGTCATGACTTTCGTCACTAGGTAAAGATGAACTTGGTTAAAGCGAAAGCTTACCAACACATATTTCGAGAAATAGATAGGCGAGATAAACTCGGCTCGAAATGGCAAATGTGTATAATCTAAGTCTATATAGCAAAACGACTTTTGTCTCAAGATAGGAGATAAATATACTTTTGAGTGATAGATAAGTTCAAGTCTCCACATACCTTTTAGTCGATGAAGATCCACCGGTTCCTTGAGTAGTCCTTCGTCTTGTATGATGATTGCCATGGAGTTCTTGAGCTCAACTACACTTTCTATCCTAGTACGAGACCTTATCTATAGTAGACTAGAAATCAAGACTTATAGTTTTGATCACTAACATTGACAAACATGCTTGAGATAGCAACTCATGCGAGTTCGACCGAGCAATGCTCTAACAATCTCCCCCTTTGTCAATTTTAGTGACAAAACTATCCATACATATGGAATACAAAAAATAAATAAATTCACTTTTGTAGCTCCTATTCCATACGCCTAATCTTCAACATTACTTGAAATTTTCGTCACTTCCAAGTACTCCAATGATCCCAAAGGTTGTAAGTTCAGCATCATCGTTGTTGAAAATCCATAGCTATAACAACAAGAAAACAAGAGTTCTCAATCATTGTTATACAGTGTCATAGTATCATTACACATCGTCAAAGTTCAATTGTATCACAACTTCAACAACAATACTATGGTGATATGTATCACTCCCCCTTAGTCTATACTCCATCTCACATGGAAACCACTCCCCCTTACATAATGATCTGAAAACCATATGTATTTGTAGTGTGAACTATATATTAATTCTCCCCCTTTTTGTCAATAAAATTGGCGAAGTTACAAGAACGGGATCCTAATGAAATTTCCGAAAGAGACATTTCTTGACCAAAAGAAAGCGAAAATATATCATCTTATTTAGATGCAATCATAAAGCCGAAGCTAAATGCATTCATCAAAGAGTTTGTAAAGATACAAGATAACCCCTATAATATTCCACAGCCGCACTCCCCACAAAGATTTGGAAATTAAGCACAAGTTCAATTAAGAACTCTCCCCCATAAAATGTCATTCCCGAAATAATAACAATATCGACCTTAATTTCGAAAGAAAATAAGGATTTATTTGGACATAACAAATCACATACAAGTATGAATTTGAATCCAAAAATATTCAATTAAACTTACCACAAGAGAACCCATGATTAATTTAATCGACCAATGCTCAACATAAGTGAACTTGTGGAGACTTAAAAACATACAATTAGATTAATCACAAGAGAACCCATAATTAATCTAATCGAAATACACAACCAAACTAATCACAAAAGTAATCAATTTAATTGGTCATGCTCGACATAAGAAAACTTATGGAGCAACATCTAAATAACCAAACAAGATGATTAATTTAGTTGAATATGCTCGACATAAAGTACCTCACGGAACAACAACATAGCTAATCATAAAAATAATCAACTTGGTATTTCTATGCTCAACATAAGACACTTTACGGAGCCTGGTATTACATAAAATATGGATCAGGGAAGATCAATACCGCGGAATACACAAGGATTCATTCTATTTTCCATCACTATTCGCATAACGACATTCAATAGACATAATCCTTGCAAACAAAAGATTTTAACCTATCTTCCATCAATAATTGACATAATAGGCTTAACTTTTGTATATGTCAAAAGTCTATTCATTCTTTTATCAATACATGCATATCGACATACAAAAGACTTTACTTTTAACAAGGTATGGGACAATCATAGTTCACTGACGTAAACACACATATCCCATAACAAATTTGCAATATATAAAAGCATAAAGATTAATACTGCAAAAATCATCTTCCAAACAAGTTTAGAATTTAAATCAATAAATCTAAAAACAAGAAGATGAAAACGTTGGACATAACTATGTGTAATCACAATAATGGCTATTCCAAACTCTAGTTATTCTTCTAACAAAAACAAGAAAAAAAGAAGATTTACTAGGAAACCATAAACTCCTATAGAAAACATGATCTGAAAAACACTAGATCCGGTTAGAAACCAGAGATTAAACATGGATGAGCTCATCAGTTGCTTTCTTCAGTTTGTTTTTCAATAACTCAAGATTCCTTGTTGCGATTCCGAGTTGTTCACGTACGACTTAAAAATCTTGAAGAAGATTTCCTACCAGTTGTGATGATATCTGAACTGGTAGTTTGTTTTCATGATCAATGGCATGAAGGCATGTTATGAAAAACAGGATTCTCATGAAACTCGATAGTCTTCCCTTTCTTGACTTCATCATCTTTGTTTACTTCGTTCATTGTGCACACAAAAACCTTTGACCTTTCAGAACAGTGTAACACGAGATGACACCCAAGTATATAAATAAGTTCCATGGAAAACCCTAGGAGAACTTGTACACGTTCGTGAGGGCTAGAAGTTCGTGCACTGGTGGTCACGGCCTTAAGATGTGACAAAAAGGAAGAAGAATGAAGTTTGAGTGTCAATACTAATAGTTGAGAACCAACTATTTGGAGGAAGTATACACAAACATGAAAATTACTCAAGAACAAAGGATCATGATTATCTACAATAGAAAAACTGGAGCGAAGCTCAATAGATTTTAAAGATCAACAACAAGAAAGGAAGAGAATACATATAACCTTGACAACACTTCTCAAGACACACTTCTTGAGAACAATGAGCATCCTTCTTAAATTAAAAGAGGGATGTTGTAGTGAGTAGTCATGGTGTATTAAGATGAGCATTTTTCTCATCAATTTTGACTTCTTTTTTTTCTCATTCAGAAGGATTTAGAGACAAATCACATGACATAGTTGAAAAAGTTTTATTAAGAGATGAATTAGGAGTATCTGAGTCAATCGCTTTCCATATGTTTTTGATGCCCCGTTTGAGTCTGTTTATGCTTATCTTAAGTTCAGAGACTCGATTATTGATATGTAAGCAATCTGGAGCTGAACTCTTGGATTTGCGGCCTTCTTCAGGGAGTGACAAGAAACTCGACCTTTCTTTCTTTATCCTATGTCTTTTCCTCTTTTCAGAGTTATTTAAGAAGTCAGTTACTCTTCGGCCGTTCTTCCTTCTATCATTTTTTGTTTCAAAGGAAAGATTAAGAAAAAACTTATCATAGTATTTTTCTTGATTGTCGAAAGTGCCCTTTAATCCAACAATGTGAGAGACGGGTTTGATGACTTCTTTAGACATCCATGCAAGCATGTTGTGAAGTTTTTCATTCCGTAACCGAAAACGACATCTTCGCTCAGAATTTTCTTTATTTCCACAGTAATAGCAGTTAAAGGAATTATTCTTAACCGTTCTCGTGTGAGTAGATTTGGAAGAGGTAGAATCCTTGTTTTTAGCCACATTACAAGCTGCGAAAGTTTTTTCATATGAAAAATTATCAACAACTTTAACAAAATTGATCTTAATAGTTTTTGGAGCGTCTATTCCTTTATATCCCAGACCAAGTGTAACACGATGTTCTTTACATGCTCCAATCATAGAAGACAATTTTGTAGAGCTAGAATTGAATCTTCTCAGACTCTCTTCTAGTGATTTCACTTTATCAAGAGAAGCTGTAAGGTCAGTCTCCAAGGATTTTTCTTTGGCAAGAAGACTGAGTTCTTTGTCATCAAAAATTTTTTTGTTGAGATTCATATCTTAGCTTCTGCAAGTCTTTCTTTCAACACAAAAAGATTTCGGAGAAGATTATCACATTCAGACGTTTTTGTGCGTACATCTTCCTCACGATCTTTAACGATAGATTTTAGGAGATTATATCCTCCATCATATCCTTTAAAGATTTTTCTCAATTTTCTAGTTTTTTGACAAAGAGGAGTCATGTATTTACTCAAGAAAGTTGTTAACTTCTTTTCTTTCAAAGCATGGTCAAACAGCTTGATATATTGAGAGACTTCCTCATCGATACTTTGTCCTTCTTTTGAATCACTGTCATCTGACAGTTCATCCAACTTCTCATCAAGATATTTTTCCCAGTCGAATGCAGATTCAGTCAAGGTACAGGAGATAGAGTTTTTCTCAGAAGTTTCAGGACTTTGAAGCTTATCCGAGAGTCTCCGAACTGATGTTGCATTATCAGAGATAGTACTCTTGTCCATAGAGTCAGATCTCTACAAACACAGACTTGTAAGGTCTTAAACGTGTTTGCCTGCTCTGATACCAATTGAAAAAGTGGGGGTACAACAACCACACCCAATATTTCGCTTAGCAATCTGTATGGACAAACTACAATATACTTTCTAGAGAATCAACTAGAAAGTCAGACTCAATCTAGATAAAAAATATATCAAAGAGTTTATATCTCAATCTCTCGATTTGATATATACTCAAGCAAATATAAATCTGCGAGTCTTTATCAAATACTAGAAATCTGCGAGTCTCGATTTGATAACTTGGATGGTACCAAAGACCAATATCCAAGTGTCAGTCAATTTAAATCAACAACCAAAAGGTCGGATATTCTAATTGATTGAACAACGCACAACCTGTGATATTTCAATTATATAACAAAATATAATGCGGAAAAGAAATAACAAAGACACCAGAATTTCGTTAATGAGGAAACCGCAAATGCAGAAAAACCCCGGGACCTAGCCCAGATTGAACACACACTGTATTAAGCCGCTACACTAGCCTACTCCAAATTAACTTCGGTCTAGACTGTAGTTGAACCCCAATCAATCTCACGTTGATCCAAGGTACAGTTATGCTCCTACGTCTCTGATCCCAGCAGGATACTACGTACTTGATTCCCTTAGCTGATCTCACCCACAACCAAGAGTTGCTACGACCCAAAGTCGAAAACTTTAATAAACAAATTTTTATCACACAGAAAAGTCTACGGTAATAGATAAATCCATCTCCCACGAATATACCTACGAGTTTTGTTCCGTCTTTTGATAAATCAAGTTGAACATGAACCAATTGATAAACCGGACTTATATTCCCGAAGAACAGCCTAGTATTATCAGTCACCTCACAATAATCCTAATCGATGCAACGAAAAAATATATTGTGGAATCACAAACGATGAGACGAAGTGTTTGTGATTTCTTTTATATCTTGCCTATCGGAGATATCAATCTCAAGACAATTATTACGATTGTACTCGTACGATAGAAATAGCAAGATCAGATCACACAACTACGAGAAAGTAGTATCGGTCTGGCTTCACAATCCCAATGAAGTCTTTAAGTCGTTAAACAGGTTTAGAAGAAGAAACCAAAGGTTAAAGGAGAATCGACTCTAGCTTAGCACAACTAGTATCACATAGAAGGTGTGGGGATTAGGTTTCCCAGTTGGTAGAGTTCTCCCTTATATAGTCTTTCAAATCAGGGTTTGCAATCAATGTTAGCTTGGTAACAAAGCATTCAATATTCACCGTTAGATGAAAACCTGATTTAGATTCGATCCAATATATTTCAATCGGTAGATCGAAAACTAGCTTGTTACACACAAATGAAATGCACGTTTCTAGGCTTGTGTAACCGTACCCAAACTTGTACATTTGTTGGTTCAATAATAGTCAGCCAAATGGTTAGCCATATGATCACTTTCATATCAACCATATTCTTCTTCACCATAACTAGTTCAAGTGACTCAGATGAACTAGTTAGAGAGTTGTTCAATTGCAAGGAAATCTTATGTAACTACACAAGACACAATCGAAGCAAAAACGATTTGATTCACTCGAATCGGTTCATGAACTATATAGCCACGGTTTGCATTTGCATTCCTTAGTTTATATAAGAATAAGTTCACAAACATCGTTTTTAGATATAACCTACTCAAGTTCCCGGACGGAGTTCACAAACTCGAGCCGAAACTCTAGCACGCAAACTAGTATCACACATAAGGTGTGGGGATTAGTTTTGCATTGATGCTAGATGTCCCCTTATATAGTCTTTCAAATCAGGGTTTACCATTAAGTTACCTTGGTAACAAAGCAATCAATATCCACCGTTAGATGAAAACATGATTTAGATTCAAGATAATATTTCTAAACAATTAGATCGAAAACTTAGCTTGTTACACACAATTGAAATGCACGCTTCTAGGTTTGTTAACTGTACCCATATATATGCACTTGTTGGTTCAATAACAGTTAACCAAAAGGTTAGCCATATGAGCATTTCATATCAACCATGTTCTTCTTCACCATAACTAGTTCACATGACTCAAATGAACTAGTTAGAGAGTTGTTCAATTGTAACGAATTCTTATGTAACTACACAAGACACAATTGAAGCAAAGATGATTTGATTCACTCGAATCGGTTCATGAACTTTTATAGCCACGGTTTTCAAACTGCATTCCTTAGTCTTTTTAAGTTTAAGTTCAGAAATCATCTTCATATATATAACCTTCTTAAGTTCGCATACTTAGTTCGTGGACTTAAGTTACCGGGCAGAGTTTACAAACTCCAGCAGAAATTCTTGGGATGAGAACTTCGCCGGTTCGCGGACTGAGTTCGCGGACTTAGCTTCACGCACTAGTTTGTCAACTCCAGCAGAAATTCTCGGGTTTGAGAACTTCGGCAGTTCGCGGACTTGGCTCACGCCATTCTTCCGGTTCTCTTGATCAACAAAGTTCGCAAACTTTGGTTCAAGGAATAGGACTTATACATAAATGTGTTTCCACAACAATGCTTATGTCCACCATTGGTTATGTAATCTAAACTCTCATTCCAATCATTGAAACATTCTTCATCAAAGCAATTTTCAAAGTGATTGAAACATATCATGACTTTCGTCACTAGGTAAAGATAAACTTGGTCGAAGCGAAAAGCTCACTAACACATATTTCGAGATATAGATAGGCGAGGTATACTCGGCTCGAAATACCAACTGTGTTTAATCAAAGTCTATATATAGCATACGACTTTTTGTCTCAAGAAGTTGGAGATAGAATAGATAGACTTTTGAGTGATAGATAAGTTCAAGTCTTTACATACCTTTTTGTCGAGAAGTTCCACTGGTTCCTTGAGTAGATCTTCTTCTTGTATGATGAATCGCCATGAAGTCCTTGAGCTCAACTACACTTTCTATCCTAGTCCGAGACTTAGCTATAGTAGACTAGAAATCAAGACTTATAGTTTTGATCACTAACATTGACAAACATGCTTGAGATAGCAACGCATGCGAGTTCGACCGAGCAATGCTCTAACAAAATCAAAATATTTCATAGTATTAGGAAAACAAGAGACACTTTCAGGCATATATACATGCCTCACTCTCAGTCTTATGAGCATGTCCCAATTGAATCCACGATCCTCATGAGTATTTCCCAGGTGACTTCATGTGACCTAAGCTCCACGAGCTCATCTTTATCTTGTACATACTTGAAATTCATGCGTATTAAGCCTCATACATAAGCCACATCCCCAAGCATACGCCTTAACCTCTTATATTCATCTGGAAGGATTCACCAACAAATTTCGTCCCCTACAAGCCATATATGGAAGGAGATACAACGATGAGGCACAACCTCTGACACTCTCGTGTCTCACACACAATCCACATGTAATCTCGTGCTTTTCACATGCTTATCCTAGTCATAACGCACAATACAGATGATATTCTTCAATATTAGTCGCACATAAGCTGCATAGACTATTATTACCTTACCAACACATTATCAAAAAGGTTGAATCAGTCATGCAAATGGGCATTATCAATTAAGATTTTGGTTTGTCGGTCTACAACATGTGAGGGAAATACCCAGATGTAAGAACAGATCATCGATGATTTTACGAGATTCAAAGGATTAGCTCGAATCATCCTTAGTTATTCCTCTAATCAAGCAAGGAGTGTTCCTCACGTCACTCCATCCTAATCTGACTGATTTGAAATCAGATGGTTCATCTATAAAGACGTCATTAACCGACTCTGCTAAGCACATCACACAACGCATTTTTCTGTAAACCAGAACTACGCTGACCTCTCCCTTGTGTTTGCTTCCCTCCCTAAGACCAACCCTGATCTTTATCCTGTGATTGAAGCAGTCTTCGAACGACCAATATCTCGGATTAGGCAAAGATTGTTCGCACTTAACCTCCAACAGCTCACACTAAATCTTAAATCTAATTTCTACCCCTTTATCTATTTTTGGATATCTATAAGAAGTAAACATCAAAATGGTGTGGTTATTTTCGTAATTCACTTACCTTAAAGATAAACCAATATTTACTTAATTTTTAAGCTAATAGCCTTGGTTGAATATTATAAATATGGATTCTGCAAGCATTACAACTCATGCAACTAGTATGTTGTGATTAAGTTGGAGAGTGCCGGAGCCTATTACCCTTTGAACCTTTGGGAACAAGATATAACTTTAAAGTCTTCTTGGGGATTAGGAAGCCTGAAATTATCTATACCTCCGTAGATGCGAAACAATATTTATCTCTTTTATTTTCTTTTATTTTCTGATAGTTTTATATCTTTCTTGACGCGTACTTCTTGTTCATTCTAACGTCCTTCTCCTCCGATATAAGGGCATTCAAGAACTGCCAATTAGTATAAATTACCAGATTTTGTAAACATTTGTCGGAACATGTGGAAAAACCCAAGTTATCGTATTAGCAGATTTTCATATGTGGGACCATTAGTGAGTTGCTACAAGAAATTTGGCTAGTTTACTGCATGTGTTTGTAGTTAAGGAATGAATGAGTTACTAAGTTAACGAAAGAACATTATCTTAAAAGTTTTACCTCAGTTGTGATTGACACTAAGTTTTGATCATGCAGTCCTTCATTGAATGTATTGATTCGATGATCCCTGTAATTTCGACATTTTGGTAGATTCACATTTTAGCTGCCTAACTTTGTTAAGACGCATAACTGAATTCTTCTTGAGTCTGGAAGATTGTGTAACAAGGTCTTTCATGGCGATTTCCCCCCCGAAGAACTCAACCTCTTGCTCATTTTGATCTCTTGATTAAATCAGTGTAAGAGTGTGCTAATTGAACTTCTCCGTCATCCAAGGACGGATCCATGATCCTTCCCCTTGGGGACGGGATTTATTGATTAGTAGAGTTTCTCCTAGCCATTTTTTGCTTAGTTTTTCTCTTTTTCTTCATGAAATCATCAACAGCAATTCTGTTGCAGCCTAAATCTTTCGACCTTTCATGGGTTCGGAAAGGACAGAATATGGAGTTAAAAGTTTTATAGAGGTTTAAAGGTTTGAGTAATTGGACTTTTCTACCTAAAGACTATATCCAATAGGTATATAAATCTATGTTGGAGGCAGTTAGCTCTTGTTCCAAATCTTCTCCAAGGTGGTCTCGAAGATTTAACCAGGTAGTCATTCTCATAGAGTTATTGTCTAATTCTTACGGTTTCTTCTTAAAATTTCTAGAATCGAGCATTCTAAAAATTTGAAAGTAAGGTTCATATGTATACCAAGTGGGAAGGATGGTTCCATATAGAACACTTTTTGGTCATTTATTGCTCATTCTTTACATGTAGTTCAAGATTTCCTAAAAATATATCTTTTTCGGCACTCCAATCTTCGTTGCCTAACGTTATAAAGGATAATCCTAACCCTAAGACTCGAGAGGAGGCTCCAGAGGAGGCAATGGATATGTACGATGCTCACTCTCTGGGCATCGCAGTTGAGGTACATAATGTCCATAAGGGTTGGAATTTTATTGCGAATGGTATTTCGAAGGCTTTCAACCTATCACCTGATCTAGGTTTGAGAAGTATCAATGGGAGGCTTTCATTTTTTATGGCAAAGTCTGAGGAAGACTACAAGAAGTTCTCGTCTGAGAAGAGTATCAAAATTGGCCATTCTTCAGTTTCAGTATGTCATTGGATTCCTGAAGACTCTTATATTTTTAAAGGTCACAATATGGAATTATCTTTTTGGTTAGGAATTAGGGGCTTACCATTCCATTATTGGGATTTAAAGTCATTTCAAGAGAATTTCTCTGATTGGGGTAAAGTAATCGAAGTGCATCATCCTACGGTTAATTTTACAAAACTCAATTGTTGAAGAATAAAAAATTTAAGAGATCTGTCTTTGGTTCCTGCTGCTGTTCTGTTTAAAGATATTTGGCTAAGTCTATAATGGATTCAGAGTCACTTAATTGATGAATCATCACTAGTAAATCATGCCAAGATATCTGTTGCACCTACTATTATTTCGGAGATTACGATAGTTCATGCTCAACAAAAGGATCAGTCTTCAAACTCATTTTCTTCGCCGAAAAATCAGTCCACAAATTCAAATTCTTCTGGAATTTCGGCTCTAAGAAATTTGAATAGGGTATGGAAAAGAGTTTCATACGTTGTGATAAGGGATAACTAGATTACTGAGACTCCTATGGTACATGGTCATGAATGATAATTGCATAATTCATATGATTTTAGTGGTCATTCCATACTTACTGTAGCTGTTATTCTTGCATATTTTCGTATTATTACTCTTGTTTTCTCTTGTTTGTCTCTATTAGGTGAATCATCCAAAAAAGAGCTACAAAGTACTAAAAGGAGCTAAGAAGAGAAGTATTCCAAGTATCCAAGTGTCCAAGTCCAGGAGAAGTGGAAGAAGTGCGACGTAAAGGAGCAAAACGCTCAAAATCAGGAGACGGACCAAAGACCGAGATTAACTCATTCAAATTCAGGATTTCTCATCACCATCTTGAAGAAATTTGAAAGAGGAAAATAATGCAAAAATAATGAGGTCATTCCGAGTTCGGACGAAGAAGTTGTGGGCAAAACAAGCTTTTTATCGAATACCGAAGACAGCAAGTATGCATACCTTGGAACGAATTTTTAATATGCGTATGGGTATGCATACTTATTCCCCTGGATTTTAACTGAAATTTAAGTATGCATACCATGGAAGGCCAAAACTCCCGGTTAGGGTCCTTAATTATTTTGTATTTTCGGGTCGGGTTCTTGAACCAAACTAGATACTTGAAGGCCAAGCAATGTTAACCTATAAAAGGAGGTATTAGGTCATTAATGAAAGATCATCAAAAAGTCATGAAATTGTAATTCTTGAAGAGAAGAAACATCACACAGATCAAAAGCTAGGGTTTCAGAGCGGTTCTTTAATCGTAACGATATTTCTAAACTTTTCTTATATGTATAAAATGGATATTTCTACATCCATGAGTAGCTAAACACCTATTGATTGAGGATGAATTCTAAGTTTTAAACAAGATTTGAGTTATTATATTAATCTACTTTGAAGTTCTTCGTATGATTATCGATTGTTTATATTATAATGAATATTTATGATTGATTGATAGATTGTTTAGGTGGCCAACTAAATTGATTTGTTGATTTAATCTACTGCTAGTATTGAGTTAGGATATAAGTAATTGTCGAATAACTTGTACACAAGTAGAGAACACGAGGCCTTACAGAGGGATTCTATGGAGCGATTGTGTGTATAAACAACACTAAAAAGTGGACCTTGATCTAAGAGTCTAACTAGTAGGATAAACCTATAAATTCACAAAAGATAAATCATTCGACCAAATTACACCTTGAGTGATCTACTACTAGGTGGTTTAGACGAATAGAATCTGGTAGGCCAGAACTTCCGTATTCAGTGATATAAGGAATTTAGGGGATAACACTGATCTAGCTGTTATTTTACGGTTGGTGATAATCTATGATTAACGACGAGTAGGCAGCTATGATAACTCATTGACGGTTTATTAACGAAGAAGGATTCCTCGATCATATCTCTCTCTATTGATTACAATTCAATTATTTGCTTTGATCATTTATTTTGTTTAAAATCTAAAACAAAACCCCCCTTTGTGACACTTTGACAACTAAAACTCACCGCTCTTCGTGGGAACGATCCTTGCTTCCATTATGTTACCAGTTAATTGTGTGGAAATAAGATTATTAATTTGGTTGCACTTACGACAGCCACCAATGAACCTTTAGGTCTAGATGGTAATCCTAACCCTTGGACAACGGTTCGTAGGAAGAAACAGGTAGGGCAGGTTTTAGATTCGGATGCATTTTTTGATCCATCTTTTGTTCCTGCTCACGTCCATGACTATTCAACCAATCTACAACCGTTAGATGTGGTTTCCTCGGATATTAGTTTGAATAATAAGTCTATTCTTTCTACACCGTTGATTTCATCCTCTTTTGTTGTGGATTATAATAATTCATCTCCTTCACTTTCTGAACCTCATTCAGTTACTGCTAAGTTTGACACTGATAATGGAGATTTATAATCAAAATTTGATTCCCACACGGAGTTTAATAAGTTAATCGGCATCTCGAGTAACCTACCAAATTTAAGAGATATGTGTCGTAGTTTGGTAAGGTGGAACTCGCACTCTGCACCAATTATGAAAGCTACTGATCTAATGGATGATGGTCTCGGATTGTACGATGCAGAGGAGGAGGATTCCCTATTTGAAGACTCAATTGAAGATGGACGTATTGAAGCTGTTATATCTTCATTGCTTGAAGTTTCATCTGAGGTAAATGTGTTCAGCCCAATTACTTGTTCTAGGGCTTCTTAAATTCTTGATGAATCATAGAATCATGTCATGGAACATTAGGGGTTTGGGTCAAGATGAGAAAAGAATTGCAATTAGGAATGCAATTAGGAGATATTATGTTTCAATTTGTTCAATTTAGGAGTCTAAGAAACAAATTGTTGATGAATCCCTAATTAGGACTTTATGGGGAAATAATGGTTGTAATTTTCTGCATTTACCTTCTATTGGTGCTTCTGGGGGTATTATAGTTATGTGGAAGGAAGGGGTTGTACATATGGAGGATTATCTTTTAGGTGATTTTACTTTGTCAATTAAATTCAAAAATTGTTCTGATAAATTTGAGTGGCTCTTTATATCTGTTTATGGAGCCTCTGATAGTGATGATTGTAGACAGTATTGGAAAGAATTGTCAGATATCAGATTGATTTTTTCTGAGCCATGGTTAGTAGGAGGCGATTTTAATGCTATCCTGTCACAATCTGAAAGAAACTGTGCTGGTGGTTGTATTACTAGTAGGAATTACTTCAGGAATTTTCTTAATAGTCATGGATTGATTGATATTCCTCTATCTGGTGGTAAATTTACTTGGACATACTCCTAGAAACCACCCTAGTTGCATTTTCATCCTTCTTTCCTTCCTAATTTGAAGATTTTGTGGAAAAGTTTGGTTTTTTCTGGTAGCCCTAGTTACATTTTTGCAAAGAAATTACAGTCTTTAAAGTTCTTCATTCAGGCTTGAAAAAAAATCAATGGGTGATTTGCAGATTCAAACTGATCAGTTGGAAGAACTTATTGACTCTTTGGATATTCAGGAGGAGGATGTTCAGTTATTAAATGCAGATGTTGTCGCAAGAGAAGAGGCCAAAGCCAAACATGTTTCGTTGTCTCTGAATCTTACGAGGAACTGGCAGCAAAGAGCAAAAGAGAAATGTGCCAAGGATGGGGAAAACAACTCCAGGTATTTGCATCAATTAGCTAGCTTTAAATACAAATGCAGTAGTATTAATTGTCTTTTAATTGATAGTGAGTTATGCTACGACAAATAAAAGATTGCAATTGAAGCAAAAGACTTTTCTACCTCTCTGTTTAAGGAAGAACAAACCATTAGACCTAGATTTGATGATCTTGAACTGCCTCAAATCTCTCTAGCTGGCAGAACTGCACTTGAAAGAAGTTTCTGTAAAGATGAAGTAAGGAAGATTATTATGCATTTTGGCACAAATAAAGCCCCGGGACCGGATGGCTTTACAATGGAATTTTTTAAAATTTCATAGGATATCAGTAAAACTGACCTAATGCTAGTAATAAAAGAATTTGAGAGTAGGGGATCAGTGGATTGGAGGTTAAACTGTACCAACCTTAAACTCATTCTCAAGTGAAATGGAGATGTGTCACTACACAATTTCAGACCCATTAGTTTGATAGGCGGAGTTTACAAGATAATATCTAAGTTGTTAGCTGAAAGGATGAAATGTGTTCTGCCGATAATCATAGATAATTATCAGGGAGATTTCATTCATGATAGGCAGATCAATGATGGGATTCTAATAGCATCTGAACTATTGATTCAATAATGAAATAAAATAAATCTGGTATTGTATGTAAAGTCGACTTTAAGAAGGCTTTCGATAATATCAACTGGAATTGCCTCGATATTGTGATGGAAAGGTTTGGATTTGGGAATGTTTGGAGGGAGTGGAATAAATGGTGTATTTCTAACGTGAGATTTGTTGTTTTGATTAACGGTGAGGTTACTAAATTATTTAACAATCAAAAGGGTGTTAGAGCACTGCTCGGTCGAACTCGCAAGCGTTGTTATCTCAAGCTTGTTTGTCAATGTTAGTGATCAAAATTATAAGTCTTGATTTCTAGTCTACTTATAGATGTCTCGGACTAGGATAGATTGTCTAATTGAGCATTAGACTTCACGGCATTCATCATTGAAGACGAAGAACTATTAAAGAGATCTTGTGGAACTTCATCAACAAAAAGGTATGTGGAGACTGAAACTCATCTATCACTTGGAAAGTCTATTTCTACTATATCTCCTACATTGAGACATAAGTCGTATTACGATATAGTGTTCTATTATACACATTTGAGATTTCGAGTTGAGTTTAACTCGCTTACATATTTCTCGGAATATGTGTTGGCAAGATTTCGCTTCGACCAAGTTCATCTTATATTCTTGATGAAAGTTAAAAGATGATCATGTGAAAATTGTCGAGTAACATCTTACATGGTTTGTGTGATACAATCATTTGGTGTAGACTTGGAATGTTTCGTTATATGATTATTTCAATAACTTGGAAATTGCTTTGATGCTAATATTGTGTGAGAACTGCTATTGTCATCCTCTAAGAAAGTTTCAATGATTGAAATAAGAGTTTAGAATACTTAACCATTATTGGATTGTGACATGTTGTGCCCTCTTGCACATATGTAATCCATGTCCGAGAACCATAGTATGCGTACCTGTTGGTTTGAGAAATCCGGGAACCTAAGTATGCGCACCCGTATGCGTACTGGCGTAAGGTTCATGTCCGAAATTTTCTGCTGGGATTGGAGGTATACGTACCCGTTCGCCAACTGGCGAAACCCAATTTCAGTCCGGGTATTTCAAGTATGCGTACCCGTTCGCGTACTTGAAGATTAAAGTTCTAAAATCGGTTATGTACATGAACTAATACATTTATATAATAAGGAACGCATTCTTTGAAAACCGTGGCTATAATGTTCATGAATTGATTCGAGTGAATCAAACCGATTTTGCTTTAATTATATTCTTGTATACTTATATGAGAATATAACAATTGAACAACTCTTTAACTAGTTTCATTTGAGTCATTTGAACTAGTTATCATTAAGATTAATAAGGTCGATATGAGAGTGTTCATATAGCTAACCTTGGTTAACTACAGTTGAGACAACATGGTGTACACGTTTAGGTACGGCTATATAAACCCAAATGAAGGTCTCATTTGTGTGTAACCAGCTAAGTTCGATCTAACGGTTGAAAGATATTAGCTTGAAACTAATCAGGTTTTCATCTGACGGTGAATATTGAATGCTTTGTTACCAAGGTAACTTAGATTGCAAACCCTGATTTGAAAACTATATAAAGGAGAACTCTAGCAACTGGGAAACCTAATCCCCACACCTCATGTGTGATACTAGTTGCATAAACTAGAGTCGATTCTCCTTTAACCTTAGGTTTTTCACGAAACACTGTAGGTTAACACTTGAAGACTTTATTGGGATTATGAAGCCAGACCCAACTATTTTCTCTATAGTTGCGTGATTTGATCCTGTTGTTTCTATCGTATTGAGTATTATCTTCTTTAAGATTGGCTCGATATTTAATCTCCGACAGGCAAGATAAAAAGTAGTCACAAACATCTTCGTCTCATCGTCTGTGATTCCACAATATCTTGTTTCGCTACCATACGATTAAGATTATTGAGAGGTGATTGATAATACTAGGTTGTTCTTCGGGAATATAAGTTCAGGTTATCAATTGGTTCCTGTTCACCTTGATTTATCAAAAGAAGGAACAAAACTTGTAGGTATTTCTTTGGGAGACAGATTTATCTATTCCTATAGACTTTTCTGTTTGAGACAAATTTGTTTATCAAGTCTTCGACTTTGGGTCGTAGCAACTCTTAGTTGTAGGTTAGATCAGCTAACGCAATCAAGTGTGTAGTATCCTGCTAGGATCAGAGACGTAAGGAGCGCAATTGTACCTTGAATCAGTGTGAGATTGATTAGGGTTCAACTACAGTCCAGTCTGAAGTTCATTGGTAGTAGGCTAGTGTCTGTAGCGGCTTAATACAGTGTGGTGTTCAAATCTGGACTAAGTCCCGGGTTTTTTCTGCATTTGCGGTTTTCCTCGTTAACAAAATTCTAGTATCTGTGTTGTTTATTTTCCGCATTATATTTTGTTATATAATTGAAATATCACAGGTTGTGCGTTGAATCGATCAATTGGAAAATCCAACCTTTGGTTGTTGATTGAAATTGATTGATCCTTGAACATTGGTCTTTGGTACCGTTCAAGTTAATTCTCTTATATTCAATCGAGCTCGCAAATTTCTATTTGCTGATTGCAGATTGAATTGAGAAAGACAGATACAAAACTCTTTGATATACTTTTTCTAGATTGAGTCTAACTGTCTAATTGATTCTCTTGAAAGTATATTGGAATTTGTATATTCAGATTGCCAATCGAAATATTGGGTGTGGTTGTTGTACCCCCGCTTCTTCAATTGGTATCAGAGCAGGAAAACACGTTAAAGACCTTATAAGTATGTGTTTGTAGCAATCTAATTTCTATGGACCTACGAAGTATCTCACAAATTACGTATATAGAAATGTCTTCCAATGTTTCTGATCATGCCAAAAATCTTGGTTTTTCCTCAAAGGATAACTCCTTAACATATTCTTCCGGATCTCGGGGAAAAGACAAGAATTTTGACAATGTGTCAGAATCTGAAATGGAACTCACCAGATCGTTAAAAAAATCTGCTGATATCATTGACCATCAAGATTCTAAAATCAAGATCCTTGAAGAAAAGAATGATCAGCTCATTGATGAATTCGAGAAATCCTTTGAAAGAGAACGTGAACTCTATTGCTTTATTGAATCTCTCTCTAACAATATCGAAAAATTGGTTCAAGAAACTATTCTACATCGTGAAAAGATTAGTATACTTGAAGATACTGTTAGAGAAAACTCAATTAGGGAAAAACATTTAATCAAGGCTCATTCATCAGAAATGAACAGTCATTATGTTGAAAAAGAGAAACTTGTTGCATCTCTTCGATGTGCCCAAGAACAGTGTAACACCTTGAAAAGGGAAAACTCTGTTTTGATGAGTAAGTCGTCGTCTGCACCTTCTTCTGATACTCACAAGGATTTACCTAGCATGAAGAAAATTCCCTCCAAGGAATTACCCATTGTGCATCACTTACAAAATTTGCATGTGCCAGAAGAAGTTATGGGTCAAGGAAATTATGTTCCTAATCCACGATGATGTTCCTTCTGTGGGAAAAAAAATCAGTATGCTCTTCATTGTTTTGCTAGAAAGAAACAAATATCACATCTTCATAAGTTGCTTCTTTCTACTGTCAATGGAATAAATCGTCCGACGTCTTCTTCAGTGAATTTCTTCCCTACAGAAAACCAGAATTCTTATAAGGAAGATCCCTCTTCAATAAATCGTCACAGGTTACATGTTCCTCTTGATGGTATAAGCTCGTGTGCCACTAATGAACATCTTCCCTGTGCTTATAAGAACAAGTCTGGTAAACCTATATCAAGAAGATGGAAATCCTCCAACCCCTCTCTTCTGGAACCGATCACTAGAGGTCCTAGACTTACTCCTCAGAAATTTCCCTTCGATAGATTTTTAAAGGGGTTTATCACTAATTCCTCTGGGATTAGTTATAATCAATGGAAAAAGGGGAATACTCGATACAAACGCACAAAATATTTGTACAACCCATCTCCCATAATTCACAGTGAGAATACTTCTCACTTCTTTACCTGATTCCAGGTATTTCCATCCTTGTGTCTATCTTGAGAGTTGCAAGGATGATGATGTGGGAGTCTCAAGATTAGTTGTATGCTTTTATGCGTCTTTATGTTAATTTTATTCGATCATGCTGATCGTATCTCGTGCTCTAATTTGAAAAGAAGTTTTCTAAATTATTGAGCCATGATTAACAAGTCTTATGTTTTCTCTAGTTGGATTTTTTAAATCCTTTCCTATTTTGTGACCGGTCCACGAACGTCCGTGTTTCCTTCATATGGGTTCATAGGGTTTCCATAACAAGAGATTCCTTCTCTTGTTTATGAACATATATATATTCTATATTGTGTTTCCCCATCCCTAACAAAAACTTATGGAGAACTCTTCAAGGTCTCAAGAGATTGTGAGTCTTGACATGGAGGAGGACACTCAAGGATGTGACTCGATTCAAGAACTTGTTTTAAAGAAAATGCTTGTAAGGAAAGAGCACAATTCTGGGATTGATGAATCTGTCAAATATTTAAGTCGTTTTCAGGGTGATTCCAAGTTCGAGTTTGCGAATCTTCAACTGCAAATAAATCATCTTTTGGATGGTCAGGCCAGAATCCTTGCTAATCAACAAATCTTGATATGGAATCAGAAAAAACTCATCGTGGATTGTGTTAAGGATAAACAACTTGCTCGTGTCGTGGATCGTAAAGTTAGTATTCTAACTCATGATCATGGGGTGTCCACGGTCAAAAAAATCAAGGAAATCAGCGACACCTTCTATGATGGTTTCATTGAAAGGTACGAAGTTATCAGAGAACATTAATTTTGTCTAGGAAACTTCTTATGAGAATTTATTCTTGTGTTTTTAAGAAGGATATCTAGGGTTTGGAATAGCCATTATTGTGAGTACACATAGCTATTTCCAACATTTTTCATCTTGCAATGTTTTTAGATTTATTTATTTAAATTCTAAAGTTGATTTGGAAGATGATTTTTGCAGTATTAATCTTTATGGTTTTATATATTGCAAATTATTATGGGATATGTTATTTACGTCCGTGAACCTTGACTATCTCATACTTGTCAAAAGTTATCTCTATTATGTCGGTATGAATGTATTGATAAAAGATAGAATGAACTTTTGACTACAAAATTTAAGCCTTTTATGTCATTATGCAAATATTGATGGAAGAAGGATGAACTTTTGTTTACAAAGATTAAGTCTATTATATTTCATTGTGGAAATAGTGATGAAAAATAGAATGAATCTTTGATTATTCTGCAGTATTGGTATTTCCCTGATCCACATCTTTGTGCATATATTGTGTTGCTCCGTAAGTTATATTATGTTGAGCATGGACAATTGAATTGATCATTTTCCTTGTGGTTAATTCAATTGAGATTTTTGGATACAAATTCATGTTTCATGTGATTTGTTAATGTCCAAAGAAATCCTTCTTTTCTTGTAAAAGTAAGTTGCTCTTGTTGTTCTCTCGGGAATGACATTTTATGGGGGAGAGTCCTTATTTGAACTTTTGCTTAATTGCCAAATCTTTGTGGGGAGTGCGGCTGTGGAATATTGTAGGGGTTATCTTGTATCTATATAAATTCCTTGATGAATGCATTTATCTTCGGCTATATGATGGCATCTAAACAAGTTGATATGTTGTTCCCTTTTGGCCATGAAGTATCTCTATGAAAATTTCATGAGGATCCCACTAATTTTCGAACCTTTGCCAATTTATATTGACAAAAGGGGGGAGAATTAATGTGTAGTTCACACTACAAATATATATGGTTTACGGATCATTATGTAAAGGGGAGTGGTTTTCATTGTGTGATGAAGTATTGACTAAGGGGCAGTGATACATATCACCATAGTATTGTTGTCAAAGTTGTGATATAATTGAACTTTGATGCTGTGTAATGATACTATGACACTGTATAACAATGATTGAGAGCAACTGTTTTCTCATTGTTATTGCTACGGATCTTCAACAACTATGATGCTGAGTTGAACACATTTGGAATCATTGGAGTACTTGAAAGTGACGAAGACTTCGAGTAATGTTGAAGAACCATGGAGATCAAGCATTTGGATGAGAAGCTACAAAGTTTATTTATTTTGTATCCATATGTATTGATAGTTTTGTCACTAAAATTGACAAAGGAGGAGATTGTTAGAGCACTGTGTTTGTACCCAAAATTACTTTTAGGTACTAAACACGCTGATTTGATGATGATGATGAATTAGGGCTAAAAAACGATTGAAAACGAATAAGCAAATAAGAAGACAAAGGTTTAACGTGGTTCGGAAAGTGTTGCCTACATCCACGGTGGAACGGAGATATGTTTTATTGATTATGATGATACAAAGGATTTTCTTCGGGTTAGCTAACCTAAATTCCATATCCTCTTAGGGTTTAGGATACATGTATT
The DNA here is from genome assembly GCF_003573695.1 of Papaver somniferum. Taxonomy (NCBI): domain Eukaryota; kingdom Viridiplantae; phylum Streptophyta; class Magnoliopsida; order Ranunculales; family Papaveraceae; genus Papaver; species Papaver somniferum. The sequence goes on along the minus strand of NC_039364.1, from coordinate 56,408,284 downwards.
TATAGTGTTATGTAACCCTGATTCTGATGTAAACTTGATATGTAAGCAACTTTGGAAACAAGACTTCTGGAATCTTCTTTACGGGCTTGATTAGCGGGCTTGATTAATGGGCCTTCTGTGTATTTTATACACGGTACAAACATCGCCCCCTCTTAACCTCCAACTTGTTGGGGGTTAAGAAGTTTGGTTTTCCTTCTGCGTCGATCGTTGATGATGAAACTCGCCCCCAAGCATGAGTAGAAATATTACAAAGACGCCCCAACTGTAATTACCTGCAAAAAATTTGCTCACGTGCTAGGCGAGACCTTTTGCCACGTAGTGGACTTGTGATGCTCGAGATCTAGTCGGGTCTTTAGGAGAATGTAGTGTGCTTGCGGCTGGGGCAAGGCTTTTTGCTCGCAACATAACAAGGCTGAAGAGCTCTCTGATTGGGCAAGCTGGTTGTTGCTTGTGTTGAGTACGAGTCTTTGGACCCATATCGGGTATTGGGCTCGTGGTTTGACGAGACTTTGGACCAACATCGGGCATTGGGCTCGTGGTTGAGACGAGACTTTATGCTTGCCAAAGTGCAAGTCTTTCATACTTGCGTGCAAGACGAGATTTTACACTTGCGTTAAAAGCAAGGCTTAAGTGCTCACGTGCAAGGTGAGGCTTTAGATGCTTGCGATGTGATGCAAGGCTAAATATGGAAGAGTCTAAGAAATCCTCATCTCGAACTCGATCACGTCGCCATTCACGAACCTCGAACTCGATCATGTCGATATCCATGAACCTCGAACTTGATCATGTTGTTTCCAAAGTGCATATAAAAGTTTCTTTAACACTAGAATCTTTGCTTCCATGTTGTAGGGAATTGAAAGACGATTCCAACTAGCCAAAAATCACTCAATTCGGACTTAAAACGAAGAAGTTATTGAGGAAACAAGGTTTGAACGAAGCGCGCGTTGTTGCATACGTGGAAGTGCTGACTGGATCAGAAGGATGACGTGGCACTGCTAACAGGGACGACTTTGCTGACGTTGCATCATCAGTATCAAATAGCTACTGTACTGTTGCTGACGTGGCAGCCATGCTGACTGGACACTGTTGATGACGTGGCCCTCCTCATTGTTGACATGGCGCTGCTGACTGGATGGTGTTGCTGGTGTGTTAGTTAATGACTAGATCCTGCAGCCGATGTGGCAACGCTAACTGTACCCCCACTAGCTGATGTGGAAACTGGTTTGAACCGACCGATCTGAACCAAACAACACAATCTGAACCGGGTTGGATAGGAAGCTGGATTGAGGCTGGCGAGATCCTATGGTCCAGATTCCATTCATCTGACGGACTGGACTCTTTGGATGAAGAGTCATACAAGAGGCTGGATCAATATGGCTGTACAGGATAGATGTTGTTGTAACGCTTTACTGCAACGTTTATTTCTTTTACTGGTTCTCTGGATTTCACAACAATTTATGCTACTGTTTTCGCCACGCTTTTTTCAATATTTTGCAACGGTTTCTTCATCTTTCTAACGATTTCCGTACGACCCTTCTTTTTTTTTGGTTTGCTTGGAATTCGTGCAGGGCTTCTTCCACACTTTTCTCACTGATAAAACACGATTCTTTCACTCGAATCCCCTTAGTCGGCGCCAAAAGATGTTGGTGCAACAATTAATCACCCCAACAATCTTCGAGATATGTGTATGATGATCGAGTCGCCGCCGTTGATTAGATTCTCCAAGAATTGTTGATGGAAAGTGGAGGGGGTACCTGCAAAGACACTTCGATGCTAAAATCAACAAGAGTTCTATGCAAGTAAATTGTGGAGAAAAGGAATAGAAATTGTGTACCTTTTGAGTTGGATTTTAGCCTCTATTTATAGGCATAAAACCCTAATTTGGCTTCGTAATAACCCTAAATTTGTAGTTATCCAGAATAACCACCAATATTTGTACTTTTCCTTGAAGATTCTTGTCTATCCTGAAAGATCCTTATATATCTTGTCAAGATTTGAGTTTATCTTGGAAGATCCTTGTCTATCTTCACAAGATTTGAATATATCCTAGAAGATCCTTGTCTATCTTCATAGGATTTGAGTACATCTTGGAAGATCCTTATTATCTTCTCAAGATTTGTGTATATCCCCACAACATTTGAATCCATCTTGAAAGATCCATATTTATCTCTTCAAGATTTATAACTATCTTGGAAGATCCTTGTCTATCTTCCAAGATTTGTGTCTATCTCAAAATGACTTCTAAAATAAGTCAAGGGCTTCTAAATAAGTCATTTGGGCTTCTATAATAAGCTATACTGGGCTTCTATATTAAGCCCTTGGTTTCTACAATAAACCGAACCGTGCTTCTATAATAAGCCATGCAGGTTTCCTCAATAAACCCACGGGTTTCCATGAAAAACCAACTGGGCTTTTATAATAAGCCATGTGGGTTTCCTCAATAAACCCACGGGTTTCCACAATATATCGAACCGGGCTTCTATAATAAGCCATGTGGGTTTCCTCAATAAACCCATGGGTTTCCATAATAAACCAACTGGGATTCTATAATAAGCCATGTGGGTTTCCTCAATAAACCCACAGGTTCCACAATAAACCGAATCGGGCTTCTATAATAAGCCATGTGGGTTTCCTCAATAAACCCACGGGTTTCCTTAATAAACCGAACCGGGCTTCTATAATAAGCCATGTCGGTTTTCACAATAAACCCACGGGTTTCCATAATAAACCGAACCGGGCTTCTATAATAAGCCATGTCGGTTTTCACAATAAACCCACGGGTTTCCATAATAAACCGAACCGGGCTTCTATAATAATCCATGTCGGTCTTCACATAAACCCACGGGTTTCCATAATAAACCGAACCGGGCTTCTACAATAAGCCATGTGGGTTTCCTAAATAAACCAACTGGGCTTCTATAATAAGCCATGTAGGTTTCCTCAATAAACCCACGGGTTTCCCCAATAAACCGAACCATGCTTCTATAATAAGCCATGTGGGTTTCCTCAATAAACCCACGGGTTTCTTTAACAAACCGATGGGTTTCCATAATAAACCCAATGGGTTTCTTTGTCAAAATGTACTTTACCGATATCAAATAGCTTGTGCGGTACGCACGTACACTATTTTAATAGGGTACAAACACACTGCTCGGTCGAACTCGCAAGCGTTCCTATCTCAAGCTTGTTTGTCAATGTTAGTGATCAAAACTATAAGTTTTGATTTCTAGTTTACTTATAGATGTCTCGAACTAGGATAGATTGTGTAGTTGAGCATTAGACTTCATAGTGTTAATCATTGAAGACGAAGAACTACTAAGGAGAGCTTGTGGAACTTCATAAACAAAAAGGTATGTGGAGACTGAAACTCATCTATCACTTGGAAAGTTTATTGAAAAAGTGGGGGTCTAACAACACCACCCAATATTTCGATTAGCAATCTGTATGAACTAACTCCGAAACACTTTGCTAGAGAATCAACTAGACAGTCAGACTCAATCTAGATAGAAAGTATCTCAAGGACTTATCATCTCAATCTCTCGATTTGATCTTTAATCAAGCAAATAGAAATTTGCGAGTCTTTATCAAAGAGAGATAACTTGTACGGTACCAAAGACCAATGTCCAAGGATGAATCAACTACAATCAACAACCAAAGGTTGGATTAGAGAAGTTGATGATCACGAACGCACAACCTGTATTATTTCAATTATATAAAATATAATGCGGAAAAGAAATAACACAAACACCAGAAGTTTTGTTAACGAGGAAACAGCAAATGCAGAAAAACCCCGGGACCTAGTCAGATTGAATACACACTGTATTAAGCCGCTACAGACACTAGCCTACTGCAAACTAACTTCGGACTGGACTATAGTTTAACCCCTATCAATCTCCCACTGATACAAGGTACAGTTGCACTCCTACGCCTATGATCCCAGCAGGATACTGCGCACTTGATTCCCTTAGCTGATCTCACCCACAACCAAGAGTTGTTGTAACCCAAAATCACAGACTTGATAATAAACAGATCTGTCTCACACAGAAAAGTCTATAAAAGGATAAATATGTCTCCCACAGATAAACCCTAGGTTTTGTTCCGTATTTAGATATAAAATCAAGGTAACAATAACCAATTGATAACCGGTCTTATATTCCCGAAGAACAGCCTAGATTAATCAATCACCTCTCTACAATCCTTCCTGACTAGACAAGCGGATTGTCGAGGAATCACAAATAGTGAGACGAAGATGTTTGTGACTTCTTTATCTTGCCTATCATAGAAATCTCACGATCTCAAGCCAATCAATCGATTGTACTCGTACGATAGAAGATGCAAGATCGGATCACACAACTACGATAAAGTAGTATCGGTCTGGATTCACAATCCCAATGAAGTCTTTAAGTCGTTAACCTGATTTTGGAGAAGAAAATCAAAGGTTAATGGAGATCGACTCTAGCGGGCGCACTAGTAGCACACAGACGTGTGGGGATTAGTTTTGCACAATGCTAGATGTCTCCTTTATATAGCCTTCAAATCAGGGTTTTGCCTTAGTTACAAAGCAATCCTTATTCACCGTTAGATGAAAACCTGATTTAGATTCAAGCTAATATTTCTCAACCGTTAGATCGAAAACTTAGCTTGTCACACATACTTGGGTAGATATTTACTGGGTTCGTGAAAACCATGCCCAAACGTGTACGTGTATGTTGGTTCAACATAGTAACCCAAAAGGTTAACCATATGAGCATTTCATATTAACCTTGTTCTTCTTCACCATAACTAGTTCAATTGACTCAAATGGACTAGTTACACAGTTGTTCAATTGCTATGAGATCTTATGTAACTACACAAGACACAATTGAAGCAAAGATGATTCGATTCGATTGAATCGGCTCATGATCATTATAGCCACGGTTTGCATAAAGCATTCCTTAGTAATTTAATGTTTCATGTTCAGAGAACATCTTTAGATCATAACCTCTTAAGTTCACAAACAAGTTCGCGGACTTAAGTTAATCGGTTGAGTTTTTCAAACTCAGCAGAAATTCTCGGAAAGAGAACTTCCGCCAGTTCGCGGACTAAGAACACAAACGAGTTTTGGAAAATCCAGCAAAATTCTCGGTCAAGAACTTCCGACAGTTCCCGGACTGCGGGCTTGGCAATCCAATTCCACAATCCTTCCGATTTCTCTTGATCAACAAAGTTCGAAAACTTCGGTTCAAGGAATACATGGTTATGTAATCTAAAATCTCATTTCAATCATTGAGACATTCTCAGAGGACGTTATGTAGACGTTATTCACAGACCGATTCACGTTAGAGAAATTCTCAAAGTGATTGAAACTTTTCATGACTTTCGTCACTAGGTGAAGATAAACTTGATCAAAGCGAAACGCTTTACCAACTAACGATTTCGAGATAAAAGATAAGCAATGAATGCTCAGCTCGAAATGTCAAATGTGTATGATCTAGTCTATATAGCATACGACTTTTGTGTCATAAGAAGTAGGAGATAGAAGAGATAGACTTTTGAGTGATATATAAGTTCAAGTCTCCACATACCTTTTTGTTGATGAAGTTCCACGGTTCTTTGTATAGATCTTCGTCGTTGTATGATGAATCGCCATGAAGTCCTTGAGCTCAACTACACTTTTCTATCCTAGTCCGAGACTTATCTATGTAGGCTAGAAATCAAGACTTATAGTTTTGATCACTAACATTGAAAAACATGATTGAGATAGCAACGCATGCGAGGTTGACCGAGCTATGCTCTAACAATCTTCCCCTTTGTCAATTTTAGTGACAAAACTATTAATACATGTGGAATACAAAAAAGATAAACTTTAGTGGCTCCAATTCCATAGTCTAATATTCAACGTTCCTTGAAATCTTCGTCCTTCCAAGTACTCCAATGATCCCAAAGGTTGTAAGTTTAGCACCATCGTTGTTGAAAATCCGTAGCTATAACAATGAGAGAAATCGAGATTCTCGATCATTATTATACCGTGTCATAGTATTATTATATAACATCAAAGTCCAATTGTATCACGACTTTAACAATAATACTACGGTGATATGTATCACTCCCCCTTAGTCAATACTCCATCTCGATCATGGAAACCACTCCCCCTTACACAATGATCCGAAAACCATATGTATTTGTAGTGTGAACTACAATATTTCTCCCCCTTTTTGTCAATAAAATCGGCAAAGGTACAAGAATGGGATCATAATGAAATTTCCACAAGAGACATTTCATGACCAAAAGAAAAATACATACCAACTTAATTTAGATGCAATCTAATAGCCGAAGCTAACATCATTCATCAAGGAGTTTTAAGATACAAGATAACCCCTATAAAATTCCACAGCCGCACTCCCTGCAAGATATTACCATTAAGCACAAGTTCAAAAGAACTCTCCCCCGTTTGATGTCATTCCCGAGAGAACAACAAGAGCGACCTTAATTTCAAAAGAAAAGAAGGATTTTTTATTGGACACCAAAAACCATAAGAATGATTTTCTATATCCAAAGCTCAACCAATTTAATCACAAGTAAACCCATGATTAATTCAATTGGAATACGCAACTAAATCAAACCACAAAAGTGATCAATTTAATTGATTGTTCTCAACATAAGTAAACTTACGGAGCTACGACTAAGGTAATCATACGGAGATGACTAACTTAATCGTTCACATACTCAACATAAGGAAAAACTTACGGAATATACGACTGCATCAACCAATAGAACATAGTTAGTATAGCCGTTCATATACTCAACACAAGAACTTGTGGAATATATGAAAACTCAACTAAACTAATTACAAGAGAACCCATAATTAATCTAATTGGAATACAAACAACCAAACTAATCACGAAGGTAATCAATTTAATCTTCAAAAGTTTTGCTCGAAAAAAGAAGACTTTCGGAGCAAATAACTAAATAACCAACCAAGATGATTAATTTAGTTCATAGTGCTCAACAAATAACATCTTATGGAACAACCAACAAAGCCAATAAGAATAATCGACTTAGTTGTATCGTGCTCAACATAAGACACACAATGGAGCCTTCACGGTAATACAAAAAGAATGGATCAATGAAGATCAATACCGTGGAATACATACAAGGATCTATTCTATCTTTCCATCACTATATGCATAATGACATAATAGACTTTATCCTTGTCACACAAAAGATTCTATCCTATTTTCCATCAAATAAATGACTGCATAGGCATAACTTTTGTATCTGTCAAAAGTCCATTCGTCCTTTCACCAATACGAATACCAATTTATGAACGTCTTTACTTTTGACAGCATATGGGACCTTCAAGTTCACGGATGCAAACAATACATATCCCATAAACAATTGCAATATCACAAAATCATAAAGATTAATACTGTAATAACAATCTTTGCCATTAGAAGGTAGAATCAATCTTTTTCACACGTATTTATACCAGTAGTGGTTACCAAAAGCGTATAAAAATATTTCCTTAACAAAGAAGAACATACAAAGTCATTGACGACTATGCACCATAGTTCACATGAGATGATTGTGAACACTCAAGAATATATAGCAATGTGAACTACTATCCATTATTGAACTTCCTTCTTTATGATTCACCAACATCACTCTTGTAACAGCCACAAAATATCTTAGAATAGGATTTCTCCAAGAATCCCAGTGTCCAAGTCCAAGAGAATAGAACAAGTGCAACGAAACGGAGAAAACACTAAAACACAAGAGACAAGACAAAGACAAATATTAACTCATCCAAATTCAACAATTCTCATCTCCATTTTGAAAGTAATTCAATAAGTAAGAGAATGCAAAAAGAATGAGGTAAATCCGAGTTCGAACGAAGAAGTTACGACCAAAACAAGTTTACCGAATATCGACGTCAAGTATGCATACGGGTTTGCGAACTTAAACCCCTGGATTTTGATTTTGAATGTTGTTATGCATACTTGGTATGTGTACCATGTAGTCCAAACATCCCGAACTATTATTTTCAAACCTAAACATTTAAGAACCTTAAACACAGATCAAGTTAGGTAGAAATGAACGATAAGCAAGATTATTATAAGTATTCTAAGCAAATAAAAGTACAAATCTTTCTCAAGTTTATAGACATACCTTTTTATATGAATCCAATCGAATTCTACCGCCTTACCGAACATAATATGTATGCCCCAATTCTTGTGCTTCCATCACCGTATACAAAGAAGAGCATTCCTTGGTGAGGATGCACTTCCAACACAATCAAGTTGTGTTGGGGTGAACAAAGTCTTGCTCACCACAAGTGACCTTTGAATTATCATGAAATAGATCACTTTTAGAACCTTTCACATCCAATTCCATTTTTTCAAAAAACTTGTTAAGTTCCAACATCATGGATACTGCCTTTTCCATAGTCATGGAGTTTTCTGGAAGATCATTCCTTTTCACACTCAAAACATCATTGTCTTTCTTCGGTATCCACTTCTGAGTGCGTTTAGGAATGACCAAAACCTTCTTCCCATTACTCTCTTCAAGATTTTCCGGAAGAGAATTAGATTGACTATTCTTAAGCAAGTTAGTCTTTTTCCAATTGGGAGCATCGGATCTTGTCTTCGTCTTTACGAAGTTATCCTTTTGATAACCATTACGATTGTGAAAAGGCTTCGTATGACGTTTATAGGCAAATCTAGGATTATCACAGCACTGAAACCGTTGCCTAAAGGTTGGACGTTTACAACCCGTAATGTCAAGAGTGTTAGCCTTAACATATGGTCCCGGTTTAACAACTTCTTTCGACACCCAAACAAGAATATCATGAAGTTTTTCATTCCTTATACAAAAACGACATCTCCTTTCCAGGTGACCTTTGTTTCCACAATAATGAAAAATATAAGGAACGTTCTTACCCGGATTCATGTGTGTTGGTTTTGGAGGTTGATATACTTTGCTCTTTTGAACCTTAACTATCGGTGGAGGTATTTCACTTTTGCCATCAGTAGAAACCTTTTGTTGAGAAGAATCAGTACCCTTGACAAATTTTACCTCTTTACTAATACTTGGAGCATCTATTCCCTTATATCCCAATCCTCGTGTGTCACGATGATTTTTACTTGCTCCTAGCATAGTGGTTAATTTGCTTGAACTAGTATTGAACTTTTTCAAGTCATCTTCCAACGTCTTGATTTTATCAAGAGCAGAAGCTAAATCAGCCTCAAGGCGTTTTTCTCGAGCGAGATAAGCGCTTTCTCTGTCATCAAAACTTGTTTGCTGAGAGTTAAACCTTACTTCAGATTCTGCAAGTTTCTCTTCCAACAAAAATTACTTTTGATAAAGATTATCACATTCAAGTGACTTCATACGTAGGTTTTCCTCAGAATCCTTGAGGATCGATTTGTCAGAACAGTTCAAAACATAAACACCTGCGTAACATCTTCTCAATTTCCTATTTTCACGACAGAGAGGAGTCAGAAGAGGAGTGACATGAGAAGTTGTCATCTTCTTCTTTTCTAACGAGTTCAAAGCCTTCACACTCAGAGACTTCCTCATCAACATCTCTATCAATATCTGAATCACCTTCATCAGAAAGTTCATCCGACTGTTCTTCTAGGTGTGTTTCCCATACTTCAACAGGTTTTACATTAAGAGAATATTTAGATACTGACCTAGATGTGATAGTCCTCTTCGGTGAATCCAAGCTTTTAAAATCATCTGGTAATTTATGAACAGGTACGTCAGTAGAGATAGACTCGTCCATAATCAGATCGCTACAAACACAGACTTATGAGGTCTTAAACGTGTTTACCTGCTCTGATATCAATTGAAAAATCGGGGGTCTAACAACAACAACCAATATTTCGATTAGCAATCTGTATGGACTAACTCTGAAACACTTCTAGAGAATCAATTAGACAGTCAGACTCAATCTAGATAGAAAGTATCTCAAGGACTTATTATCTCAATCTCTCGATTTGATCTTTACTCAAGCAAATAGAAATCTGCGAGTCTTTATCAAAGAGAGATAACTTGGACGGTACCAAAGACCAATGTCCAAGGATCAATCAACTACAATCAACAACCAAAGGTTGGATTAGAGAAGTTGATGATCACGAACTCACAACCTGTATTATTTCAATTATATAAAATATAATGCGGAAAAGAAATAACACAGACACTAGAAGTTTTGTTAACGAGGAAACCACAAATGCAGAAAAACCCCAGGACCTAGTCCAGATTGAATACACATTGTATTAAGCCGCTACAGACACTAGCCTACTGCAAGCTAACTTCGGACTGGACTATAGTTGAACCCCTATCAATCTCCCACTGATACAAGGTACAGTTGTACTCCTACGCCTCTGATCCCAACAGGATACTGCGCACTTGATTCCCTTAGATGATCTCACCCACAACCAAGAGTTGTTGTAACCCAAAATCACAGACTTGATAATAAACAGATCTGTCTCACACAGAAAAGTCTATAAAAGGATAAATCTGTCCCCCACAGATAAACCCTAGGTTTTGTTCCGTGTTTAGATATAAAATCAAGGTAACAGGAACCAATTGATGACCCGGTCTTATATTCCCGAAGAACAACCTAGATTAATCAATCACCTATCTACAATCCTTCCTGACTACACAAGCGGATTGTTGAGGAATCACAAACAGTGAGACGAAGATGTTTGTGACTTCTTTATCTTGCCTATCGGAGGACTCTCACGATCTCAAGCCAATCAATCGATTGTACTCGTACGATAGAAGATGCAAGATCAGACCACACAACTACGATAAAGTAGTATCGGTCTGGCTTCACAATCCCAATGAAGTCTTTAAGTCGTTAACATGATTTTAGAGAAAAAAATCAAAGGTTAATGGAGATCGACTCTAGCGGGCGCACTAGTAGCACACAGACATGTGGGGATTAGTTTTGTACAATGCTAGATGTCTCCTTTATATAGCCTTCAAATCAGGGTTTTGCCTTAGTTACAAAGCAATCCTTATTCACCGTTAGATGAAAACCTGATTTAGATTCAAGCTAATATTTCTCAACCGTTAGATCGAACACTTAGCTTGTCACACACACTTGGGTATACGTTTACTGGGTTCGTGAAAACCATGCCCAAATGTGTACGTGTATGTTGGTTCAACATAGTAACCTAAAAGGTTAACCATATGAGCATTTCATATTAACCTTGTTCTTATTCACCATTACTAGTTCAATTGACTCAAATGAACTAGTTACAGAGTTGTTCAATTGTTATGAGATCTTATGTAACTACACAAGACACAATTGAAGCAAAGATGATTCGATTCGATAGTATCGGCTTATGAAAATTATAACCACGGTTTGCATAAAGCATTCCTTAGTAATTTAATGTTTCATGTTCAGAGCACATCTTTAGATCATAACCTCTTAAGTTCACAAACAAGTTCGCGGACTTAAGTTAATCGGTTGAGTTTTCCAAACTCAGCAGAAATTCTCGGAAAGAGAACTTCCGCCAGTTCGCGGACTGAGTTCGCGGACTAAGCACAAAAACGAGTTTTGGAAAATCCAGCAGAAATTCTCGGTCGAGAACTTCCGACAGTTCGCGGACTTGGCAAGCCTATTCCACAATCCTCCCGATTTCTCTTGATCAACAAAGTTTGAAAACTTCGGTTCAAGGAATACATGGTTATGTAATCTAAACTCTCATTTCAATCACTGAGACATTCTCAGAGGATGCTATGTAGCCGTTATTCACAGACCGATTCACGTCAGAGCAATTCTCAAAGTGATTGAAACTTTTCATGACTTTCGTCACTAGGTGAAGATAAACTTGATCAAAGTGAAACGCTTTACCAACACACAATTTCGAGATAAAAGATAAGCAATGAATGCTCAACTCGAAATGTCAAATGTGTATGATCTAGTCTATTTAGCATACGACTTTTATCTCATAAGAAGTAGGAGATAGAAGAGATAGAATTTTGAGTGATAGATAAGTTCAAGTCTCCACATACCTTTTTGTTGATGAAGTTCCACGGTTCCTTGTATAGATCTTCGTCGTTGTATGATGAATCGCCAAGAATTCCTTGAGCTCAACTACACTTTTCTATCCTAGTCCGAGACTTAGCTATGTAGGATAGAAATCAAGACTTACAGTTTTGATCACTAACATTGACAAACATGCTTGAGATAGCAAACATGCGAGGTTGACCGATCTATGCTCTAACATTTATTTCTACTTTATCTCCTATATTGAGTCATAAGTCGTATTACGATATAGTTTTCTATTATACACATTTGAGATTTCCAGATGAGTTTAACTCGCTTACATATTTCTCGGAATATGTGTTGGAAAGCTTTCGCTTCGACCAAGTTCATCTTATATTCTTGACGAAAGTCAAAAGATAATCATTTGAAAATTGCTGAGTAACATCTTACATGGTTTGTGTGATACAATCATTTGGCGTAGACTTGGAATGCTTCGTTATGATTATTTCAATAACTTGAAAATTACTTTGATGCTAATAGTGTGTGAGAACGGCTATTGTCATCCTCTAAGAAAGTTTCAATGATTGAAATAAGAGTTTAGAACACTTAACTATTATTGGATTGTGACATTGTGTGCACTCTTGCACATATGTAATCCATGTCTGGGAACCATAGTATGCGTACCCATATGCGTACCTGTTGGTTTGAGAAGTCCGGGAACCTAAGTATGTGCACCCTATGCGTACTGGCGTAAGGTTCATGTCCAATATTTTCTGTTGGGATTGGAGGTATGCGTACCCATTCGCGTACTGGCGAAACCCAATTTCAGTCCGGGTATTTCAAGTATGTGTACCCGTTTGGGTACTTGAAGGTTAAAGTTCTAAAATCGGTTATGTACATGAACTAATACATTTATATAATAAGGAATGCATTCTTTGCAAACCGTGACTATAATGTTCATGAATTGATTCGAGTGAATCAAACCGATTTTGCTTCAATTGTGTTCTTGTATACTTCTATGAGAATATAGCAATTTAACAACTCTTTAACTAGTTTCATTTGAGTCATTTGAACTAGTTATGGTTAAGATGAATAAGGTTGATATGAGAGTGTTCATATAGCTAACCTTGGTTAACTACAGTTGAGCCAACATGGTGTACACGTTTAGGTACGGCTACATAAACCTAAATGAAGGTGTTTGAGGGTGAAAACGGTTTCTGCTGATTTTGGTAATTTCGCGTGAGTGGGTGAGAAACGAGTCTAAACCCTAAACAATGTACTGCAAGGGAGTACTTTAGATTCGAGAGATCAATCTGTACAAATCCGGCCTAAACCAAGAAATGTCTGTTCCAGACTTGCTTCGGTCACAAAGTGAAGGAGAAGGGTTGGTTTTAGGGAGGGAAGAGAAGAAAGTGTTGAGAACTGAATAGTTGATTCTCGAAGAGTAGTTGTTTGACTTGTATCAAAAAGTGAAAGCTAACATATGGGAAAGCTAGCAAGTGATTTCTGAGTGTTGTATGCTCCTGACCAAAACTTGTTGTTTTGTGGAAATAGGTAAGACCTATTTATACAAGTCGTAATCCAAACGTACTCTGGTCTCGTAAGAAATAGAAACGGCTGAGTAAAGTGGAAGGAGGTGGTAACGGGTAACGTCTGGAATTGATGTTCCATAATGAAAGAAATGTTTCACCATTATTCCTTGCATTTACTAACCGACTCATTCTTATGACACTTTCTTGTAACGGGTGTAGTGTACGCCGCACGCTGTAAACCGCCAAACCAAAACCCTAATGAGCATCCCCCATTTTGTGACATGTGTTGATGTCTCGAGTGTTTTTGTGGAAAACGTGTAGCATGTTGTTGTTGTTTGGAAAGTTGAGCTTGGGAGATTTGTCGGCTCGGTGGTGACCCTCGATGGTCGAGATTTTTCATCTTTAGAGGAAGGGTAGTCGTTGATTATTGCAACCCTTCGCTTTGTAGCTAGCATCATGAAAGCATGGCCGGCATGACTTTGACAGAGTTAGGCGTGGCCAAGCTAGGATTTTGGAGTGGTTTAGGCGTGGCCAAAAGTCAGGCTTTGGCATAGTTTGGGCGCGACCAAAATTGGGGCTTGGTGTTGGGCCAAAGGTTGTTGCGTGTTAGCTAGTGACTTTGGACGGCTAAGATCTGTGTCCCAGATGGTAGGATGGCCGTTGATTTTTGCGGCCCTTCGTTTTGGTAGCTAGCGGTACGAAGAAAAGGCTGACATGGTTTTGGCATAGAGTAGGCGCGGCCAAAATTAGGGTTTTGGGAAAACCGTGGTGTTTGGCCTCGGGCCGCAAGTTGCCATGCGTTGGTCGTTGATTTTTGCGGCCCTTCGTTTTGGTAGCTAGCGGTACGAAGGAAAGGCTGACATGGTTTTGGCATAGAGTAGGCGCGGCCAAAATTAGGGTTTTGGGAAAACCGTGGTGTTTGGCCTCGGGCCGCAAGTTGCCATGCGTTTGGTGGCGAACTTGGAGGGCCGAGATCTGCATCTCAGATGGAAGGGTGATCGTTGATCGTTGCAACCCTTCGTTTGGCAGCCAGCGGCATAGTTTAAGGCCGGCATGGCTTTGGCATAGAGTAAGCGTGGCCAAAATTAGGGTTTTGGGAAAACCGTGGTGTTTGGCCTCGGGCCGCAAGTTTCCATGCGTTTAGTGGCGAACTTGGAGGGCCGAGATCTGCATCTCAGATGGAAGGATGGTCGTTGATCATCGCAACCCTTTGTTTGGAAGCCATCGGCATAGTTTAAAGCCGGCATGGCTTTGGCATAGAGTAGGCGCAGCCAAAATTAGGGTTTTGGGAAAACCATGGTGTTTGGCCTCGGGCCGCAAGTTTCCATACGTTTGGTGGCGAACTTGGAGGGCCGAGATCTGCATCTCATATGGAAGGGTGGTCGTTGATCGTTGCAACCCTTCGTTTGGTAGCCAGCGGCATAGTTTAAGTCCGGCATGGCTTTGGCATAAAGTAGGCGCGGCCAAAATTAGGGTTTGGTGCAAACCGTGATGTTTGGCTTTAGGCCGCAAGTTGCCATACATTAGGTGGCGAACTTGTGTGGCTGAGATTTGCATCCCAGAAGGAAGGGCAGCCGTTGATTATTGCAACCCTTCGTTTTAGCATGGAAATGTAGCTGGTACGGCATGCCATTTGCACATGTGATGCGACAGGCATAGTTGGCATGCCTTGGCGCGGAGACGTGGCTGGCATGGTTTGCTATTGGCACGGTGGTGCGGCCGGCATGGTTGGCATGCCTTGGCGCGGAGACGTGGCTGGCACGGCATGCCATTGGTACATGTGATGCAGCAGGCATGGTTGGCATGCCTTGGCGCGGAGACGTGGCTATCATGGTTTGCCATTGGCACGGTGGTGCAGCTGGCATGGTTGGAATGCCTTGGCGCAGAGACGTGGCTGGCATGGTTTTCCATTGGCACGGTGGTGCGGCTGGCATGGTTGGCATTCCTTGGCGCAGAGACGTGGCTGGCATGGTTTGCCATTGGAACGACGGTGCAGCTGGCATGGTTGGCATGCCTTGGCGCAGAGACGTGGCTGGCATGGTTTGTCATTGGCTCGGTGGTGCGGCTGGCATGGTTGGCATGCCTTGGCTCTAGACGTGGCTGGCATGGTTTGCCATTGGCACGGTGGTGCGGCTGGCATGGTTTGCATGCCTTGGCGCAGAGATGTGGCTGGCACGGTTTTCCATTGGCACGGTGGGAGAATTAGGGTTAGGCATATACCGAGGTGATGTCAGTTAATACTGAAGGGTTCTTCCGTGGAACATGACACATGCATATAAAAAAAAGGTACCCTGGTAATTCTTACGCAAGCACGTTGATTGATTCAATAAATTTGCTATTGGTCATAGTGATGTCATGTCAGATATACGGTTTTACGATTTTAACCCTAAGCTAAAAACCACCATCAACAGAAGGTACATTTCATTTGTGCGTAACAAGCTAAGTTCGATCTAACGGTTGAAAGATATTAGCTTGAAACTAATCAGGTTTTCATCTAACGGTGAATATTGAATGCCTTGTTACCAAGGTAATTTAGATTGCAAACTATATAAAGGAGAACTCTAGCAACTGGGAAACCTAATCCCCACACCTCATGTGTGATGCTAGTTGCATAAGCTAGAGTCGATTCTCCTTTAACCTTAGGTTTTTCACGAAATCCTGTAGGTTAACGACTTGAAGACTTTATTGGGATTGTGAAGCCAGGCCCAACTATTTTCTCTGTAGTTGTGTGATCTGATCTTGTTGTTTCTATCGTATTGAGTATTATCACTACAAGAAAAGTCGTTTTTAGTGGAAAAATATTGTGTCACGAAAGTCAATTTCTTCGTTGCAAAAAGAATTCAGCGATGCAAAAAATTTCATCACCTATAGCGAGTCGTTGAAAGTGTTCTGTGACGTCCTTAAGAAAGCGTCTCCGAATTTTTTTAATTAGCGACATAAAACTTTTTGCCACCAAAACTATCTTTTTGTGAGCAAATAAAATTGACACTGTTCACTAATTTTGTGACGAAGAATTTTGTCACTCTAGGTATGTTTGGTGAGGAAAATATTTTGTCACTTAAAATAACTTTAGCCGTGAAATTTGGTCGTCTCGAAATATACTTATTGTGAAGAAACAAATTCGTCACATAAAATAGTTTTAGACGCGAAATTTTTTCGTCTCAAAAATATACTTATAGTGAAGAAACAAATTCGTCACATAAAATAGTTTTAGCCGCGAAATTTTTTCGTCTCAAAAATATACTTATAGTGAAGAAACAAATTTGTCACATAAATAGTTTTAGCTACAAAATTGTTCATCTTAGAAAATATAATGCTTTAGCAGCGAACTAACTTTCATCTCAAAATAAAAATTCAATAGCAAAATTTAGTCGTCTTCAAAAGTACATATAATGACCAATTATGATTGTCTCTTCGTCTCCAAACAACTTTACTTACAAATATAGTTGTCTCCAAAACTATTTTTCCGACGAAGTCATTCGTCTCAAAAATTTATTAGAGACGCAACACCAACCTCACCACAACTATTTCCTAGCAAAATTATTTGTCCCTAACTATTTTCTTTACATGCCAAATTAGTCACCAAATTTTCTTTGGTGACTAGCATATATTATCATCCATCATTCCAAAGAGATTTATTACACAATAATTAAATAATATTAGTTGAATAAAAAATAATTAACCGTTAAAATAAATTATTAAAACAATATCCAAACTGAAAAACATCTGATAAATAAACTCTACCACTAAATAAATAAACACTTTCACCAGTAAAAATCAAATACCAGACTATACCCCGAGTCTACGCATCAGATGTTGTTTTCAGATCATGTTTAGTGTGAGCTTTTCATTGTCTTCCTTCAACCTTTTGATAGCCTCATTTTGCGCGCATAGTTGGTCATCTTGAGCTTGAATTCAGTCAGCTTGCGCTTCTATCATTCATGAAGTGCTTCACTGTTATAATCAGCAGTGGTTATAGCACGTCGTCGTCGCCTTCGCATTCTCTTCAAAACTTCAGCACATACTTTTGATCTCAGTGGGTGGTGTATCTCCCTCTTTATTGCCTTGCTGCAATAGCTCACTAATCTTGTCCTATATATATATACAGTAAAGAATAATTAACACATTATGATGTGTACCAGAATGTCAAAAAAGTAGGTAATTCAATTCCAATGATGTCATAGATTAACCAAGAAAAGACAACAAATATTGATTGGATGGGTTTGTGAATCATATTAGTTTAGAGACACACAACAAACGAACATTAATACCGTCTACTTGCCCATCTGATGGGAGCTTCATCAGAAATCAAAGCCATCGTGCCTAGTCCTTCAGTGATATATGTACGGGTGTCGTTTGAATCTCAATTTCTTCTGACCAACACATCAGTTCAACATTAGATTAACTCTACAAAGAAAGGCATGTCTAAGGAAATGAGAAAGGCATAGGACCCAACTCACATGAAGCATAAATTTTAAATATAAACAATTTCCACACATGAGTAACATGATAATTAATTAGCTAAAAGCATAACCAAGCTTGAGTACAAAAAATATTAGAAGGGGAAAAGTGAAAGGTATCCTTTGTGTCATTCAGTCAGCAGATATGCTTCTTCTCAGTGCATATATGATTTGAACCCACCACTCCATAAAGTTATCATAATATAGTTGTCTACATAATCATGGATTGAAGATGATATTTAAGATTGCACGAACTGACTCTTTACTTAGGGAATTGTGTGACATAATATTTTACGAAGCCATCTGAAGTAATGATCTTAGAAAAAAATTATATCAAAATCACAGGGGGAAATTAGGCTAAGGCAAAGGTTTGTGCCAGCTAAAATAACATTCCTTCCATTTGCAAAAGTGTGTGCTAAAATTCAAGATAGCAAGTTAATACTCTATGCTACAGTACACTGGAGTTAAAACGGCATTCTAGAGAACATTTTATGCTTACCATGAAGGAAAACAAAAAGTAAAAATACAATAAGGTGGACTAAGAATTTAATCACAAAAGTTTGAAACAAAACACCATAAAGGAGTTAGAGCATGGTTTTCACGAAGTTTGAAACAAAACACCAAGGATAAAAATGGAAGAAAATCCCATACATGTGCAATAATATAACTTGTAATCTTAGAAAACAATTAGGGTGGTTTTCACAAAGAAGAACCCATTATGAATAGACTTTCTTATTTTGTTTACCACCAACATACTTAGCTGACTTTGAAGATGGTGGTGGAGCTTTCATCCTTTTGGTGCCTGAATTAAAAAATACACAAAATCAGTATATCAATCTGAAATAGACATCTCGAAGAATTATTAACAGCCTGCAACATGGTTTTCCCTGCAAACTACACCATTAAAACGAGTCGATAAAAGTTTTTTTACAAACAGGTGGCGGCGAGAATCAATTGATATACATAAACACTTGAAAATTTCATATCTATAATGGGCCATAAGGTGTATAATGCTTTCATTTAACACCAACGAACTGAAAACATTTCTTGCACTATCGTTGCAGAGCAGTAGTACAGGAAATCACAATCAAATGCTCTAAATACAACCAATTATTGTTACACTATTATAACTAGAGTATGGTTTCTACCATGCAAATCAAATACTTCTGTCAAAACTAAGGTATTCGCATTGAGAACTAAAAGAGCCAAACCCCAAATTCAAGACTATATTTAAAGACTCAACCCGATAAAAGCCTTTAGGTTCTTATAAATTAGAATATGGTTTCTACCACGCAGATAAAATACTTATGAGTTATGTCAACAATAAGGTATTCGCACTGAAAACTAAAAGAACCAAAAACCCCAAGTTAAAGACTACAACTACATTTAAAGACTCAACCTGATGAAACCATTGAGGTTCTTATGAACTGAAGCTGTCTGGGTACACCCACGTATAACGCCGAGCTCGCAGCAAGTTCAGTACAATCTCTTCGTATGCTTCCAGGTGGTAGCACAACACGCAAACACAATATAAAAGATCAGGGTTACGGAAAATAATTAGAATAAAACACAAGGGTTTAGGTGGTTTGATTTCATAATAAAACCAGTAAAACAAACAAATTGAAAAGATGAACAAATGCACAACACCAACCATCGAATTGAAGTGATGAAGAAAAACTCCGAGGGAGAAATCAAAACCCTTCTTAAAAATCGGCATCCTAATTAGAAATCAAAACCCTAATTGGACATTAAAACCCTAACGAAGAAATCGACAGAAAATGAGACGAAAGATAGAAATCAAAATCCTAATTAGAGATCTGACAAAATTTGTAAAAAAATTACCATTGACTTGTTAACTTGAACACATTAATCATCTAATAAAGGTGGTGCATCATCTGTAGATGTAGGATTTGCTATTGGTATTGCTCTACTAAAACTCTTCCCTCTTCTTCCGCTTTGAGTAGTTGAAGGAGTTGGGATTGCATCGAATCGTGGTGTTGCGATTAAAATGATGTGTTTTACGAATTTCATTCTCTCCTTCCTCTCTGGGCATCTCCAGGGGATGAGTTGAATTTGCGATTGGGCTTGAAGTTGGTCAACTTGTATAGACGGGCCTTTAATTTGCTGGCTGGAGAAAAAGAAAGAGATGCGAGACGAGAGATAGGAAAAGTGAAGTGAGAGAAGAAAAAAAAAGGTTTTGATAAATGTTATGGACGACGGATCTCCGTCTAATGGTGTAGGTATCGGATTATGAAATTGATTGAGAGAGGATATTTATCTTGGAGTACTCATACGGATCAAGCACGGAAGCACCAATTTGGGTGTCGTGTCCGCGTTAGACGCACAGAGGACGCAGGACGTACTCAGGACGCTGACACGACGCGTGTAAGACTTGCCCACGTGCGCATCCCACATGTTTCTTTCGTGGACGCTAGTTGGACACACCAATGACACAGCTAGGACGTAAATGGGCCTGGTTAAATGAGATCATGAATCAGATTTGCTCTTGAAATTGATTTATATAAATCACCAAGCGTATCCAATGAAATTGGCGTATCTCAAAGTCGGATGAGCACAATGAACAAAGTAGATAGATAAAATTTAAAAACTTGTCCAATCAGAATGAACACAATGAACCTTTATCGGCGTTCTCCACAATGAATCACACATATGTTTATGAATGGGAATGAATTTAAAGAATGATAATAAACATACAATTATTATTAACCCGAAAACAATTTATGAAATTATAAGACTGAAAATTAATTCGAAGAATGAATATTAATCGAAATAATGATAAAGAATCCGACAAATGAAAACAAGTACGAATAATGAGAAGGAATCTGATAATTGTTATCGATCTTTCCGGATCGAGATAACTCTGGACGGTAAAAAAACAAATAATAAGAAACAAAATTTGAGAACTGTATGTGCGAAAACTAATGAACTCGCCATTGATGGAAACGACTTAGCTTGAGATTTAAACAAAGCCTTCACATGCATGCTACCATGTATAAGGGGACCTTCAGCAGCTCTACAGAGTATTGGTTGTTTGCACTTATTTACTTAAAAATATTTGTTTAGTTTGATAATAATTTTGATTAGAATAATAACTCTTTATCTTTCGGTGATTTCATGTCGGTAGAATTTTTCATATATGTGGTTAATTATTTTTTTCTTGTTGATTGGTTGGATTTCAACATTCTTCGATCTTTATCTCAAGTTCATTTTTACGTTTGGCTTTCCCTTCACAGGTCTGTTTTTTTTTATCTTATTTATTTGTCGTCATGGGAATTTACTTTTAAAACTATTCAGGTGATTTTGTGTCTTTTCTGTCCTCTATAAAGCAATGCTCTAGCACCAATTCTATAGAGCATTGTTTTAACAAAATCCATAGTGAAAGATCACTATAAAATGTGTTATTTTGGATTAATTTCACTTTTATTAAAAATGGATTTATTTGTAGATATACCATGGGTGCGTATCCTCGTCCTTCCCAACCAGACTTCATCTATTTTAATTTTTGGATTCTTTGTGTTAGAAGGAATTTTTTTCTATCTATGTTGGTTTAATTTCTTTTCCCCATATGATGTAAACAAATGATGACTTGTATTTTTCCCTTTATGAAAATTACTTCGACAAATGAATTGTTTTTCTCTAATTTATAAGTTATAGTTAAATATTATATTTCACGTGATAAAATATATTGTTACCTAAAAAAATAATATTTAACAACTATTTTTTATTTTATCACCATAGAGAATTCTTTGTGACGACATTTTAGTAATCAATAGAATCATGACTTGCGATGAAATTATAGTGTCACTAAAATGACAAAAGCAACAAAATTTACTTCGTTGCAGATGTTCTTTCTTGTAACGATTAGAAATTGTTACTATACAAATATTAGCAATGAAAAAAGTTGATGGTCGCTAAAAATAAATATAGCGTCAAACTTTTAGTTTCTTTACTGTAAAATTAGTTAGTGACGAATTAACTTGGTCAGTATAAGCTTTTTTTTTTTGCAACGAAAGTTATAAATTATCACTAAAAAGATTTTGTCCCAATTTTTTAGCAACATCACAATATAATTAAATGGTGACAAAAATATATAATCACAAAAAACTTATTAATGATTAGACATTATTTTGTCTCTAAACGAGGTCACTAAAAACTTATGAGTGATGAAACCCGAGTCCCATCGCAGAAAACCTAACAATAGTGACAAAAATTATTTTGGTCACAACAATTAAGCTTTAGCAATGAAATATTCTTTGCCGCAAAAATTATTGTCACCAAAGCCATGTTTTCTTGTAGTGTATCTTCTTTAAGATTGGCTCGAGATTTAATCTCCGATAGGAAAGATAAAAAGTAGTCCCAAACATCATCATCTCATCGTTTGTGATTCCACAATATTTTGTTTCGCTACCATACGATTAAGAATATTGTGAGGTGATTGATAATACTAGGTTGTTCTTCGGGAATATAAGTCCGGGTTATCAATTAGTTCATGTTCACCTTGATTTATCAAAAGACGAAACAAAACTTGTAGGTATTTCTGTGGGAGACAAATTTATCTATTCCTATAGACTTTTTTGTGTGAGACAGATTTGTTTATCAAGTCTTCGACTTTGGGTCGTAACAACTCTTAGTTGTGGTTGAGATCAGGTAAGGGAATCAAGTGCGTAGTATCCTCCTGGGATCAGAGACGTAAGGAGCGCAACTGTACCTTGAATCAGTGTGAGATTGATTAGGGTTAAACTACAGTCCAATCCGAAGTTCATTGGTACTAGGCTAGTGTCTGTAGCGGCTTAATACAGTGTGGTGTTCAAATCTGGACTAGGTCCCGGGGTTTTTCTGCATTTACGGCTTTCCTCGTTAACAAAATTCTGGTGTCTGTGTTATTCCTTTTCCGCATTATATTTTGTTATATAATTGAAATATCACAGGTTAAGCGTTGAATCGATCAATTGGAAAATCCAACCCTTGGTTGTTGATTGAAATTGATTGATCCTTGAACATTGGTCTTTGGTACCGTTCAAGTTAATTTTCTTATATTCAATCGAGCTCGCAAATTTCTATTTTCTGATTGTAGATTAAATTAAGAAAGAGAGATACAAAACTCTTTGATATATTTTTTCTAGATTGAGTCTAACTGTCTAGTTGATTCTCTTGAAAGTATATTGGAGTTTTTCTATTCAGACTGCCAAACGAAATATTGGGTGTGGTTGTTGTACCCCCGCTTTTTCAAAGGGTATTCGTCAAGGCGATCCAATATCCCCTTTCATGTTTATCATGGTTGCTGAAATCCTCTCAAAGATGATTAAAAAGGATGCTTATTTGGATCTTATTTCTAGATTTCAAGTTGCGGATAATGGTACGGTTATTAATACCCTACATTTTGCGGATGATTTGATGGTCTTTCTTGATGATTCGGAAGAACAAATTGCAGCTTTGAAAAATAATTCATTTTGATTTCAGTTAGTGACTAGTTTGAAAGTGAACTTTAGGAAAAGTGTTATCGTTGGTATTGGAGACCGTAATGGCTTAGACTGTGCTAATTAATGCTTTTGGTTGTCAATTGGTAGCATTTCCTATCAACTATTTAGGCATACCTCTCGGCAGTAAATCAAAGAACGGAGCTATATGGGATGTGATCATTCAAAAGTGCCAGCAAAAACTTAGTACTTGGAAGAGAAGATATCTAAGGGTCAAAGACTAATTATGATTAATAGCTTTCTAACCAGCCTTCCAATTTCCTATCTTTCATTATTTCAAATTCCTATGTTCGTAGTGAAGAAGATTGAGAAGATTATGAGAAATTTTTTATGGGGGTATTTCGACAACTACAAAGAAGAGAAGTTGGGTGAAGTGGTCCAAGGCTAATGTACCAAAGTCGCGTGGTGGTATCGATATTAAAAAGATCAGTTTGGTTAATAAAGAATTACACTGCAAATGGATATGGAGATACCGCAAAAAGAAATGTGCTTTGTGGAGAAAAATCATCCATGAGAAGTTTGGAGGTAACTCAAATGCTTTATTCCCTAATGCTTATTCTAAATCTGTTGATAATAGTTTATGGGCGGGAATTCTTAAATTCAAAAACTATGTTCAAGATAATACTACTCTCGTTTTAAGGAATAAATCTAATATTCTTTTTTGGAATGACATTTGGATATGTGAGAATACTTTCAAGGACAGATTTCCTAAATGTTCAAGCTTTCTAAAACCAAAAACTCTACTGTTAAGGATATGATTTCTGATCATGGGGCATGGAATTTTGAATTTAAGAGAAACCTAAGGGATCAGGAATTAGGTGAAGTGGTTGAGATGCTTCAGGTGCTGGAAAATTTTGGGACTATGTTACACAACAGTGTAGAGGATGATTATAGAAAGTGGAATTTAGCAACAGATTTCTCCGTGGCCGACTGTTACGCTTCGCTGGATGTTGACAGGTTTTTGGTTTTTCCTCATAGACAGGTATGAAACCCCAAAATCCCTTTGAAGGTTTCCTTTTTTTAGTTTGGTGTTTTTGTTACAAAGGTGCGCCAACCCTGGATTATTTATAAAAAGCGGCTAAGGTGAATTCGAGTACTTGCTTATTGTGTAATGTGGATCAGGAAACTCGGAATCATCTTTTCCTGCACTGCCCAGAGACTAGGAAAATTTGGCAATATTTCTTGGAAAGTTTTGGAGTAATATGAGTTTTTTTCTGAGAGTATAAAGTCTAACATATGGGAATGGTCTAATAAAAAGAGTAGCAGAATGTTAAAAAAGATTTGGGGATTTCTCCCCTTCGCAATTTGGTGGAACATTTGGAGGAAGCGAAAGTACATGCTTTATAATAGCAAGAGAAGGAATATCAACCAGTTGATAGATCGGTAAAATGTATTCTATATAGCTGGGGTTTGAACACTAAGATTTTTGAAGGTTTTCTTTAAGTACTTTTCGGTAAAATGTGCAGATTTTATTTATTTATTTTCGCAGAAAATATGTGGGAAATATGTGGATTATTTTTTCCTCCTTACTATATTAATTTGGAAAAAAGAGTCATAATATAATATAGTAGGTAATTGATTTCCAAATTGAATTTTGACTTTCATAAAATCCCATGCACGGTAAGTTAGGTTTTTCTTTTGAGTTTGTAATATTTAAACCAATCATACGTTGCCAAGTGTCCTCACCTAGATATTGTCACGTCATGAATTTCGAATTTGGTTTCCTTTTTTATCTTTTTCCTATCTTCGTAAACCAATCATATGTTGTCAAATGTCCTCACCAAAATGCTTGTTTCACAAAACTCAAAAAAAAAGTCTATTTCGGCCAATAAAAAGCGAGTCCAATTTTGTGCACACTCCTTTAAAGAGTGTGCACAAAACAAAACAAAACAAAACAATTCTATTGGTTGCTCAAAGACAACCGTTTGCTATTTAATAAAATTGATTTTTCTTTTAAATAAATGTAATCTTATTCTTTAAAAAAGCAAGGAAAATATATATCACATTTAACATCCCCTAAAATCATGCATGATTTGTTATCTCTTTCTTGTATGCAACTGTACATTTTTTTAATGCATATTTCATATCTCTCTGACTGATTCTGTATCTATATGCAAATTGCAAAGTGTTCTTTATGATGGCCGAGTTCTAACAATCTTGTTTGGTTTTTAGGGGAGGATCACCAGTTGTAGAATAAGGAGATGAAAGATCAAGTTTGAATAATCAGTACAATCAACACGTTGGGAATAGGAAGTTAGAGAACTGGGATTCTGGGAAGAACAAATTTTGTATCCATCTGAAATAAATGATAATAATAGTTCTATAGTTGATCATGTGAATCAAGATCACAAGAGGTATCTGAAAGCTCAGGGTCTTTGCTAGTAGTGGAGAATTTTAGACATCAAATGGAAGAGCAGTATCTAATTGGAATCGACAACAACATGATTTATACCCTTGAAGCAACATCAAATGAAAAACGAAATAGAAATAAAAAATTGATTAAGAGAACAGACTTTCAATTCCTAAAACCCTACTTAGAAAATCTGAATAATTTTTGGCGCTTATATTTGATCGACAACAACATACTCCATCAAACCGAAACCACTTGTACTATTATTTCAATTGGGATAAATACGATGCACTTAATGTAGTACTTCATTAAGATTTTTATAGCATGATGATCAACTCATCATCATGTTTGTGGTCAAAATAAAATATACATGAATATGATCAGTTGAAATTTTCAAATATACATGAATAGAGCTGGCAAACAAGCCAAAACCCGCGGGTTTGCCCGGCCCAGCCCGTAAAAAACCCGTATCCGGCTCGGCTGGTGTCTAAACAAGTCGGGTTAAGGTTGGAGAAATGCCGGCTTGTGAGAGAGCGGGTTAACCCGTCCCGGCCCGTAAAACCGCGGGTACAACCCGTGAGCCCGTTAACCCCCCCACACACACGTGTCCCTCCAAAGTCCAAATATCCCCACTTGTCTCTTCGTCTCTTATTTTCTTTCATTACAGTACCAGTCAAATATTTAATGAAATAAGAAAGGAGAAAGAGACGAGTTTGTTCAGAGATTTTGAGAAAAAGAAGAAAGGTGCAACTGTGTAACTTATTTCTCACAAGTTTAGGTCTTCTCTATGTGAACCAAGTCTCAATACCGGCGAAAGCAATGGGTCTGTTTGAATTGATTTTCACCTGATGCAATTATTGATCTGAGAGAAGGGTTACAGGGAAGAAGAGGAGAGAGTTGTATATACTCAAAACAAGTTACAGGGAATTGATTTCATCTGATGCTACTCAAAACAAGCAAGTAAAATCGAACCCACCTTGTTTTTGCCAAAATTACATGTTTAATTGTGTTAATTTTGATATCGGAATGCAATTTTATTTCTAGGGTTCATAAGATATAGGGGTTTTTCTGTTTTGTATATTAATTAGGGTTTATAATCCAAATTGAAGATTTTGAATGATTAATTTGATGTGACAATGGTTCAATTAGGGTATACCGAGATTGGGTATTTCTTCCTGATTGAGTGAAATTGAATGAGTTAACATGATATGAATTATAATTACATCATGAATGAACGAAAATTGATGCCTCTGTATGAACTCAGGTGTTGGTGGCGGTGGTTTGCAGTGATGTTTGTGTACTTGTGTTGTTGGTGTTTGAACTCAGGATTTGATGGATGATGGTTGATGTTGAAGAAGATATGAGAGAAATAGATGAGTTGTTCAGAGAAGAAGAGATGGGGGTTTGATTTGAATGGGTTTATGTCGTTGTTACCATCCAGAAATGGAGGAGGAAATAAAGGTTAAGATTGGGTTTGTGCTGGATTGGAATTTGGCAACAAAGTGTATGGTGGTTCTTGTAAGGGTTTAGAATGAAAGATATTGTCGAGATTTGGATGATTGGTGGAGGTGGAGGTGGAGATGGCTATGTATTCCGGTGGTGTGTGTAGCCGAGATTACCAAGGGGTTTTGGTGACGTGAATCTGAGAAGCCGAGATGGGAAAATGGTGGTGTTGCAGGTGATTATTGTTGGTTAAAGTTTAAACAGGAGTCCTTGTAAATTTATCATAAATTAAGTAATTTTATTTTTAATTAAACAAGTCGGGTAACCCGTAATCCAGCAAGCTTTACCCGTTACGGGCGCGGGTTGAAGAAATGACGACCCGTCAAGAAAATCAACCCGCAAGCTTTGGCCCGTGTTAACCCGTACCCGTGTAAC
Organism: Papaver somniferum; assembly: GCF_003573695.1. Taxonomy (NCBI): domain Eukaryota; kingdom Viridiplantae; phylum Streptophyta; class Magnoliopsida; order Ranunculales; family Papaveraceae; genus Papaver; species Papaver somniferum. The sequence continues at coordinate 56,380,583 of NC_039364.1, read as the reverse complement.
CCGTAACAAGCCAGCCCCGGCCCGCCCGTTTGCCAGCTCTATACATGAATATGATCAGTTGAAATTTTCAAAATAAATCGCTATATTTTAAAAATAAAAATATTCAGTAATATTTTGTTGGCATGATCCCTTTCCTCTTCTTTCTCTTCTTTTTGTTTTTTTAAAAAAGAACCTTACCCTTAACTAATTTCTTGCTCAGATTTGGTCCTTTTTGGACCAGATCTGAGCAAGATTCCTTTTTCTTTTTAAGTTTTAATCGAATAAAAGTAGTTTCCTTTTGTTTTTGATGTCATTTGGCATATTTCTTCGCTATTTGGAACGATTTTTCTTCGTCATTCGGGCCAAGTAGAGCTGGCAAACGGGCAGGTCGGGGCTAGCTTGTTACGGGTTAACACGGGTCAAAGCTTGCGGGTCGTCATTTCTTCAACCCGCGCCCGTAACGGGTAAAGCTTGCGGGCTTACGGGTTACCCGGCTTGTTTAATTAAAAATTAATTTACTTAATTTATGATAAATTTACAAGGACTCATGTTTAAGATTTAACCAACAATAATCACCTGCAACACCACCATTTTCCCATCTCGGCTTCTCAGATTCACATCACCAACACACACCACCGGAATACATAGCCATCTCCACCTCCACCTCCACCAATCATCCAAATCTCGACAATATCTTTCATTCTAAACCCTTACAAGAACCACCATACACTTTGTTGCCAAATTCCAATCCAGCACAAACCCAATCTTAACCTTTGTTTCCTCCTCCATTTCTGGCTGGTAACACCGACATAAACCCATTCAAATCAAACCCCCATCTCTTCTTATCTGAACAACTCATCTATTTCTCTCCTATCTTCTTCAACATCAACCATCATCCATCAAATCCTGAGTTCAAACACCAACAACACAAGTACACAAACATCACTGTAAACCACCGCCACCAACAACTGAGTTCATACAGAGGCATCAATTTTGGTTCATTCATGATGTAATTATAATTCATATCATGTTAACTCATCAATTTCACTCAATCAAGAAGAAATACCCAATCTCGGTATACCCTAATTGAACCATTGTCACATCAAATTAATCATTCAAAATCTTCAATTTGGATTATAAACCCTAATTAATATACAAAACAGAAAAACCCCTATATCTTATGAACCCTAGAAATAAAATTGCCTTCCGATATCAAAATTAACACAATTAAACATGTAATTTTGGCAAAAACAAGGTGGGTTCGATTTTACTTTCTTGTTTTGAGTAGCATCAGATGAAATCAGTTCCCTGTAACTTGTTTTGAGTATATACAGCTCTCTCATCTTCTTCCCTGTAACCCTTTTCTCAGATCAACAATTGCATCAGGTGAAAATCAATTCAAACAGACCCATTGCTTTCGCCGGTATTGAGACTTGGTTCACATAGAGAAGACCTAAACTTGTGAGAAATAAATTACACAGTTGCACCTTTCTTCTTTTTCTTAAAATCTCTGAACAAACTCGTCTCTTTCTCCTTTCTTATTTCATTAAATATTTGACTGGTACTGTAATGAAAGAAAATAAGAGACGAAGAGACAAGTGGGGGTATTTGGACTTTGGAGGGACATGTGTGGGGGGTTAACGGGATCACGGGTTGTACCCGCGGTTTTACGGGACGGGACGGGTTAACCCGTTTACTCACAAGCCGGCATTTCTCCAACCCTAACTCGGCTTGTTTAGACACCAGTCGAGCCAGGTGAGGGTTTTTTACGGCCCGGGACGGGCAAACCCGCGGATTTTGGCTTGTTTGCCATCTCTAGGGCCAAGTTTCTCTTCGCTTTGAGGGCGATCCATTCAAACCTTGATCGCTGGTTCGTGACTTGCTATTCTCGATTCAAGAACATCGACAATCTAACACGGATTGTTTAGAATCCATATTCAATCCGAAGGATTTAAGGCATCCGGGTTCGTTTGTATCTACAAGATTTTGGGCAAATAACTCCTTTCTTATAAGAGTATCTCTTATTGAAGAAGAAGAAAATCAGATTAAATGGTCGGAATCGATTCCGGATTACACCATCATCCTTCCCTACTACATTTACAAAAATTGTGTATCTTTACGGTATATGGCTCTTTGTCTTCGCGATTTACTTGTAATTGATATCTTCATTTGTATTAGGGTTCTTATTATCTTGTATTTTGATGTTTTTGTTACTCTTGTAAGCGATCATGTAATCACATTTTGATTTGAATAAATTGAAATTGTTGATTGACCAAAAAAAAAGAGAAAATTTGACAAATATTTTCTTCGATTTATAAGACAAAAATTGAATTTATTTAAAAGAAAAAACAATTTTATTAATTAGAAAACGGTTATTGTTAGACAACCAATAGCATTGTTTTGTTTTGTGCACACTCTTTAAAGGAGTGTGCACAAAATTGGACTCATAAAAAATTAGGATTTCCTCACCGTTCAACATGAAAACTTTATTTGTCTAGGCCTTTAAGTCGTATGTATTCGACATTGTCACCGAATACCGCTACTCAAATATTGCCCTAATAAAGGAGGGCCAAGAGTCTAGGACTTCCCACAAAACCCTACAGCGCGAAGCACGCCATCACCCAACACTAAACACACAAACCAAAAGTAAATACAAAAGAAGAGGATAATGTTACCTTCCCATTGCTGTTTCCCTCTGTCTGCTCTAACAACACCATGGCTTCTTCTTCTACTGTTTCTACTACTCTTGATCTTCATTTCACCATTTCTCAACACCCGAACATAAAGCCCTCAGTTTATTTTCATCATTCTTCTCTTAATAATCTCAGAAACCCAATCAAAAAGAGATTTACAATTCTGTGTACCAATTCCCCGACGAAATCTGTAGAATCTCAACAAAACCCTTCACTTTCCGATCAATTAAAACCCTTATCTGAAAACTTTTTATCTGATAATCCAAACCCAGAACCACATCTTCTTAGTAAACCTAAATCAAACTGGGTTAATCCATCTAAACCCAAACGTTCTGTACTTAACTTACAACGTCATAAACGTCCTTCATACTCTTATAATCCTCAGCTCAAAGACCTCAGAGAGTATTGCAGAAAATTAAATGACGTTATACCATTTTCTGAGTCTAAATTCTTGGCTATTTTTGAAGAAAACCCACAACCATTAACTAAAGAAAATGCGCTTTCAATTCTTAATTATTTAAAACCATGGCCAAAATCTTACTTCTTCTTCAACTGGTTAAAAACTCAAGAAGATTTTATTCCAATGGATACAATCTTTTATAATGTTACTATGAAATCTTTAAGATTTGGTAAACAATTTCAGCTTATTGAAGATCTTGCTTATGAAATGATTGAGAAAGAAATTGAGCTTGATAATATTACTTACTCCACTATTATTACTTGTGCTAAGAGATGTGAGCTCTTTGATAAAGCTGTTGAATGGTTTGAGAAGATGTATAAAACTGGTTTGATTCCTGATGAGGTTACTTATTCAGCTATTTTAGATGTTTATGCAAAGTTAAAGAAAGTTGAAGAAGTTTTGAGTTTATATGAAAGGGGAAGAGCTAGTGGTTGGAAGCCTGATGCAATTGCTTTTTCAATACTAGGTAAAATGTTTGGTGAAGCAGGTGACTATGATGGGATTAGGTATGTTTTGCAGGAAATGAAGTCACTTGAAGTTGAGCCAAATTTGGTTGTTTATAATACATTGTTAGAAGCAATGGGGAAAGCTGGAAAACCTGGTTTAGCAAGAACCCTTTTTGAAGAAATGGTGGAATCTGGTGTTACACCAAATGAGAAAACTTTGACAGCTTTGATAAAGATATATGGTAAAGCAAGGTGGGGGAAGGATGCTTTAGAGCTTTGGGAGAGAATGAAGACTAATGAGTGGAAAATGGATTTCATGCTTTACAATACTTTGCTTAGCATGTGTGCTGATCTTGGTTTGGAAAAAGAAGCAGAAGAACTGTTTGATGAAATGAAGGGTTCGAAGAGATGTAGGCCAGATAGTTGGAGTTATACAGCTATGCTTAATATTCATGGTAGAGGAGGGAAAGTAGATAATGCAATGGAATTGTTTGGTGAAATGCGTGAGACGGGAGTCAAGCTTAATGTTATGGGTTGTACTTGTTTGATTCAATGTTTAGGTAGAGCTAAGAGGGTTGAGGAACTGGTGAAGGTTTTTAAGTACGCAGTTGAAAGAGGAATTCAACCCGATGATCGATTGTGTGGTTGTTTGTTGTCTGTTGTTACGTTTTGCGAAAAAGAGGAGGAAGTTGAGATGGTCTTAGGTTGTTTGGAGAAAGGTAACCTGAAGTTGGTTGCATTTGTTAAAATGCTTGGTGACAAAGAAGTTAATTTCGATCAAATCAAAGAGGAATTCAAACAGATATTAAATAAAGCTGCAGTAGAAGTTAGGAGGCCATACTGCAATTGCTTAATTGATATCTGTCGGAACGCAAATCTCCATGACAGAGGGCATGAGTTGCTTTACCTGGGAACTCTTTATGGACTGTACCCAGGTTTACATTCAAAGACAACAGAGGAATGGACATTAAATCTTAGGTCGTTGTCTGTTGGTGCAGCTCATACCGCATTTGAAGAGTGGATGGGAACTCTGACAAAAATTATGAATCAGAAAGAGGAATTGCCAGAGGTATTTTCCGCGTACACTGGTGCAGGAACACACAAATTCTCTCAAGGATTGGCTCAGTCTCTTGATTCCCATTTGAAGAGGTTAGGTGTTCCCTTTAGGCAAAGTGACGAAAAAGCTGGTTGTTTCACTGCAACCAGAGAAGATTTGTTGTCATGGGTGCAGTCCAGTGTTCAACCCACTGCTGTTGTCCAGTGAGAGGAAGCTTTGCAGTGCTCATCGGCAATCAAATTTTGAACGATAGAAGGATTTCTCCAGTCTTCACCAAGAATCAGTTCTTGAAACCTTTTTGTTTCCTCGGCTTAGGAATGCAGTATGCACCTAGTAGAGGTGGTTTAAAGTGATCTTGGGATTGCATGAAACAAGGGTGCGGCAAAATTTCCATCAACTGTGCGTCAGTCAGTCGTTGCTTCGCAAAACCTTTTTCTTGGGTTTGCAATCCTTGTATCCATATGAGAATTTAGTGTAACGTTTGTTAGAGAGCTATTCATAACTACCTTTCAGGCTTTCACAATCAATGTTTCGAGCTAGTAAAATCTTGGCTACGGTAACAAAAGAACGGTTTTTGGGGACCATGGTTATTTTGGGGGACCATGGTTTTATTTTGGGTAAAAACATTAGAAGTAAATCTAGGTCACCCCTTATCTAGATATTTATATTAATACCTAAATTACTCTCTTGATTAATTTTTTGATAATGATTAGTTAGTGTTAATAATAGTTAGTGTAGTGATTACTAAAATGATTAAGTTAAAGATAATTAATGAGATTAAAAAATCAGATGGCTTTTTTTTTTTAAAAGAAGCGGAATTATTGAGAGAGTAAAGTTGGAGAAGATGAAGAAGGAAAACATGAAAAACAAAGGATTTTACCAACCACAACTGGAGGAAGAGTATTTGGGTACCCAGGTACGTTTCAAACTTAGATAATGTTGGTTGAATTGCTCCAAATTTTCAAAAAACTGTAAATTTTTAGGGTAGTTTTGGGCTTGTTCGGTTACCTCATGTGAAGAACAGGTTACCGAACTCATCTGAAAGTATAATTCGGTTACCTTTTCCATATACGCAGGTTACCGAACTCGTTCTTTAATGGAGGTTTTTAGTTGTTCAGTTACCTTTTCCATACACACAGGTTACCGAACTTTGTTTATAGGACTTACAGAGTAATGTTCGGTTGGTTCGCAAACTTTAACCCAACAACATAACTAACCGAACTCCACATGTATGCAATTAGTTGAAGAGTTCGGTTTGTCAAGAATTTTTGCGAACAAACCGAACATAGTGGAACAAGTTCGGTTAAATTGAAACTCAACACAGTAGGCAAAATAACACAGTTCGGTTACATTGGAAAAAAAAAATTCTTTTTGGAATATGAGTAGAGTTCGGTTACTAGATAGTTTTAGAAATTTTTGCGAACCAACCGAACAAGATAGGTAAAGTTCGGTTATATCATAACTCAACATAGTAGGAAAAATAACACAGTTCGGTTACATTTGTTTTTTTGTATTATGGGTAGAGTTCGGTTACTAACTAGTTTTAGAATTTTTTGCGGAGTTCGGTTATGAAAAATTAAATTCGTGATAACCGAAGTGTTCTTCGTGTTCTTGGTTTCAGAATGTTCGGTTACAAAACTAATTTTTTTTAAAACTATTCCTAACCGAACATGTCACTTTAACATCCATTTAAACCATATTTTGATGATTACTACTCAATTTTCCTATCCAAAAACGAATTAAAAAGATTGATGGGTTTTTCAGTCGAACGAGGAACGTCAAGGAAAGAGAAAAGAAGAAGAGAACAAACTTTTTTTCAAAACTAAAATTTTTCGATTGCTCTTTTGATTTTGATTTTGATTTTGGTTAATAAATTCATTTAGATTAGATGTATATTATTAGATTAATATAGTTATTAAGTTAGTTTTAATTAAAATGAAAGTAAAGAATAAATGGATATTTACCTAACTTTGGGACATCCCTTATAAATATAGGGAGGTTAGCCTAATAAGACCATGGTCCCCCAAAAAGACCATGATCCCTAAAAAATCGTTCTAACAAAATGTTGGAAGTCTTCGTGTTGGGTTTTTATTTATTTGTTGGGCTCTATTTTTGGTAGTCTCATGTCATTTTTTTTTTAAATTGGGCATTCTATTATCTTTACTCGTTTGGTAGCTACAAGTATCAAGAAAATTTCCATTTTTTCTTCATATAAACCGCAATGCTGAAAACCCACCACCAAGATTACAATAATCACTTTTGACAACCCCCCTCTAGACACAGAATTGCCTCTGATTACCTCCGAGGAGGAGGAAAAAGACGGAAAAAAAGGAAAGAGAGACCAAAAAAAGAAAAGGAAAACCAGGATTTTCTACCGACGACTAAATATCTAACATGAAGACTTCCAATCCAAATTCCAATCTCCAAGTTCCTGCGCTTCGTCTTGAAACCAACTCTGCAACTGATTGAGTAATTAAGAGCTTTCATGAACATCAAAAAATTGCCTGGGCAATCACCATGAAGTTACCGCTTGGATAACACCAACGAGGGAAAGGAATTCTCATTGAAACCCATGGAAAATGGGCCAATGCCCATTAACTGTACTACCCACATCACTAAAGATTATTCCCTGAAAATGCTGAAGCTACTTGAGAAACCACAAAAAGGTATGATGTTACAAATACTTTCCTGACGACTTCCAAATTCTTCCTTCAAGTGATATCACCATAACAGTAACATCATCATGGTACTTTCTGCGATCTCCTTGTGGGATGTCAAGTAATTCATGGAAATCCATGCCTACAAGCAGAAGCTCAACCATTCAGATCTCAGAATTGCAAAAGTCTGTGTCTTAAATTTTAGTCATTAGACTAATACAAAATCTTACATAAATGAAAGTTGTCCAACTGAACTTTGAGAAATTTTCTCAAAATCCCATGCATGTCTGAAAATATGGAAATTGGTTGAAGAGCGCAAAGGCCCAAGGATAACATGATTGCACCACACAGAGGTATCATTGGAAGTTTCTTACCAGCTTTTCTTGCTGCACGGAAAAGAAGCTCCTCGATTAAGTGCTGTGCAGGGTCGCCATCAGGAAACTTCTCCATGAATGATTCAACATGAGTAACTACTTCCTGATTGCTAAAATACTGGTATAGACCATCTGAAGAGAGAACTAGAAACTGGTCACTAGGACCGAGTTTATGGTGACAGAGAGAAGGAGAACATGATATGTACGGCGCGGTACCAATATATTCGTTCCGAAACATTTCAAATAAAGCATTGTTCAACTTGGGCTGCAGTGCAGGTAAACACCACGAGTCAGGCAAACAACCAAAACTATCAAGGATGAAAGCATCAGATGTACTTCTTAGTTATACCCCACATGCAGGAAGTCACCAATCAAACACAAATACTGAGAATGACTATCTCACATTGATAATCGATGATGCTAGATGGCGCGCAAGGAAACTGCATGGAAGTTTTGAGCTAAGATTTTAAATCTGCCTGCTATGAGGCCAGTGGATCCCAGTTCAATGGCCAAGACACCTTGTGGTGGGTCCTAGAGGACAAGGGATCCGCAGGCCATTTAGCAACTTTCTTTTCATCTGATTTTGCGCATAGAAAAGGGTCGTTTAAGCAGGAGACACAGAACAGTATATCCTAAAGATCCTAAATTCCTAGCCGTCGTCATTCAGGTGAATTTTTCATATTCAGATAGACAGCCATTAGAAATTTTAAAACAGTAAAAGGGTGGATCTTGGGATAAGAGTGAAAAAAGTTAACCTTTTTAAGAAACCCAGCCCCAAAGGCTCGGGTGACCTTCAGACGACCTTTCACCCTATCGTTGACAATGCACTGGCTGTCATCGGGGTGTTCTTGCTTTATTCTGAGGACTTCCTGCATTTTTTTAGCATGCATTAGAATGTGCAGAAAGTAGGTTAATGAAAGAATAAGATACATTATTAAAGAAGACTTATACGTACATCATGCGGATCACAAAGACTATCTAGCAATGAGTAACACATACAAAAGATATGATTCACCAGGACCTCAAGGGAAATTCACCTGATATACAACATTGACAACAGTGTAGCAAAACAGGAAATTTAAGCCATAATGCATAGGAAATCCTAATTTTAAATGTCCACTCATTCAAGAGGGTGAAGTCTAAAAACACTAACAAGGGCTTTAATCCTATACCTGATGTATTACTGCTAGGCCAGTGTGAATAATGACCTACCACTTAACCTTTGAACAGTGCCTAAATGTCTGTCATGAACCCTGAAATTTACTTGATAGATCATATCCACAGGTTACAAAACATACCACTAACTAAATGTTGGTAAATTTCTAGGAGTTCTCATTTACAGCATCTCAGTCCCCAAGAAATTCCTACAAGCACTAGTCAGTTGAGCATCTATTCCAACAGAATAGAAAACCACCAAGGATTCCTGGTAATTTTATAGTCAATGTTTGGGAGAAAGATAGAAAAAACAACTTTTAGATACTGCAAGTGGGTTCTCAAACCAGAACATGCTGTTTTGAAATTGAAACTTACTTCTTCAATGCTTGTACTGTGATCAGTTGATAACTGCAATGCACTTAAGTTCATTGTGTGACTAGTTTTAATCACTACAGGAGTAGCTCCTTCACCAACAACACTGGAATCTTCAACAATTCCCTCCACATCTGATTGACTTTTACCTCGTGTAATAGTTTTCGTACTAGAAGGAATTTCTTCTTGTTTATATTGACCAATTACAGCACGACTATCACCAAGATTCATCACATACACATCCTCATCTCTCATCAACACAACCAACAAACACGAACCCATCAACGCCAACTCCGGATTTTTGTCAAGCACCTTATCCGTCATATCCAAATAGGCAAGCTCGGCAACTTCCAGAGCTTTCGACAAAGCCCTCAAAACCAATTCATGATCCACGGGACCAACTCGGCGTTTCCTATAGCTTCTACAACTATTTTCTTCAACTCTATTATCAATTTCAGTTTTCTCCTTATCCTCCATATCATATCTCCAAGGGAAAAACCTCCTACTGTGACTCTGATTATCTTTGCTTTTCAAGAACCCATGTTTCAATTTAGATAACAGTAGCGATCTCCTACTCACGATGGGACTAGAATTGCTTACTCGTAGAGCATCGTCAACAGAAAATGCAAACCTATCAGAACCCGATAAATCAAGCCCTTCTTCTGCATAATCTTCAGCAAGAAGTTCCCAAAGAGATCTCCCTCTTCTTACTCCTGTTGGCACAGCTTCATCAGATTGAAATGTTACTTTCTTCGCAGACCCACAATTGGCATTCTCAGAATTCAAATTGTCGCCACCACAGTCCGCTACTCCACCATCGTTCCCCCCTTCTCCAACACAATTTCTCAATGCTGGTTCAGTTACCACCTCTCTCTCTAAATTCAATTCAGTTTTAGTAGTACCCATTGGCTGCTCATTTGATTCAACATCCCAAAACAAACCTTCAAGTTCATGAAAAACGGCCCTATAAAGATTACCCATTAAAAATTCAGGTGCATCTGGACCATTAAAACCATCATAAATCCCAAAAAAAAGCCAACCATGTTCTTCTGATACCACAACATGAACTCTATCTTCACCAGCTTTACCATGTGCCCACTGAACATTACTGCTTTCGTTCTTCATCGTCATCTCAGAATCATTTCCATGACTATGGTTATGGTTAATATTGTTATTATGATTATCATCATCTTTTTTACTAAAAATATTCAAAACAGGAACAACCCAAGGTCTCTTTTTCTCGGAAGATAAATTTCTAATAAACGCTTTTGGAATTCCTGATAATGCTTTCTTCCTTCTTCTTCTTTTAACATAAATCCCATTAAGAGGAGCTGAAAAATGAATTTGTCCAGAAGAATCATTATTACTTACGGTAGTAGAATCTAAAGGTCCAGAAAGAGCACCTCGTTCAATCGGTCCTGACATCAAAAACCCACTTCGTTCAAGTGGTCCAGAAGCATCTCCTCCTCCTCCACCGCGAGGTATTGGTTGTAACGGAAGTGCAGAAAAAGATGAAGAACTTTCAAAACCATCAATGAATGTTGGTTTATTAGTATCAATGGCATCTTCGTAATTATGATCATTCTGAAGAAGTATAGTAGTAGGAGTATATGTATTAGCACTTACAGTAGCACCAGATATAGATTTAAAAAAAGAATTCGGTTCACCACCATTATAACAACTACTAGGTTTAGTTTTCAAAGTAATATTTTGGGGTTCATGAGAAGGAGAAAGACGAAGTGATTGAGAATTAGGTGAAATACGATCTGAATTTGTTGGTGAAAGAAAACGAGCTGATGAACGTACATAACAAAATGAATGACCTAGGGTTTCATCCAATGGTTCTGTACCTGTATAAATCAAATCTTGATGATGATTTTGATTTTGATTTCCATTTAAACATGGGAATAGGCGCGATAATCCACTTCCCATCACATTTGATTCTTCAAAGTTTTAGTACTCCTCACAATCCTTTCAACAAAACCAAAACGGGGTTTTTTTTGAAAGAAAATTGAAAATTTTAAGAGAGAGAAAAGAATTAGTTCGTAGTAGTAACTTAATTTCTTGTTTGTTTGTTTTTTTCTCTTTCTAAAACTCTGTGTTTTTTCGTTGTTTGCTACTGTTGGGTTACCTATATGGACGGTCACATCTGATTGTTTTGGTTGAAGATATCCATGTCATTCTTATGCCACGTTGACTTTCCAGGTCCAGTGTGGAAAGTATCTATTACTTTTCTTAACTTTTTGTAATTGTGTCCCCCGTCGTCTCTAGGCTCTACAATCCAGTCCGGAATTTGAAGCTGACTAAAAATTCTCTTCGTTATATCAGTGTGTTTCAACAACTTGATGCACACAACATACTACGCCGCAGCGTCCTATCTAGTCGGTCTAAATAGATAGGACCGAAGATTTTTATCCATGTGTCGTCTCTCTGCGAGGTGAGTGTAATTATTTTAGATGTATTTAGCTGCAGCTAGCAAACATCTTAGTTGGTAACGTTTTCTCATGTTTTCCCACTAAAATCTAAGGAGGTATAGTCGTTTTTGTTATTTTAGGAGGATCGTTTCAGAGTCTCCAGACATGCATTTTTTAGATGAGAAACTCCATTTCCACCTCTTTCTTACTAATGTTACACTACTACCAAAATAAATAAATTGTTAAGGTCGACTTATAGACCGTCGCGGTTCAATATGGGTTACGAAGACAAGTTGAATCCACATGTGTTGTACGTCGAATTCACGCCTTCGCTCTAGCTAGACCAATTGCTTAGCATAATTTGCAAGCATATGCTAGTTCAGAATTAGTCACGCCTTCACCCAGCTATACCTGTGAACACAGAAGTAATGATGATACCTTCGTGCCCACAAACACTAACATAGTCAAAATTATATAAAATGGAAGGAATGCAAGTAAAACTGTACGTTCACAGAGGAGACTCTGAGCCGTTGGGCTCGTCCTCGTTTTTCTTCGTAAGATGGACCATATAGAATATAAATGATGCATAATAATTGAGTGCTAAGATTAAAGTGCAGAATGTAAATGAGACGGCGATTTACGTGGTTCAGCACTAAGGCCTACGTCCACGGGGTTGGTGTTTCACTATGTTATATATGATTACAAAGATAGTCGGATGACTTTAAGTAAGGGACGAAGATAGAAGGCTTCTTCGTAGACTCATACTTACACTATTTCTCTCTCCTGAACTATCTCTCTTCTCCTTACAAATGGTCGACCCCCTCTCTCTTAGTGGAGTGGGGTATTTATAGGGATCATGTGTGGGGTCTATAAGATAACAGTTGTATCCTTATCGTCTTGATCTCTGTGCCGATACCGTTGATGCCTTCGTTTTGTACCGATGATCCTAACGGTAGCATATTGTGACGATGGGTCGCCGCTTACTCCACCACATAATATTTGACACGTATCATGTGCACGTAGCATTTAAGGCGGGTGGTTGGACAGTCCACACGCGTCAGACAGCTGTCTGATGCCCCTGTCACATCCTTATCGGTCAGATTAATTTCTACCCTCGATTTTGGATCAATCTCAGGATAAAGTAAAGTATGCCCTTGGGTCTTCTAGGGTGTTTCGCAGTTGCTTATTCCCTTGGTAGTCCTTGATCTGTCACCCTCGGATCTGCATGATGATGGATTCATGGCAGAAGATGATGATCTTGTTCTTCTAATGTTGCGATGTGGCATCATCGTCTTGATGCTCCTAATACTGATTTAGCACATGCGTCCACTTTTTGACACGTGGTCGGTCACATATTATGTGTATACAATTTGCCCCTTTTCTTCTTGGTTTGAAATTGGTCAAAGTATGAAGAAAATTCTCTTCACAGTCTCCTCAACTTATCGCAATAACTCCCCCTAATTTTTTGGGCACGTTTCCCACATCTAGTAATAACTTCTCCTTGAATCACGAGACAATTTTATCCTTTTTTGCTATAAATATGAGAGAAGTTGTCATTGAAATAACTTTTATTCCCTCTTTCATTCTTTTGTCAGTTCAAAAACTCTTTATTCTCTTCTCTGAGCCTCTTCATTCTTTCTTGTTCTTAACTTCTACTGATTTTTCTCTGAATTCGTTCTGACAAGTTCTTCAGAAACTAGTAGTTGTCGTTGTTCGTTGGTTGTTCATCGATCATCCTCGCTTGTTGATAATACCCTTGCTTCAGGTATGATGTTTTTCTTATCGTTATTTCATTTTTGATTGATTTCCTTTCTGTTGTTGTTTCTGGGTTTTGTGATGAACATGATATACGAAAGTATATATACTTTCCCCTGTTCTTTATCACAAAACCTAGAACTTCTCTGTTGAATGCTATAATAAGGTTCTTTCATGCTCTTGTGATCATAGTTGAACTAGGGTTTTTCGTGGAGTTCATCAAAACTGGTTATTTCCGTGGATCTTCGTTACTTCCATCTTCTGACCTTTGTTCTTTTTTTTTGCCCCTGGCAGACATGGGCGATCGTCCTAGTGTTCCTTATACTACTCCCTCATCGAGCCCTTATAGACATCCTTCGTCTAGAAGTCCTGATAAATCTCCGCCGGGGGGGGGGGGGGGGGGGGGTTCTAGATCTTCTCAACCTGATCCTCGTCCCCTCAAGACTTCATCTTCGTCGGGTCCTAGGGTTTCTTCTCAGAAGAGAGGAGATTCGCCTAGAGGTTCTCAGTATGCGGTTAATCGTCATTCGCCTAATCCATCTCCTCAGCGTTCGGAACCGATGAATGTTCAACCTCTTCGTTCTATTGCCCCTTCTGCTGTGACGCTTTCTCAGAAACCCAAAGCTTCGCAAACCACCGTTTTGGTGAATGATCCTTCTTTAAAGGGGGTTGCACCGAAAGTGGATTTGACTAGGAATGTCTCGACCAAGAGGAATGCTTCGGATATGAGCCCTCCGAAGAAGACGTCGTTGGGCAAGGCCGTGTCTTCTGATGCTGCCCCAGTTATCCGAAGTATTCTAGTTTCGAAGAAGAAGAAGAAAGTCACTTATAGTCACGTTGATCTCGAAGTTTTTAAGGAGAAGCATGGTCTTGAAGCTTTTGATGTTAAATTCTATAATCAAGGGGACGATCTTACTTATGATATGATCGTGAACTACAAAAACGATGCTTTCCATCTGCTAACGACCGTGGGGGCCTTCGAGGCAGGTCTTATATTGCCCTTGTATAAATCAGGTGACTCTTTCTAGTATGATGCCTTGGCCAACCGCGAGTGTTCTATTTCTGATACCCACCGCCGCTCAATAGTCCAGTTGAGTGGGAACTACCTTCGGACACATAAAGAGTGTTATCTTCAGAGCCATGGTGAAACGGCGATGACCTGCTATGCACTTAATCCTGCGGAGAAGGATTGGTATACCCCTGAGAACTTCAATGCTTATTTTGGGGATTATGTCAATGGTAGGAATCGGAAGCCATGGAGCGTCGGTCTTCGTACGATGGCAGCCTCCCAAGGTGAGGTTCGTCTTTTGAGTGAAGTGAGTGACTCGAAGCTTCGATATGTCCCTGGTACTAAAGAAAATGGAAATCCGAAGCCTTTTCCAAAAAATAAACGTCTCAAACTTGACCATCACTATGAGTGGCATGCTACCCCCCTCGAGATCATCGGCCCCTTGGCTCACGGTTGGGTGCCTGGTCCACATGGATGGCGCCCTACTGCTGACAGCCAGCCTCGAGATGGTGCTCCGTTTCGCTATGGTGATTTCTGTCCTTGGCAGCTAAATTTTTCCGGTATGAACTTTGATTATGTTGTTGACGTCGCTTATGCAGATGAAGAGGAGAGTTCTGATGCAGTTCTTCCTTCGAAGAGTACTACCACTGTCAAGATATGATTCCATATACTAATGTGTAGTTTACATATGCTTGCCCTTGGAATCAAAGATTGACCACGTGTTTGTTGCAGGCTTTGAAGAAGAAAAGGATTGGTCCCGTTCAGTCTTCTACTGTTGGTGAAGAAGAGACAGAGATTCCCGAGGTTAATAGTCTTGTGAACGATGAAGAGAATTCCGATGAGGATGTTACCGATGATGATTAACGTACTGATACTTCTCCTCCTAGTCACGAAGATGACGAAAATGTTGATGATAAGAGCGGTGGCGAGAACCTGATCTCTAAGGATGGGGTGAACGATCTTCCGACCGAGCCCGCGCATGTTCAAGGGAACGAGGATGCTGACCTTCAAGAGACGAATCCCAACCAAAAGTCTTCCCTTGGTAAGATTTATTTCGCTGGGGGTCCGGTAGATATTAACGCTGCCATGGGGATAACATCGGATTTTTCTCTGCTTTCACCAAACGATGAATGGGACGTTCTGGCGGAGGGTGAGTGTGAGAAGGTAGCTGAGGAAGAGGATAGTTTTGATGGGAGGATGTCGAAGCTCTTGCCTCTAAGGAGGCTGAAGCCAAGAAAAATCCCGCTGGCCAAGGGTCTGTTGCTGGTGATGAAGCTCATGTTGGTGTATCTTCTGATAGCTTTGAGAAGGTCGTGATGCACGACGGAGATGATGCAACCTTCGGATGGTTAAGAAAGGCCTGATGTGCGTGCCCGATCCTTCCCCCATAGTGCCTGGTGAGAAAGGTTCTGACGCCTTCACCCGTCAGAAAATGCAGCTGGCGTCCCATGATGATGTTGCTGAAGTCTGGGAAAAAGATTTGGGAGCTACTTCGTCTAGTCTCCTGGTCGATCCACCTTATTCCATTGCTCATATGATGGCCATAACTAATGGGTATCAGTATGGTTATCCTCAACAACGTGTTCTCGAGGTAGGCAATCGTAGATACTTAGTTGAGGGGTACGATGTCCTTTTCTTAATGATTTTCATGTGGTCATTCCTTATGCAGCTAGTGAGGAGCGAGCACTGCAACCATACCTTGTACCAGTTCTTCAAGGAGAAGGCTCTTAAGCTGGAGGCAAAGTTACGTCACAGGGAAGAGGAACTGAATTCCGCTAAAGAACTTCTTGGTGCTAAGGACAAGGAGATACTAGAGCTGAAGGAAAAGTTGAAAGGGAAGCAACAACTTGGGGCTACAGAAGCGGAGCTTCGTCAAGAAGTTGCTTCTCTTAAGGCTGAGTTGGAGAAAGCTCGGACAGAAGCATCGTCTGCTGGTTCTTCGTCTAAAGGTTTGTCCCTTCGCTTTTTTTTTTTCTTTGATTTTTTACTGTTCGTTCTGAGTTGGGAGGCCCTGTCTTCAGCGGGCGATGCCAAAGAATTTATATGGCTTCATGGTGAGAGAAATCGTCAAGCTTCCCGGATTAAAGAGTTGGTATCAAAAATTAAGGATGAAGCTGAAAAATGGAATGGCCTGGCCGATGAACATAATGAACTGGCGGCGCGGTATCGAGAAAGACGGGAGCAAATGGTTGATATGAAGAATAGTATGAATTTCGATCGTCGTCAGTTCAATGGTGCTTTATTGTGGACTCGTGAGAATCTAAGGGAGGCGCGTGAAGATATTTCTCGTCTAGAAACCAAAGTAGAAAACTTGGAAGAAGAGCTTCGCCAGGATCGTTCATCCCACGACCTGAAATTAGGGGTTACATCCAACGGCTCGTTCGGGAGAGGGACGATGCTAGGGCAGAGTCCTGTTCCCTTAGTAACGCTTTAAGTGATTCTCGAGCCGATGTTGCTCATTTAGTGGAATATGATAAGGACCTAGAGGTTAATATGTACAGACTCACAAAGGGAATCAAAGGGATGACTAACGAAGTTAACCGCCTTCAACACTTAGATTCTATGAAGCGGGCAAAGTTAGATGAGTGTCAATATGCTCTCGAGAATCTTCAGCTTGATTATAAGAAACTTTCTGGTGAATACGATTTCCTTGACGAAGCCCGGGACGCCGTAGTAAATGAATATGAAATAGCTTCGGCTAATGTCGAAGGTATACATTTGTTTGGTCGTGGACGGGTTTATAATTCTTTTCTTTTAACCATTTTGTTTCTTCTTTTCCAGATCTCGAGGGACAACTTGACCTTGCAAATGAAAAGCTTAAATAGACTCAATCTTCCTTAGTGCATCAGCAGGGTCAGGCCAAGTATTATGAAGGGCTGGCGGGATCTCGGGACGAAGCAGCGAAGGAGGCATCCAAGGAAGTAACCCGATTGAAATCTTCGTATTGCGCATAAGGCTCGTTTACAGCTTATCGAGGAGGTTAACAAGACCTTAACCAAGATTGAGCAGAGCCTTTTGAAAGATCATGGCATTGTTAAGAAGTACCCACGTCGTCCTATTCCTGAGTCTTTGACCCACTCCTCCGATCCTTCTTCGGGAGGAAGTGTCCCTTCGTCTCAGAAAAAGAACCCAGCTGATCGTGTCGAGTCTTCCCAGGGGAAGTAGGTCTCTATGTTCATTTTAGAAAGTTGATCTTTGTTGATTACTTGGGTTTGGGCCATTTTTTGTGTATCTTCTGTATTTCTTGTTTAATTCCCCAAGCTTGTAATCAATTTTCGTGGAATGGATCATCGCTTGTCTAGATATGTACACCTCTGATTTATCTGCATTGTTAGTTCATTTATCTTTTAGACAGCGAGTAAATCTAACCATTGAGAAATGAATAAGTAAAGCAATAAAAAGTGTTTGACGGCAATAACGAAGATAAGTACCTTCGTTATCGACTTTGGACCTGTCACCCCGCTGGCTAACCCTGGGCCAGAGGATTACCAAACGGTGGGGGTTGATGTAGCGTTCCCGGATATGTGATGCGTTATTGAAATATTTACATGCATCCATTCTATTGAACCGCTGCTTTATTAATCGGTTGGGTATCTCTTTCTACTGGAATCCTTCCCCATGGTCCTATACTTATAGACGCTGACAGGGCATTCCTGGGAGATCGTATATAATTACTTTCCCCAATAGAGTTATTGCCAAAGATTTGTTTGATTGATACGATGAGGTCTGCTACTCCTCGTCCAGAGATAGAAACATGTCAAGCGGATGTGTCATCTTCTTCTTCTTCTTCTGGTACTCTTCATGCAGGTGCAGAACTGCATTGCTTCATGGATAGTATGGCTTGAGGTATTTTGCGTTCCAGGGGTGCCTGAGGACTTCTCCTTAGCTGATCTCACCCACAACTAAGAGTTGCTACGACCCAAAGTCGAAGACTTTAATAAACAAATCTGTATCACACAGAAAAGTCTACGGTAATAGATAAATTCGTCTCCCACGAATATACCTACGAGTTTTGTTCCGTCTTTTGATATATCAAGGTGAATAGGAACCAATTGATAAACCGGACTTATATTTCGAAGAACAACCTAGTATTATCAATCACCTCACAATAATCTTAATCGACGCAACGAAAAAAGATATTGCGGAATCACAAACGATGAGACGAAGTGTTTGTGTTTTCTTTTATATCTTGCCTATCGGAGATATCAATATCAAGCCAATTATTACAATTGTACTCGTACGATAGAGACCGCAAGATCAGATCACACAACTACAAGAAAGTAGTATCGGTCTGGCTTCACAATCTCAATGAAGTCTTTAAGTCGTTAACCTGGTTTAGAAGAAGAAACCAAAGGTCAAAGGAGAATCGACTCTAGCTTAGCACAACTAGTATCACACATAAGGTGTGGGGATTAGGTTTGTTTCTAGAGTTCTCCCTTATATAGTCTTTCAAATAAGGGTTTGCAATTAATGTTAGCTTGGTAACAAAGCATTCAATATTCATCGTTAGATGAAAAACTGATTATACTCAAGTTAATATCTTTTAACCGTTAGATCGAAAACTAGCTTGTTACACACAAATGAAATGCACGTTTCTAGGCTTGTGTAACCGTACCCAAACTTGTATATTTGTTGGTTCAACAATAGTCAACCAAATGGTTAGCCATATGATCACTTTCATATCAACCATATTCTTCTTCACCATAACTAGTTCAAGTGACTCAAATGAACTAGTTAGAGAGTTGTTCAATTGCAAGGCAATCTTATGTAACTACACAAGACACAATCGAAGCAAAAACGATTTGATTCACTCGAATCGGTTCATGAACTATATATCCACAGTTTGCAATTTGCATTCCTTAGTTTATATAAGAATAAGTTCACAAACATCGTTTTTAGATATAACCTACTCAAGTTCGCGGACTGGGTTCGCGGACTTAAGTTCTTGGACGGAGTTCACAAACCCCAGCAGAATTTCTCGGGTCGAGAACTTCCTCCAGTTCGCAGACTGGGTTCGCGGACTTAGCTCACGCCACTATTCCGGTTCTCTTGATCAACAAAGTTCGCAAACTTCGGTTCAAGGAATAAGGACTTATACATATATGTGTTTCCACAACAATGCTTATATCATCCAATGGTTATATAATCTAAACTCTCATTTCAATCATTGAAACATTCTTAGAGGACGTTGATATTCTATAGTTGTTATTCATAAACTATTTTTCGTCAAAGTAAGAAATTTTCAAAGTGATTGAAACTTGTCATGACTTTCGTCACTAGGTAAAGATGAGCTTGGCTAAAGCAAAAGCTTACCAACACATATTTCGAGAAATAGATAGGCGAGATAAACTCGGCTCGAAATATCAAATGTGTATAATCTAAGTCTATATAGAAAAACGACTTTTGTCTCAAGATAAGAGATAAATAGACTTTTGAGTGATAGATAAGTTCAAGTCTCCACGTACCTTTTAGTCGATGAAGATCCACCGGTTCCTTGAGTAGTCCTTCGTCTTATGTGATGATTGCCATGGAGTTCTTGAGCTCAACTACACTTTCTATCCTAGTCCGAGACCTTATCTATACTAGACTAGAAATCAAGACTTATAGTTTTGATCACTAACATTGACAAACATGCTTGAGATAGCAACCCATGCGAGTTCGACCGAGCAATGCTCTAACAATCCCCCACTTTGTCAATTTTAGTGACAAAACTATCAATACATATGGAATACAAAAAATAACTAAATTAACTTTTGTAGCTCCTATTCCACATGTCTAATCTTCAACATTACTTGAAATCTTCGTCACTTCCAAGTACTCCAATGATCCCAAAGGTTGTAAGTTCAGCATCATCGTTGCTGAAAATCCGTAGCTATAACAACGAGAAAACAAGAGTTTTCAATCATTGTTATACAGTGTCATAGTATCATTACACAGCGTGAAAGTTCAATTGTATCACAACTTCAACAACAATACTATAGTGATATGTAT
Organism: Papaver somniferum; assembly: GCF_003573695.1. NCBI lineage: Eukaryota > Viridiplantae > Streptophyta > Magnoliopsida > Ranunculales > Papaveraceae > Papaver > Papaver somniferum. The sequence goes on along the minus strand of NC_039364.1, from coordinate 56,360,221 downwards.
CACTCCCCCTTAGTCAATACTCCATCTCACATGGAAACCACTCTCCCTTACATAATGATCCGAAAACCATATGTATTTGTAGTGTGAACTACATATTAATTCTCCCCCTTTTTGTCAATAAAATTGGCAAAGGTAAAAGAATGGGATCCTAATGAAATTTCCGAAAGAGACATTTCATGACCAAAAGAAAGAAACACATATCATCTTATTTAGATGCAATCATAAAGCCGAAGCTAAATGCATTCATCAAGGAGTTTATAAAGATACAAGATAACCCCTATAATATTCCACAGCCGCACTCCCCACAAAGATTTGGCAATTAAGCACAAGTTCAATTAAGAACTCTCCCCCCATAATATGTCATTCCCGAAAGAACAACAAGAGCGACTTTAATTTCGAAAGAAAAGAAGGATTTATTTGGACATAACAAATCTCATACAAGTATGAATTTGAATCCAAAATATTCAATTAAATTAACCACAAGAGAACCCATGATTAATACAATCGAAAATGCTCAACATAAGTGAACTTATGAAGACTCAAAAAATATACAATTAGATTAATCACAAGAGAACCCATAATTAATCTAATCGAAATACACAACCAAACTAATCACAAAAGTAATCAATTTAATTAGTCATGCTCGTCATAAGAAAACTTACGGAGCAACAACTAAATAACCAAACAAGATGATTAATTTAGTTGAATATGCTCGACATAAAGTATCTCGCAGAACAACAACTAAGTTAATCATAAAAATAATCAACTTGGCCGTTTAGTGCTCAACATAAGACATTTTACGGAGCCTCACAGTAATACATAAAATATGGATCAGAGAAGATCAATACTGCGGAATACACAAGGATTCATTCTATTTTCCATCACTATTCGCATAACGACATTCAATAGACATAATCCTTGCAAACAAAAGATTTTAACCTATCTTCCATCAATAATTGACATAATAGGATTAACTTTTGTATTTGTCAAAAGTCTATTCATTCTTTTATCAATACATGCACATCGACATACGAAAGATTTTACTTTTGACAAGGTATGGCATAGTCATAGTTCACGGACGCAAACACACATATCCCATAACAATATTGCAATATATAAAACCATAAAGATTAATACTGCAAAAATCATCTTCCAAACAAATTTATAATTTAAACCAATAAATCTAAAAACATGAAGATAAAAACGTTGGACATAGCTCTGTGTAATCACAATAATGGCTATTCCAAACTCTAGTTATTCTTCTAACAAAAACAAGAAAACAGAATTCTTATTCAAAGACTTACTAGTCGTTGTAGATCTTTCTCAGAGCCGCTAAAGAGAATTCCTTATCATTATTGAAAAACCCATTGATTATGGGATCGTTCAATTCCTCCAAATCTTCAGAAATATCAGTCAACTCACTAAGTTCTCTCTTTAGCTCACGCAAGGTGTTCTTTGAAAGAGACAACATTTGTTCATAGTGAGCTATCTCTTCTAAAGACGAAACAATTTGAGATTTTAAATTGTTTCTTCTGTTGATGAAGTCTTTTACCAAACCCCTGAAGTTATCATCAAGCTGATAAAAAGACAAGAGGTAGTTAGAGGAAGAACCTTCTCCAAAATTTGTAGTCTTCACTTTCTTCACCCTTGAGGAAGAGATTCCCTTACAAAGATACACATTGATTGCTTCGACTGCATCTCTGCTTGTGATGCCTCTAGTTACAGGAGCCATGAAACTGTATCTTTTTAGGGAAGAAAGGAAAAAGTCTACAAATGAAATAAATATACTAGTGAGCGTCTAGACCCTAGAAGAACAAGTCTTCCGTAATTTAGAGAATCAATATCTATATTGTTAGGAGAATATTTTCTTAACAACAATAAATACACTACTTGAGACACAAAGATGCAGAATCCCATTTTCTCAAGTTAAAGATGAGGATGCGAACGTCTCTAGCATTAGATAGAGACGTTGTGAGACAAACGCTCTCCTTGTTTACCACATAGTGATTTACCAAGGTTAGTCGTGTAAACAGAATTCCTACCTCTTTTGATTCTGGAAACACTGGGAGCCACGATGATTATCCAGACTCATCTTTTGCATGTTCTTCTGCAGTTTAGAGAGATTCTTATTGCTCCTTCTGAATCTCCAGCATATACTTTGAACATGATTTGCGTGTCCACAAAACGAACAGATCAGGGCTCCTTTGTCTTGTTGAGGTACCTTCAGTTTAACACAACAGTCAACCTTTATTTTTCTCTGATCAATAGAAGCAACGAGATTAACAATGCCTGTACACTTGCTTTTAAATCCTAAATCATTAGTGTTTCCAAAGGACTTCTGACCAAATAACATTGCTGAGATTTTGTCAGAGCTTCCAGAAAATCTTTGTAGATCATCTTTAAGAGTATGAATCTCTTTCTCCTTTAGAGCAATGGTTCTGGTGAGTTTATCATTAAGACAATCTATCTCAATATTTTTCACCTGGATTAATGATTCTACTTTCTTCAATAAAGCTTTTAATTGAAGATTTTCTTGAAGAACCTCTTTATTCAAGAATTCGAAAATCTCCGTGTCAGACTCAAACTCTGAATCAAAACTTGAGTATGTGGATGTTTCTGCTGTAAGCGTCGAGGGTTCATCACATCCATCAATCGTATTCAACCGGTTGACACTAAGAGATCTTTCTTTCACGGAATCATTAGCAGTGAAGGCTGACAAAAGATGTTTGTCACGTCTAATGCTTCTTTTTACAAATTCTTTGATCTTTTCTGTTATCAATGGTTTTTCAAACCAGATACCATCTGAACAACATTTATCAGCCCAAGACAAGGTAGAGGATTCACTTGTGTCGGAAACAACATTGAATGCAACAGTTTGAACATAATTTTGATCAGGAATTCTTACCTTTCCAAAAGAATTATTTTCGGAAAGGGTGTTGAGGTTATTTCCTCCATTGATGGTATACTTCTTAGAAACATATATGTTGACTTCAAAAGTAGTTTCTAAGATATCCCAGGCATCTTTAGACTTAGTGCAAGTAGACACATAGTGCTGAAGTTCTGGGGTAATAGCCTGTTTTATAGCATTTAAGCCTTCAGAATTTTGCTTTGCAACAAGGATTTCTTCTGGACTATAACTTCCAACATCCTTAGGTATAGATACATCGCCTTCTGTATTAACCGTAGGATCATAACCATTAATAACATGTACACACATTCGAAAATCACGAGCTTGAAGAAAAGCGCGCATAACAACTTTCCACCATGGGTAGTTTGAACCATCGAAGACTGGTGGTACGTTAATTGAGATAGCACCTCTGTCCATAGAGTCAGATCGCTACAAACACAGACTTGTAAGGTCTTGAACGTGTTTGCCTGCTCTGATACCAATTGAAAAAGCGGGGGTACAACAACCACACCCAATATTTCGCTTAGCAATCTGTATGGATAAACTCCAATATACTTTCTAGAGAATCAACTAGACAGTCAGGCTCAATCTAGATAAAAAGTATATCAAAGATTTTATATCTCAATCTCTTGATTTGATATATACTCAAGCAAATAGAAATCTGCGAGTCTTTATCAAATACTAGAGAGATAACTTGGATGGTACCAAAGACCAATATCCAAGTGTCGATCAATTTAAATCAACAACCAAAAGGTCGGATATTCTAATTGATTGAACAACGCACAACCTGTGATATTTCAATTATATAGAAAATATAATGCGGAAAAGAAATAACACAGACACCAGAATTTTGTTAATGAGGAAACCGCAAATGCAGAAAAACCCCAGGATCTAGTCCAGTTTGAACACACACTGTATTAAGCCGCTACAGACACTAGCCTACTCCAAATTATCTTCGGTCTGGACTGTAGTTGAACCCCAATTAATCTCACACTGATCCAAGGTACAGTTATGCTCCTACGTCTCTGATTCCAGCAGGATGCTACGTACTTGATTCCCTTAGCTGATCTCACCCACAACTAAGAGTTGCTACAACCCAAAGTCGAAGACTTTAATAAACAAATCTGTATCACACAGAAAAGTCTACGGTAATAGATAAATCCGTCTCCCACGAATATACCTACGAGTTTTGTTCCGTCTTTTGATAAATCAAGGTGAACATGAACCAATTGATAAACCGGACTTATATTCCCGAAGAACAACCTAGTATTATCAATCACCACACAATAATCTTAATCGATGCAGAGAAAAAAATATTGCGGAATCACAAACGATGAGACGAAGTGTTTGTGATTTCTTTTATATCTTGCTTATCGGAGATATCAATCTCAAGCCAATTATTACATTTGTACTCGTACGTTAGAAACAGCAAGAGCAGATCACACAACTACAAGAAAGTAGTATTGGTATGGCTTCACAATCCCAATGAAGTCTTTAAGTCTCTAACCTGGTTTAGAAGAAGAAACCAAAGGTTAAAGGAGAATCGAGTCTAGCTTAACACGAAAGGTGTGGGGATTAGGTTTCCCATTTGCTAGAGTTCACACAGAAGGTGTGGGGATTAGGTTTCCCAGTTGCTAGAGTTCTCCCTTATATAGTCTTTAAAATCAGGGTTTGCAATTAATGTTAGCTTGGTAACAAAGCATTCAATATTCACTGTTAGATGAAAAACTGATTAGATTCAAGGTAATATCTTTCAACCGTTAGATCGAAAACTAGCTTGTTACACACAAATGAAATGCACGTTTCTAGGCTTGTGTAACCGTACCCAAACTAGTACATTTGTTGGTTCAACAATAGTCAACCAAATGGTTAGCCATATGATCACTTTCATATCAACCATATTCTTCTTCACCATAACTAGTTCAAGTGACTCAAATGAACTAGTTAGAGAGTTGTTCAATTGCAAGGAAAGCTTATGTAACTACACAAGACACAATCGAAGCAAAAAACGGTTTGATTCACTCGAATCGGTTCATGAACTATATAGCCACGGTTTGCAATTTGCATTCCTTAGTTTATATAAGAATAAGTTCACAAACATCGTTTTTAGATATAACCTACTCAAGTTCGCGGACTGGGTTCGCGGACTTAAGTTCCCGGACGGAGTTCACAAACTCCAGCAGAATTTCTCGGGTCGAGAACTTCCGCCAGTTCGCGGACTTAGCTCACGCCACTATTCCGGTTCTCTTTGATCAACAAAGTTCGCAAACTTCGGTTCAAGGAATATGGACTTATACATCTATGTGTTTCTACAACAATGCTTATACCATCCGATGGTTATATAATCTAAACTTTCATTTCAACCATTGAAACATTCTTAGAGGACGTTGATATTCTATAGTTGTTATTCACAAACTATTTTTCGTCAAAGTAAGCAATTTTCAAAGTGATTGAAACTTGTCATGACTTTCGTCACTAGGTAAAGATGAACTTGGCTAAAGCGAAAGCTTACCAACACATATTTCGAGAAATAGATAGGCGAGATAAACTCGGCTCGAAATAGCAAATGTGTATAATCTAAGTCTATATAGCAAAACGACTTTTGTCTCAAGATATGAGATAAATATACTTTTGAGTGATAGATAAGTTCAAGTCTCCACATACCTTTTAGTCGATGAAGATCTACCAGTTCCTTGAGTAGTCCTTCGTCTTGTATGATGATTGTCATGGAGTTCTTGAGAACAACTACACTTTTTATCCTAGTCCGAGACCTTAGTTATAGTAGACTAGAAATCAAGACTTATAGTTTTGATCACTAACATTGACAAACATGCTTGAGATAGCAACGCATGCGAGTTCGACCAAGCAATGCTCTAACAAAGGCATTGACTGAGCTTCCTCCGTCGATTAGAACCTTCTTGATGTTGCATCCTGCAACCGATGAGGTAAGAACCAAAGGATCGTTGTGGTCCTCCATATCTTCCTCAATATCTTCAGTTTCGAATGTTATTGGTGCGTTCATCCATTATTCATGCTCATCAACTTCGACTCCATCAATTTTGTACAGCTCGCAATAGTCCTCAAACTGCTTTCTCAATCTTTTCCCTATCTGCGCTGTCAACGAGGGACCATTAGGTTAGGAGCATGAGATAAAATTGAGTGTTCGATTGCCTTCAGGTAGTTGGACTTGCTTGCTTCTTTTAGCCCTATCTTCGGTCTCTGCCTTCTGTACATACTGCTTGAGGTCTCCAGCATCGATCAACTTTTGGATCATTATCTTGAGGTTCTTGCATTTTTCGGTCTGATGTCCGTTGAAGCAGTAGTACTCATAGTAATCTCTTGATTTTTCGGACCTTGGGGGTTGCTTTCTTTTGGCCCAGGGCCATTCTAGGTTTTCTCGATCCTTAATCTCCCTTAGGATTCGAGTGTAGTTGGTGTTCAGCTTTGTGAAAACTTGATCTTCGAATTTCCGGTCGTTACGCCGACGATCATCCCTTTGTCATCTCTTGTCTTTGCTAGGTCGTTCGTTTGAGCCACCTCTTTTGGAACCGCTGGCTTGCTCTATTGAATTAGTCCGATGAGACCTCTGCGTTTGGGCTCTGGGATTTTCCCGCTGGATTTCTTCCAACCTGGCGTGCTTTTCTATGATCACCTGAAGGTCTCCTTCAGTTGTGGGGACACTCCCATGGATCTCGACAAATAGCGGGCTCATCCTGTCCAGTCCCCATTTATAGCAGTTGATGCTGACCACTGGGTCTATATTCCCTATTGCTTGACAAATCATGTGCCATCTGTCGGTATATTCCTTGATCGTCTCTTTGTAAGCGGTTGCCAACGAGAAGAGCTTGTCCATTCCGGCTTTGACAACCTTGTTGTACATGTAAGTTCCTAAGAACTTCTCAGTGAGTTGGCCGTAGGAATCGATGGAATTGGGTGGTAGGTTGTCGAACCAAGATAGTACTGATCCCTTTAGACTTGAAGGAAAATATCTGCAAAGGACTGCATCGTCTTGATCCCATCGGGCTAAAATACGATTACAATACCGAAGATGAGCTGCGGGATTACTGGATCCGTCGTAACATTCGAACGCTGGGAAGAGACACTATTGAGGAATAAGTGATTTAGCCAAGTGCGGAGTCAACGGTGTGGTGTTGGCTTCTCTCATCACTTCCTCTAGTCTTCCTCCCCCTGTCTAGCTTTCAAATGCTTGATTTCAGCACGAAGGTTTTCCATCGCAAGCTGGTGATCATCTTTGATTGTGGATCGTCCCGATCTTCGGCTCTCACTATCAAAATAGTCTGAGTCCCCGGGAGTGTAGTCTGGGTCGGATAATCGATTTCCTATGGCAACTCTTCGGTTTAACGGTTCGGGATTGTTGACGTTGGCCACTACCATCCTTCAGTCCTGATTAGGTGGTGGTGCCTTGGAGTTAGCCTCATCGTGTAGGTTTTCTACCTCAGCGCTGCAAGCGATCCTATCTTTGAGTTGCTGATTTTCTTGTGCGAGTAGGGCCACGGCATCCGCGTATACCTTCTGGTTCTTCCTCAACTCTTCGAGCTCTTCCATCATCTGGATGGATTGGTTCGATCCCTGATTCGGAGTTCCTATTTGTCCTTGTACACCGGCTTCTACAGTGTGATCTTCATCAACAGTCTGTATCAAGGGGACCGGTGGATCGGTGAGTGGGGTCGGGAGCTCCATTGGTTGTTGTGCTGGCTGATTTGCTATCAGAAGAGGTTGGTTAATTAGTAGCGGTTGATTCTGCTTGTTGGTGAGTGGCATCCCGTTGAGATTACTGATTATGTCATTCCTTCATGTTGTTCGTTTGCTCGGGTTGTCACTGCCACTTTGGAGGCACCTACTTTGGTTGCTGCTGCTTTCAACACTGTTGTTGCTATTGCGCTGGCGTGCATCGGCATCGTGCTTTTCGCTCCATCCTTTTTCTTGTTCGCTGATTTAAGCTTTTCACCCTTCTGTTTACTACGTGTCATAACGGGAGTTTTCCTTGGCGTTCTTTTGACGATGCCTTGGCTTTTCCCACATCCTTTGCTTTTTCCATCTTCGATTTTTTCTGCATAAACAAAACATTATCGAAGAAACAACATCCGCGTGGGCTTTGTTAGTAAGGTTAATCCGAAGGAAAAGGAAGAACACACAACATTCGTATAAAGGTTTTTGAGCGATCATTTGAAAGAAAGAAAAACTTGAAAAGGCAGATCCAATAATCATAAACATAGATCTGCTCATGGATCTAAAAAATATTCTCGGAAATGCACAAATCTATGGGTTTAAATATGAAAAACTTGAAAACGTAGATCTGGTATTCATTCGTCAGTAAACACACGATATAAATATTTCAAAATTGATTTTAAAGATATACTATCTCAAATCCGCAATATAAGAGGGTTTTGGATCCTGAAAATGATTTCAAAAGCGTATGCAGATCCAAAGAGAGTTTGCAATGGAAAACACAGACATAAAGGAGTTTTTTGAAAAGAAGAAAAAAATGACAAGTTGCTCATAACACTATTATTTAGGGAATAGCGCTGGGAACCAAAAAATAGGTAGAATCATAGGATAAGATAAATCTTTTACCGGGACAAAGTCCCTATTTCTAGCTCCAGATTGTGAACACAGAAGTAACGATGATACCTTCGTGCCCACAAACAATATTCGCAACATAGTCAAAATTATATAAATGGAAGGAATGCAAGTAAACCGTACGTTCACAGAGGAGACTCTGAGCCGTTGCGCTCGTCCTCGTCTTTCTTCGTAAGATGGACCATATAGAATATAAATGATGCATAATAATTGAGTGCTAAGATTAAAGTGCAGAATGTAAATGAGACAGCGATTTACGTGGTTCAGCACTAAGGCCTACGTCCACGGGGGTTGGTGTTTCACTATGTTATAGATGATTACAATGATAGTCTAATGACTTTAAGTAAGGGACGAAGATAGAAGGCTTCTTCTTAGACTCATACTTACATTATTTCTCTCTCCTGAACTATCTCTCTTCTCCTTACAAATGGTCGACCCCCTCTCTCTTAGTGGAGTGGGGTATTTATAGGGATCCTGTCTGGGGTCTACAAGATAACAGTTGTATCCTTATCGTCTTGATCTCTGTGCTGATACCGCTGATGCGTTCATTTTGTACCGATGATCCTAACGGTAGCATATTGTAACGATGGGTCGCCGCTTACTCCACCACAGAATATTTGACACGTATCATCTGCATGTAGCATTTAAGGCGGGTGGTTGGACAGTCCGCACGCGTCAGACAGCTGTCTAATGCCCCTGTCACATCCTTCTCGGTCAGATTAATTTCACCACTCGATTTTGGATCATTCTCGGGATAGAGTAAAGTATGCCCTTGGGTCTTCTAGGGTGTTTCGCAGTTGCTTATTCCCTTGGTAGTCTTTGATCTGTCACCCTCGGATCTGCATGATGATGGATTCGAGGCAGAAGATGGTGATCTTGTTCTTCTAATATTGCGACGTGGCATCATCGTCTTGATGCTCCTAATACTGATTTAGCACACGCGTCCACTTTTTGACACGTGGTCGATCACAGATTATGTGTATACAATACCAATTATTTAGCATGATTTTCAAGCATGCACCAGGTCGGGATTAGTATTCCTTGTACAGTGAAGTACCATGTACATACGTGTCGCTTGAATCTAAGGATTTGAATAAAAAAAGCACTTGCCTAACACTATGAAAAGCACAATACTGATAGTAACTTATTTTATTTGGTGATCGATTACAAAATGCTTTCAAGGGTGATTTTAAACGAAGAAGTTTTATTCACTAAGAACACTAACCTCGTTACAATAACACAAAGAAACGCAAGCAAACATTTGGCTAGCCCTGATTTGCAGTTAAACAGAATACTGATGCAGCATGCCCTGCATCAAATTGAGATATGATGTTTCCCACAAAAGCAAGGAAGCTACCAAGTTGTTTATACGTGCATCACGAAATCTTGGATGTAGTACTATGTGTATCCTAAGTAGCAAGTTTTGAAATACACAAGTGACGCTTAGTAAAATTTTTCAGAATGGTTAGTGTAATCTAGAGCCTCTAATTCATGTGGCTTCTATTTTTTAGTCTCTAGTATGCTTTTAGTAACTATATTAGCAGTAGTAACATCAGTCTTCTCTGGTAAACACCACCTGCAGCGCATGTAAACACCACCTGATCATCGACAAATAGGTATGTGAAGACTGAACCATCTTATTTACTCATGACATTTATCATTCTATCTTACGAGACTATGTCGTATGATTTTATTAGACTTAACGTTGGAAATAAGAAATTTCGAGTCAAGCTTGTCTTGATAAATCTCTCGAAATATGATCTAATCAACGGATGCTCATAGATTCTTAACAATCTTGGTTAAGAACAATTAACTGTTGATGAACTATTTTTGTTTCAAGTTGATCATTTGGAAATTGCCCAAGCAGTGATTTATTATCTATGGCAATTAAGAATGTTTCGAATTATTTAAAGAGAGCTTTTAGAACTTACTAAAATTCTGGACACATGGTAGGTGCACATACATAGTACGTGTTCCCTAGTGATCTGTGTTCCGAAATGGATAGATACGCATAGGTATAATACCCCTATGCATACCTACCCAGTATGGAACTAAGTATGTGCTTATAAACTATTTTTACAAATATATTTGATATTGCTACAACTCACATAAACACTCATAAGATAACTTAGTTCACTAAATCACTTTGTGTTTTTCAATCATAAGTCATGAGTATTAATGAACACCACTTACGCTTGAAATCTTAAAAGTTATATTTGCAAATACGAACTATTATTGTATACGGTTTCAGAACCCTGGACCATAGTGTATATTCTTTTGTGTAATTTCAAGGCGGGCTTCTCACATGCTTACATGAATTCCTAATAAGAATTTCATCTAAACTGAAAGTGTTTGCTTGGATCTCAAGTTATCTTAGATTGAATTCAAAACTACTTAGAGCCTTGAAAATCTATAAATAGAGAGACTCGTGCAACATGATTTCTCAACCCATGGAACTTCGGTGTCCTAGTTGCTTGATAAAGTCATCCTATAACAACCTAAATTTCCTCTGAGAAACATAATTAGGTTACGACTTAAAGACTTCACTTAGGGATTCATAAAGTCAGGCCCGAATATATTTTACCTAATAGTTCGTGTATCCTGATCGTGTTCTTATTGATCTTCGAGGTTCTTGTTATCTCATATCAGAAATTAGACAAATGTAAATCGAAAAGTTTTCTTCGTCTCAGACTTTGTGATACCTCGAGATAGATATCTAAACTCTTATATGATTTGTTTAGATTTTTCTTGAGAGGTGGTTGGAAATCTAGGCTTCTTAGATAACTGAGTGTAAGTGCTACGAATTCGTGAGGTTTGATGGAATTTGTTTATTGCAAACATATTTCCAAACCTAGATCTAAAGATCAAAAATGAAATCAAATGGGCATGTTAGAGCATAGCTCGGTCGACCTCGCATGAAACTATCTCAAGCATGTTTGTCAATGTTAGTGATCAAAACTATAAGTCTTGATTTCTAGCCTATATAGCTAAGTCTCGGACTAGGATAGAAAAGTGTAGTTGAGCTCAAGGACTTCATGGAGATTCATCATACAACGACGAAGATCAACTCAAGGAACCGTGGAACTTCATCAACAAAAAGGTATGTGGAGACTTGAACTTATCTATCACTTAAAAGTCTATCTCTTCTATCTCCTACTTCTTATGAGACAAAAGTCGTATGCTATATAGACTGGATCATACACATTTAATATTTTGAGCTGAGTATATCTCGCCTATCTATATTTCGAAATCATGTGTTGGTAAAGAGTTTCGCTTTGATCAATTTTATCTTCACCTAGTGACGAAAGTCATGAAAAGTTTCAATTACTTTGAGAATTGCTATGACGCGAACCGGTCTGTGAATAACGGCTATATAACGTCCTCTGAGAATTTCTCAATGATTGGAATGAGAGTTTAGATTACATAACCATGTATTCCTTAATCCGAAGTTTTCGAACCTTGTTGATAGAGAGAAACCAGAGGAATTGGCTTTGCCACGTCCGCGAACCCAGTCCGAGAACTCAGTCCACGAACTGACGGAAGTTCTTGTACCGAGAATTTATGCTGGGATTTTCCAAAAAATCGTTTGCGTATAAGTCCGCGAACCTAGTACGCGAACTGGCGAAAGTCTCTTTGCCGAGATTTTCTGCTGAGTTTGGAAAACTCCACCGGTTGCCTTAAGTCCGCGAACTTGTTTGTGAGCTTAAGAGGTTATGATCTAAATATGTGCTCTGAACATGAAACTTAAATTACTAAGGAATGCTTTATGCAAACCGTGGCTATAAAGTTCATGAGCCGATTCCATCGAATCGAATCATCTTTGTTTTAATTGTGTCTTGTGTAGTTACATAAGATCTCATAGCAATTTAAAAACTCTTTAACTAGTTCATTTGAGTCAATTGAAATAGTTATAGTGAAGAAGAACAAGGTTAATATGAAATGCTCATATGGTTAACCTTTTGGGTTACTATGTTGAACCAACATACACGTACACGTTTGGGCATGGTTTTCACAAACCCAGTAAATGTCTGCCAAAGTGTGTGTGACAAGCTAAGTTTTCAATCTAACAGTTGAGATATTATCTTGAATCTAAATCAGGTTTTCATCTAACGGTGAATATGGATTGCTTTGTAACTAAGGCAAAACCCTAATTTGAAGGCTATATAAAGGAGACATCTAGCATTGTGCAAAACTAATCCCCACACGTCTGTGTGATACTAGTGCGTTCGCTAGAGTCGATTCTCCTTTAACTTTTGGTTTTCTTCTCTAAAACTAGGTTAACGACTTAAAGACTTCATTGGGATTGTGAAGCCAGACCGATACTACTTTTATCATAGTTGTGTGATCTAATCTTGCATATTCTATCGTACGAGTACAATATTTGATTGGATTGAGATCGTGAGAGTTCTCCGATAGGCAAGATAAAGAAGTAACAAACATCTTCGTCTCACTGTTTGTGATTCCTCGACGAACCGCCTGTGTAGTCAGGAAGGATTGTAGAGAGGTGATTGATTAATCTAGGCTGTTCTTTGGGAATATAAGACCGGATTATCAATTGGTTCCTGTTCACCTTGATTTCATATCTTAAGACGGAACAAAACCTAGGGTTTATTTGTGGGAGACAGATTTATCCTTTGATAGACTTTTCTGTGTGAGACAGATTTGTTTATTATCAAGTCTGCGATTTTGGTTTGAAGCAACTCTTGGTTGTAGGTGAGATCAGCTACGAGAATCAAGTGCGCAGTATCCTGCTGGGATCAGAGGCGTAGGAGTACAACTGTACCTTGGATCGGTGGGAGACTGATTGGGGTTCAACTATAGCCCAGTCTGAAGTTAGCTTGTAGTAGGCTAGTGTCTGTAGCGGCTTAATACAGTGTGTATTCAATCTGGACTAGGTCCCGGGGTTTTTCTGCATTTGCGGTTTCCTCGTTAACAAAACTTCTAGTGTCTGTGTTATTTCTTTTCCGCATTATATTTTATATAATTGAATGTGCGTTCGTGATCATCAATTGGAAATCCAACCTTTGGTTGTTGATTGATATTGATTGATCCTTGGACATTGGTCTTTGGTACCGTCCAAGTTTATCCTTGTATTTGATAAATACTCGCTATTGATTTTAGCTTTAGTAAAAATCAAATCAAGAGAGAGATATTAACTCCTTGAGATACTTTTATCTAGATTGAGTCTGACTGTCTAGTTGATTCTCTAGCAAAGTATTTCGGAGTTAGTTCATACAGATTGCTAAACGAAATATTCGGTGGTGTTGTTAGACCCCCGTTTTTTTAGGGCATATCTATTAGAGGCAGATTGGTATCAAAATTCTTCACTTAGGTTGAAGCAACTCTTAGGATGTAAAGGACGTCAACTAACGAAATCAATTGCGTAGATCCCTGCGAGGTTCAAGAGACGTTAGGAGCACGACTGCAACTGAATTGCTTGGAGGGTTAATTCGGTCTCAACTGTATTAATTCCAATCCGAAATCTTATAGCTAGTGTCTGTAGAGGCTTAATACAGTTTGGTGTTCAAATCTGGATGAAGTCCTGGGGTTTTTCTGCAGGTGCAGTTTTTCTCGTTAACAAAACTTCTTGTAATACCCCGATTCGGCAGGTAGGGTTCGCCGAAGGAATACAAGTCAGATAGTAATCAACGACAGGATGTTGAGAAAATTGATATGACAAGGAACCAGTCAGACAATCTTCAAATCATAGGCTCATGTTGTGATCCATCCGATCATATAAAACAAGCATGTATGTCTTTTCAAAAGAGTCTTAACGTTGCAAGTAATCTTTGTAAGAAAGCTAGGCAACTGTATGATTCTCTAAAAGCTCATACAACACTACCAGGAAACTCTAAATCGAGAAGTACTAGTAGTATGGGTGCCTTTGCTTTAAGATCTACATCTCCCTTTCAATGGTTTCTTGATAGTGGATGTAGTCGGCACATGATATGAGACCTTACGTGGTTTCTTTCATCTGTTGACTATGAAGGAGGACCTGTAACGTTCGGAGATGGAAGTTGTTGCTACATCAGCAAAAAGGGAACGATCAAGCTACCCGGTGTTCCAGAAATCCATGATGTGGTATACGTTAAAGATATGATTGCTAATCTTCTTTCTATTAGTCAAATTTGCAACAAGGGCCATCGAGTTATATTTAATTCGAATGGATGTGACATTGTTGACAAATATGGGAAAGTGATTTTCCAAGGAACTCGTGGTAAAAACAATCGTTATCTTCTTGATACTCAGTTTAGCAACTGCTGCAATTTGACTAAGGTGGAATCTACACATCTTTGGCATGAGCGTTTTAGTCACATCAATTATCGCCTTCTAACTAAGATCATTAACAAAGAACTTGTTAGAGGCATTCCCAAAATCAGTGCAAAGATTGTAGGTGTATGTGGTGCCTGTCAAAAGGGTAAGCAAACAAAAGTTCACCACAAATCATCTCGAGATATCCTCACTAAAGCTCCACTTGATTTAATTCATATGGATCTCTTCGGACCAATTCAACAACCCACGGTTGCCGGTAAGAAGTATGTTTTATTTATGGTAGATGATTACACCAGATTTACTTGGGTTGCATTCCTATCCCATAAGAATGAAACCCTTGGTGATTTCAAGATTATTGTTAAAAGAATCCAGAACGAACAAGGTCGCAAACTAAAGAAAATTAGAAGCGATCGTGGCACTGAATTCAAAGACACCAAGGTATTTGAATTCTGTGATGAACTGGGGATCATTCAACAATACTCACCACGGATTACTCATCAAGCTAGTGGAGTTGCTGAAAGAAAGAATAGGAACATCCCGGAAATGGCAAGGGTAATGCTCCACAACAAAAACTTACCTTTAAGATTTTGGGGAGAAGCTGTCTTTACAGCATGCTACTTGATCAACCATGTGTATTTGCGGTCTAAAACCCTTAACACTCCTTACGAGTTATGGTATGGAAGGAAACCCAACCTACAATATCTCAGGGTGTTTGGAAGTAAGTGAGATACTCTGAAAGATCGAGAACAGAGAGGGAAATTCGACACCAAAAGTGATGAAGGTATCTTTCTTGGCTATGCGTCTGATAGTCGTGGTTTTCGTGTTTTTAATCTCAGAACACAAGTCATGATGGAATCTGCTAATGTTATCATCGACGACATTAGTAATTTTCGTCAAGATAGTTCTCCTGCTGAGTTACCTCCAACAGAGACAATTGATAAAGTCAAAGAAATTCCAGAATCAGTTGAAGTTATCCCAACTGTTACCGATCCTGACATTTCTAGTAACGAGGAGAAGAGCACTAATCAAACCATTCCTGATGAACAAGAACGTGTCCCTCCACGACATCTATGGGTTCAAAGGAATCATGACCCCAACAGTATCATTGGGGGAAGGGATTCTACAGCCAAAACAAGGGGTCAACTTCAAAATATATGCAATTTTGGTTGTTATCTTTCGCAAGTGGAACCAAGGAATATTGATGAGGCTCTGAAAGATCCTTTTTGGGTCAATGTGATGAAGAGTTAAATCAATTTAAAAGACAAGATGTCTGGGAACGTGTACCTTGTCCTCCAAATGTCAATATTGTCGGTACCAAATGGATATTCAAGAACAAGTCTGATGAATTTGGTACAATTGTCAGAAATAAAGCTAGACTTGTTGCTCAAGGATATTCACAGATTGAATGAATTGATTTTGACGAAACCTTTGCTCCTGTGGCACGTCTTGAGTCCATTCGACTTTTATTGGCCCATGCCTGCTTTCTCAAGGTTAAGTTGTTTCAGATGGACATAAAATCAGCGTTCCTGCATGGAATTCTGAAAGAGGAAGTCTTTGTTGCTCAACCTAAGGGATTCGAAAATCCTGATTTCCCAGATCACGTGCTGAAGCTCAAGAAGGCATTATACGGATTGAAGCAAGCACCAAGAGCCTGGTTTGAAAAACTTACTACCTCTCTTATTAGAAAAGGATTTTCAAGAGGAGAAGCTGATAAAACATTGTTTACCAAATGGAGTGGGAAAGATGTTGTAATTGCTCAAATCTATGTAGATGATATCATCTATGGATCAACTTCTGAGAAATTCGCAAAAGACTTTCAAGTCTCTCTTGCTAAAGAATTTGAAATGAGCAATGTTGGTGAATTAAGATACTTCTTAGGATTACAGATTCAACAACATAAGGAGGGGATTTACTTATCCCAGGAGAAGTATGCACGAAATCTTGTGTCAAGATTCGGTCTGGATAATTCGTCTCCTAAGCTGACTCCCATGCTTACTACTGGTAAATTACACAGGGATGAGAAAGGAACAAAAGTGGATCAAAAAATATATCGATCCATTATAGGTAGCCTTTTGTATCTTACAACTACTAGACCTGATATTTCCTTCAATGTTGGTTGTTGTGCCAGGTTTCAGGTGGATCCAAGAGAATATCATCTTGAAGCTGCAAAAAGAATCATACGATATATAAATCACACTGTTGGGTATGGTCTTTCATACACTTTTGATACTAATACTGACCTTTCTGCTTATTCTGATGTTGATTGGGCAGGATGTGTAGAAGACAGAAAAAGTACATCAGGGGGCTTCTACAATGTGGGTCTCAATCTTGTAGCGTGGCATAGCAAGAAGAAAAACTCTCAATCCCTATCTACATGTGAAGCATAATACATTTCTGCCGGATCATGTTGTACTCAACTCCTATGGATGAAACAAATGCTTGCTGATTATGGAGTTGATACTGGAATAATGAAGATCTTTTGTGATAACTCCAGTGCGATTCGAATTACTGAGAATCCTGTTGAGCACTCAAGAACAAAGCACATTGACATAAGATACCATTTTATTCGTGATCTTTATGAAAATGGTATCATTGGTATGGAATTTGTGCCTTCCGAACAACAATTGGCTGATATTCTCACCAAACCCTTAGACACTACAACTTTTCAACACTTGCGGCAGTCTATTGGTGTTGTTTTGGTTCATTAAATCGTTTCCATGACTCTTGCCCCTATACTTATTCTTATCTTTTGGGCAATTAAGTCTGAAACTCCAGTAGGTACGTTCCAAGTTCAGTTTCTGTAGGATTATTGTCATTTTTTTTTGTGCTTCAAAATCCTTCTTTTCTTTCGAAATTAAGGTCGCTCTTGTTGTTCTTTCGGGAATGACATCAAATGGGGGAGAGTTCTTTTGAACTTGTGCTTAATGGTAATATCTTGCGGGGTGTGCGGCTGTGGAATTTTATAGGGGTTATCTTGTATCTTAAAACTCCTTGATGAATGCATTTAGCTTCGGCTTTATGATTGCATCTAAATTAAGTTGGTATGTATTTTTCTTTTAGTCTATGAAATGTCTCTTGTGGAAATTTCATTATGATCCCGTTCTTGTACCTTTGCTAATTTTATTGACAAAAAGGGGAAGAAATATTGTAGTTCACACTACAAATACATACGGTTTTTGGATCATTGTGTAAGGGGTAGTGGTTTCCATGATCGAGATGGAGTATTGACTAAGGGGGAGTGATACATATCACCATAGTATTATTGTTAAAGTCGTGATACAATTGGACTTTGATGTTACATAATAATACTATGACACTGTATAATAATGATCGAGAATCTCGATTTCTCTCATTGTTATAGCTACGGATCTTCAACAAAGGTGATGCTAAACTTACAACCTTTGGGATCATTGGAGTACTTGGAATGAGGAAGATTTCAGGAACGTTGAAGATTAGACTATGGAATAGGAGCCACTAAAGTTTATATTTTTTGTACTCCATATGTATTAATAGTTTTGTCACTAAAATTGACAAAGGAGGAGATTGTTAGAGCATAGCTCGGTCGACCTCGCATGCGTTGCTATCTCAAGCCTGTTTGTCAATGTTAGTGATCAAAAGTATAAGTCCTGATTTCTAGCCTATATAGCTAAGTCTCGGACTATGATAGAAAAGTTTAGTTGAGCTCAAGGACTTCATGGCGATTCATCATACAACGATGACGATCTACTCAAGGAACCGTGTAAATTCATCAACAAAAAGGTATGTGGATACTTGAACTTATCTATCACTCAAAAGTCTATCTCTTCTATCTCATACTTCTTATGAGACAAAAGTCGTAAGCTATATAGACTGGATCATACACATTTGATATTTCGAGCCGAGTATATCTCGCCTATGTATATCTCAAAATCATGTGTTGGTAAAGCGTTTCGCTTTGATCAAGTTTATATTCACCTAGTGACGAAAGTCATGAAAAGTTTCAATTACTTTGAGAATTGCTCTGACGTGAAACGGTCTGTGAATAACGTCTATATAACGTCCTCTGAGAATGTCTCAATGATTGGAATGAGAGTTTAGATTAAATAACCATGTATTCCTTAATCCGAAGTTTTCGAACTTTGTTGATTGAAAGAAACCGGAAGAATTGGCTTTGCCAAGTCCGCCAACCCAGTCCGCGAACTCAGTCCGCTAACTAACGGAAGTTCTTGTTCCGAGAATTTCTGCTGGATTTTCCAAAAACTCGTTTGCGTGTAAGTCCGCGAACCTAGTCCGTGAACTGGTGAAAGTCTCTTTGCCGAGATTTTCTGCTGAGTTTGGAAAACTCCACCGGTTTCCTTAAGTTCGCGAACTTTTTTGTGAGCTTAAGAGGTTATGATCTAAAGATGTGCTCTGAACATGAAACTTAAATTACTAAGGAATACTTTATGCAAACCGTGGCTATAAAGTTCATGAGCCGATTCAATCGAATCGAATCATCTTTGTTTTAATTGTGTTTTGTGTAGTTACATAAGATCTCATAGCAATTGAACAACTCTTTAACTAGTTCATTTGATTCAATTGAACTAGTTATGGTGAAGAAGAACAAGGCTAATATGAAATGCTCATATGGTTAACCTTTTGGGTTACTATGTTGAACCAACATACACGTACAGGTTTGGGCATGGTTTTCACAAACCCAGTAAACGTCTACCCAAGTGTGTGTAACAAGCTAAGTTTTCGATTTAACGGCTGAGAAATATTAGCTTGAATCTTAATCAGGTTTTCATCTAACGGTGAATATGGATTGCTTTGTAACTAAGGCAAAACTCTGATTTGAAGGCTGTATAAAAGAGACATCTAGCATTGTGCAAAACTAATCCCCACACGTTTGTGTGATACTAGTGCGCTCGCTAGAGTCGATTCTCCTTTAACCTTTGGTTTTATTCTCTAAAACCAGGTTAACGACTTAAAGACTTCATTGGGATTGTGAATCCAGACTGATACTACTTTTATCATAGTTGTGTGATCTGATCTTGCATCTTCTATCGTATGAGTACAATCTTTGATAGGCTTGAGATCGTGAGAGTTCTCCGATAGGCAAGATAAAGAAGTCACAAACATCTTCGTCTCACTGTTTGTGGTTCCTCAACAAACCGCCTGTGTAGTCAGGAAGGATTGTAGAGAGGTGATTGATTAATCTAGGCTGTTCTTCAGGAATATAAGACCGAATTATCAATTGGTTCCTGTTCACCTTGATTTCATATCTTAAGACGGAACAAAACCTAGGGTTTATCTATGGGAGACAGATATATCCTTTGATAGACTTTTCTGTGTGAGATAGATTTGTCTATTATCAAGTCTGCGATTTTGGGTTGCAGCAACTCTTGGTTGTGGGTGAGATCAGTTAAGGGAATCAAGTGCGCAGTATCCTGCTGGTATCAGAGGCGTAGGAGTACAATTGTACCTTGGATCGGTGGGAGACTGATTGGGGTTCAACTATAGTCCAGTCCGAAGTTAGCTTGTAGTAGGCTAGTATGTGTAGAGGCTTAATACAGTGTGTATTCAATCTGGACTAGGTCCCGGGGTTTTTCTGCATTTGCGGTTTCCTCATTAACAAAACTTCTGGTGTCTGTGTTATTTCATTTCCGCATTATATTTTATATAATTAAAATAATACAGGTTGTGCGTTCGTGATCATCAATTGGAAATCCAACCTTTGATTGTTGATTGATATATATTGATCCTTGGACATTGGTATTTGGTACCGTCCAAGTTATTCCTTGTATTTTATAAAGACTCGCTATTGATTTTATCTTGAGTAAAAATCAAATCAAGAGAGAGAGATTAACTCCTTGAGATACTTTTATCTAGATTGAGTCTGACTGCCTAGTTGATTCTCTAGCAAAGTATTTCGGAGATAGTTCATATAGATTGCTAAGCGAAATATTGGGTGGTGTTGTTAGACCCCTGCTTTTTCAGGGCATATCTATTAGAGGCAGATTGGTATCAGAATTCTTCACTTAAGTTGAAGCAACTCTTAGGATGTAAAGGACGTCTACTAACGGAATCAATTGCGTAGATCCCTGCGAGGTTCAATAGACGTAAGGAGCACGACTTAAACTGAATTACTTGGAGGGTTAATTCGGTCTCAACTGTATTAATTCCAATCCGAAGTCTTATAGCTAGTGTATGTAGAGGCTTAATACATTTTGGTGTTCAAATCTGGATGAAGTCTTGGGGTTTTTCTGCAGGTGCAGTTTTTCTCGTTAACAAAACTTCTTGTAATACCCCGATTCGGCAGGTAGGGTTCGCCGAAGGAATATAGGTTATGGTTTTTCCTTTCCTAACACCGAAGCCTTTTCAGCACAATTGGATCCAGAGTTGGTAGAAAACTCTGCAGTTAAGCGTTCTCAGGAGGGAGCGATCCAGGGATAGGTGATCTCCTGGGAAGTTGTTGCTGGATGACCGTAGCGATAAGCGTGGAAAACCCCACACTGCCGGATAACCGCAGTGGGTAAGTGGGGACAGTATCGATAGAGGTACGGGTCATTACGAATGGTATCAGAGCCTACGACGGGTCACCTGCCGAGGGTGAAAAGGTACGCTGGACGGGGTTGGTCAAGGTTGTTATCTCATGAGGGACATGGAACGTCGTAGATCTGGGATTGTTCGTATTCCGGAGACGAGGATGGCTCCAATTTAAGGTGGTGGTATTGTAATACCCCGATTTGGCAAGTAGGGTTCGCCGAAGGAATATAGGTAATGGTTTGTCATTTCCTAACACCGAGGCCTTTTCAGCACAATTGGCTCCATAGTTGGCAGAAAATTCTGCAGTTAAGCATGATCGGGCGGGAGCAATCCAGGGATGGGTGACCTCCCGAGAAATTGCTGCTAGATGACTGCAGTGATGAGCGTTGAAAACCTCACACTGCCGGATAACCGCAGTGGCTAAGTGGGGACAATATCGGTGGAGGAACGGGTCATTACACTTCTGGTGTTTTGTGTTTTTTTTTTTTGCCGCATTATATTGCATTATCTTTATAGTAGAAATAACACAAGTAGTAAGTAATCAATCTAGATAGTTTAAGTCCTTATTAATTGAGATCAAAAACAAGATTCTCTTTTGTTGAATTCGTATCTTGAAAGATGGAATGCAAGTTTCATATTTGTTAGAATTCGGATCCTCTTGATTTGTATGAGACTAGATTGATCTTGGATATTGATTTGTAAGATCGTCCAAGAACTCTTCTGAACAATCAGGGTCAAGGACTTTACGTTTAGACATATTGATTACAGAAGAGAAGGACTTTATATACATATTGTTCAAGTATCTTTAATTTAAATCTACTTGCAATTGTATTAGGTTTTGTCCATATAAGTTGCCGAAGAAAAAAAAATGGTGGTTTACTTGGTACCCTCCCCCTTTCAATTGGTATCAGAGGCGACAAACACCGTTAGACCTAATAAGTCCGTGTTTGTATTGTTCCTAAAAGTTTTATCCTAATGGGTAATTGTTTTGGGAGGCTTGTTTTGTTCACCTGTAACATACACCTGAACAAGTAATTAGTTTATCTAAGGGATCAACTGATTATTTAGTTTATATCTATGCTCTCAACTCAACTAAGATTCCTGATCAATTAGTTGATAGGAAAAGAATTTAAAGGAAAAATAAAAATTCCCTTGGAAAGGGGAAAATTCAAGAATCTCAGTCAAGAGTACGAGGTTTCGTTATCTTAAAAGGTTGTCTTACAATCTTCTTAAGCAATATAGGACGATCTATAAGTGAAGATCTCTTCAAAGCCATTCGAGATACTCTTGAATTCTAGAAACGTTTTGCCTTAATCAAGAACAAGGTTAATACCTTGGAAAGTTCAGACTCTGGTAAATTTTGTTATCATTGTGCGCAAATTGGACATGTTAAGAAATCTTGCACAATCCTTAAACTGCAAAGATGTTGACATTGGTTATGGAACTCAATTTATTGATCACGTCTTATTGAAAGGATGATCAAGAAATCTCATTCAATTGGTCATGTTCCATGCGCGAGAGACGAAAATTATCACACTAAGATGGTTCGTGAGCATCTTCTTGCTCACCCAACTTCTTGGTAATAAAAATTTGGCGCTACCCCATCATGTAATAGCTTAATATGTGGCAAGCATTAGATAATTAGTTATTATTTATTTTGTGTGCATTTTCATTTTGTTGTGATCATTCCTGAAAAAGCGGGGGTATAACAACCACACCCAATAATTTGTTCGACAATCTATATGGACTAAACTCCAATATAATTCTGAGAGCACTAACTTAAAAGAAAGCTCAATCAAGATATATATTAAAGAGTTTTATCTCTATTTCTCAATCCAATCAGCAAATCAAACAGATAGAAATCCGTAAGCCTTGTTGATAAGAGAAATCACTTGGACGGTACCAAAGACCAATGCCCAAGTGTCAATCAAGTTATATCCAACAAACAAGGTCGGATTTATCAACTGATGGAACTGCGCACAACCTGTGATATTTCAATTATATAAACAAATATATTGCGGAAAAGAAATAACACAGACACCAGAAATTTTGTTAACGAGGAAATCGCAAATGCAGAAAAACCCCGGGACCTAGTCCATATTGAACACCACACGGTATTAAGCCGCTACAGACACTAGCCTACTACAAGTTAACTTCAGACTAGAATGTAGTTGATCCCTAACCAAGTCTCACACCGATTAAGGTACTTTCGCGTTCCTTACGCCTCTAGAACCATGTCGGATTCTGCGCACTTGATCCCCTTATATGATCTCACCCACAACTAAGAGTTGCTACGACCCAAATTCGAAGACTTGTAAACAAACATGTTGAAAAAGTGGGGGTCTAACAACCACACCCAATATTTGGCTTAGAAATCTGTATGAACTAACTCCAATATACTTTCAAGAGAATCAACTAGATAGTCATACTCAATCTTAAGAAAAGTATATCAAAGAGTTATATCTCAATCTCTCAATTCAATCTGCAATCAAACAAATAATAATTTGTGAGCCTGATTGAATATAAGAGAGATAACTTGAACGGTACCAAAGACCAATGTTCAAGGATCAATCAATTTCAATCAACAACCAAAGGTTGGATCTACCAATTGATCGATTCAACGCACAACCTATGATATTTCAATTATATAACAAAATATAATGCGAAAAAGAAATAACACAGACACCAGAAGTTTTGTCAACGAGGAAACCGCAAATGCATAAAAACCCGGGACCTAGTCCAGATTGAACACACACTGTATTAAGCCGCTACTGAAAATGCGGGGGTCTAACAACCACACCCAACAATTCGTTTGGCAATCTGAGAGGACTTACTCCAATATACTTTCTAGAGAATCAACTAGACAGTCAGACTCAATCTAGAGTAAAGTATATCAAAGAGTTTAATATCTCTGCTTCACAATGTAATCAGCAAATCAAACAGATAGAAATCCGCGAGCCTGATTATTATGTGAAACAACTTGAACGGTACCAAAGACCAATGTTCAAGTGTCAATCAATTTAAATCAACAACCAAAGGTTGTATATTTTAATTGATTGATCTAAACGCACAACCTGTGATATTTCAATTACATAACAAAATATAATGTGGAAATGAAATAACACAGACACCAGATCTAAGGTATGGTTGCGCTCCTAACGTCTCTGATCCCAGCAGGATACTACACACTTAATTCCCTAAGTTGATCTCACCCACAACTAAGAGTTGCTACGACCAAAGTCGAAGACTTTAATAAACAAATTTGTCTCACACAGAAAAATCTACAGGAATAGATAAATCTGTCTCCCACAGAAATACCTACGAGTTTTGTTCTGTCTTTTGATAAATCAAGGTGAACAAGAACCAATTGATATACCGGACTTATATTCCCGAAGAACAGCCTAGAAATATCAATCACCTCACAATTATCTTAATCGACTAGCGAAACAAGATATTGTGGAATCACAAACGATGAGACGAAGGTGTTTGTGACTACTTTTCTATCTTGCCTATCGGAGATATAAATCTCAAGTCAATCTTACGATTGTACTTAATCACGATAGAAACAGCAAGATCAGATCACGCAACTATAGAGAAAATAGTTGGGTCTGGCTTCACAATCCCAATGAAGGCTTTAAGTCGTTAACCTACAGGGTCTCGAGAGAAACCTAAGGTTAAAGGATAATAGCCTCTAGCTTACACAACTAGTATCACACAAGAGGTGTGGGGATTAGGTTTCCCAGTTGCTAGAGTTCTCCTTTATATAATCTCCAAATCAGAGTTTGCAATCTAAGTTACCTTGGTAACAAAGCATTCAGTATTCAACGTTAGATGAAAACCTGATTAGATTCAAGCTAATATATTTCAACCTTTAGATCGAACTTAGCTTGTGTTGATGGTGGTTTTTAGCTTAGGGTTAAAATTGTAAAACCTTGCATTTGATGTGACATCACTCTGCAAGGAAACTGAGCCATGAGTGTTAACCTCTCCACTGGCATATTTATTGAGCCATTCAATATATTTTCATGAAATTTATCCAGACTGGCGCATGTAGCAACCATCCAACGTTATGTAAATTTCGTCCCCTTGCCTATATTCACTTAATATAAGTTTATTTGGATGCTTTCTATGCTATGTTCCCCAACCGAACCCTTAATGTCTATATGGCATGAAAATTTGTGTTCACTCGCAGCAGAGTAACACGAATTTCCAAATATCAAGGATAAAGTCTTTGCATAAGGTATTCAATCAGAAAGCATGTTGCTCTCTGGATATGAACTTAAAGAGCTCTGTGTCAACACATAGAATTCAATCAATTACTTTTACGCCTTGCGCAGTATACCAGACCTTGCTTGTCGAAAATAAGCCTAGGAAAACTACGTAATTGATCCGCCATGGATTAGAAGGTGCAAAACCTTTCCCAGAATCAGGAAACAGGGAGCCGCATCAGCAAAGGGAGGCGTGGCCATGCCTTAGGCCAGCTGGCGCCACTTGTCATTGGCCACGCCCCCATACTGAACCGGCCCTACTTCCCTCGACCAATCAGGTCGCCTTAAAACCGCCACGCTCACACTAGTTGTGGCTGGGCCCATACCTGTCGGCCCCAGTTTCCATCGACCAATCAGGTCGCTCTAAAGCCGCCACACTCACGCTGGAAGTGTGGCCACACCATGTTTGGCCGGCCTTCCCTTTTTTTGACCAATCAGGTTTCTCTAAACCTGCCACGTCTTTAAAAGAGGTGTCAAGATGTCGCCATGCCATGTTGGCTTCCCGAAATCGCGCCAACATGCTAACGGCATCCAAAAGCATGCCAATCGCACACGCCAAACGGGCATGCCAAGTGCACGTGCCAAACATGCCACTTACCGCGTCAACATGCTAACGGCATGCCAAACCTGCCAAAACACGCCAAACGTGCCAACGCGCCATAAATAGTGCCCTACGTGCTAACCTACCTCATGTTCGGGGCCAACGCCATGATAATCTCAAATTAGGGTTTTCTAGTCAGAAGCACGACCCTGCATTAACCAAAACCCTAATTTTTGCAAACAAACTATGCCACTTCGTCCCCACAACATGCCACGAGTCGTGTGGGGCCCAGGAAGCCCTAGGAATGGCGTCATATCATAGCTACCCACGACAACCCTTACTCCTGTGGCCGTTCCCACTCTATGGCCTCGTCATAGTTCCTTTGGCATAGATATGGCACCGTTTGCACAAAAATTGTTGCCGCGGCCGCATGCCACACGCACCAATTAGGGTTTCGACATGCCAAACCCCGATTTGAGAAAAGTCGCTACGCCAACCAAGCCAAGTAACGTTTCCCGGAGCGTTGGGATTGATGTGGCAACAAGGCCAATGTTGCCACGCCACATTTAGGTCTAACAACCGAAGTCTAGCGTCCATGGCTACGCCAGGCGCTACTTCGTGCCACTGGCATGTGCCAACTATGTCAGCCATGCCACCATGCCACAGTCATGCCGCACGTACTAAATAGAGTTGCAATGCGCCAACCCATAATTTAGCTAAAAGTTGCCATGCAAAATGGGTCAAGTGACTCTCCTAAGACCTCAAGATTAACTTAGCAACATGGCCAATGTTACCAGAGCCATATTTGGGTCTAACACCAATATGCCAAAACAGTTGCCACGGTTACACCACTGACATATGCTGCTATACCATAGCTACGCCAGGCGCCACTATGCCAATGGCGCCACTTTGCTATACGACAATATATGGTCATAATCAATGGCCATCCTTCCTCATGAGATGCAATCTCAACCTTCCAAGTTCGCCTCTGAACTGACAGACTTGTGGCAAGCTTCACGCGACCAACTGCCTAAATCTAGTGGTCACGGCTACGCCAGGCGCCACTTGCACCACCTTGCCACTGGCATGCACGAACCATGCTAGCCATGCTACATTGCCACTGGCGTTTACCAAAACTGTTAGAGCATAGCTCGGTCGACCTTGCATGCGTTGCTATGTCAAGCATGTTTGTCAATGTTAGTGATCAAAACTATGAGTCTTGATTTCTAGCCTACATAGCTAAGTCTCGGACTAGGATAGAAAAGTGTAGTTGAGCTCAAGGACTTCATGGCGATTCATCATACAACGACGAAGATCTACTCAAGGAACTGTGGAACTTCTTTAACAAAAAGGTATGTGGAGACTTGAACTTATTTATCACTCAAAAGTCCATCTCTTCTATCTCCTACTTATTATGAGACAAAAGTCGTATGCTATATAGCCTGGATCATACACATTTGATATTTCGAGACGAGTATATCCCGCCTATCTATATCTCGAAATCATGTGTTGGTAAAGCGTTTAGCTTTGATCAAGTTTATCTTCACCTAGTGACGAAAGTCATGAAAGGTTTCAATTACTTTGAGAATTTCTCTGACGCGAAACGGTATGTGAATAACGGATATATAACGTCCTCTGTGAATGTCTCAATGATTGGAATGAGAGTTTGGATTACATAACCATGTATTCCTTAATCCGAAGTTTTCGAACTTTGTTGATTGAGAGAAACCGGAGGAATTGGCTTTGCCAAGTCCGCGAACCCAGTCCGCGAACTGACGAAAATTCTTGTACCGAGAATTTCTGCTGGGATTTTCCAAAAACTTGTTTGCGTGTAATTCCGCAAACTGGCGAAAGTCTCTTTGCCGAGATTTTATGCTGAGTTTGGAAAACTCCACCGGTTGTCTTAAGTCCGCGAACTTGTTTGTGAGCTTAAGAGGTTATGATATAAAGATGTGCTCTGAACATGAAACTTAAATTATTAAGGAATGCTTTATGCAAACCATGGCTATAAAGTTCATGAGCCGATTCAATCGAATCAAATCATCTTTGTTTCAATTGTGCCTTGTGTAGTTACATAAGATCTCATAGAAATTGAACAACTCTTTAACTAGTTCATTTGAGTCAATTGAACTAGATATGGTGAAGAAGAACAAGGTTATCATGAAATGCTCATATGGTTAACCTTTTGGGTTACTATGTTTAACCAACATACACGTACACGTTTGGGAATGGTTTTCACGAACCTAGTAAACGTCTACCCAAGCGCGTGTGGCAAGCTAAGTTTTCGATCTAACGGTTGAGAAATATTAGCTTGAATCTAAATCAGGTTTTCATCTAACGGTGAATATGGATTGCTTTGTAACTAAGGAAAAACCCTGATTTGAAGGCTATATAAAGGAGACATCTAGCATTGTGCAAAACTAATTCCCACACGTCTGTGTGATACTAGTGCGCTCGCTAGAGTCGATTCTCCTTTAACCTTTGGTTTTCTTCTCTAAAACTAGGTTAACGACTTAAAGACTTCATTGGGATTGTGAAGCCAGACCGATACTAATTTTATCGTAGTTGTGTGATCTGATCTTGCATCTTCTATCGTACGAGTACAATCTTTGATTGGCTTTAGATCGTGAGAGTTCTCCGATAGGCAAGATAAAGAAGTCACAAACATCTTTGTCTCACTGTTTGTGATTCCTCGACAAACCGCCTGTGTAGTCAGGAAGGATTTTAGAGAGGTGATTGATTAATCTAGGTTGTTCTTCGGGAATATAAGACCGGATTATCAATTGGTTCTTGTTCACCTTGATTTCATATCTTAAGACGGAACTAAACCTAGGGTTTATCTGTGGGAGACAGATTTTTCCTTTGATAGACTTTTCTGTGTGAGACAGATTTGTTTATTATCAAGTCTACGATTTTGGGTTGCAGCAACTCTTGGTTGTGGGTGACATCAGCTAAGGGAATCAAGTGCGCAGTATCCTGCTGGGATCAGAGGAGTAGGAGTACAACTGTACCTTGGATCAGTGGGAGACGTATTGGGGTTCAACTATAGTCCAGTCCGAAGTTAGCTTGTAGTACGCTAGTGTCTGTAGCAGCTTAATACAGTGTGTATTCAATCTGTGCTAGGTCCCGGGGTTTTTCTGCTTTTGCGGTTTCCTCGTTAACAAAACTTCTGGTGTCTGTGTTGTTTCTTTTCCGCATTATATTTTATATAATACAGGTTGTACGTTCGTGATCATCAATTGGAAATCCAACCTTTGGTTATTGATTGATATTGATTGATCCTTGGACATTGGTCTTTGGTACCGTCCAAGTTATTCCTTGTATTTTATAAAGACTCGCTATTGATATTATCTTAAGTAAAAATCAAATCAAGAGAGAGAGATATTAACTCCTTGAGATACTTTTATCTAGATTGAGTCTGACTGTCTAGTTGATTCTCTAGCAAAGTATTTCGGAGTTAGTTCATACAGATTGCTAAGCGAAATATTGGGTGGTGTTGTTATACCCCCGCTTTTTCAATTGGTATTAGAGCAGGCAAACATATTTAATACCTAACAAGTCCTTGTTTGTAGCGATCTGAATCTATGGACAGAGGTGTTATCTCTATTAACGTACCACCAGTCTTCGATGACTCCAATTACTTATGGTGGAAAATTGCTATGCGAGCTTTTCTTCAATCGCGTGATTTTCAATCATGGGTATATGTGGTTAATGGCTATGATGCTCTCGTTGTGGTAGTCGGTGATGTAAACGTTCCCAAACCTATTGGTGAATACACCGGTGTTGAGATAACTGCTCCAAAGCAAAATTCCGACGGTGTGAATGCTATCATACATGCCATTACCCCAAATGTTCAGCATCATGTGACAAACTGCACTATATTTAAAGATGCTTGGGATATCTTAGAAACCGTATTTGAAGGCAACTCCAGTGAAAAGGATGCTAGACTTCAAAACCTTAATTCCGATTGGGAGAACCTTCGTATGGCAGATGAAGAAACATTTGATGAGTTTAATCACAAAGTGTCTGAAACTGTTAATGTATCTTTTGCATTGGGTAAAACTATTCCTGAAAAGGACATTGTGATGAAAATTCTCAGATCGCTACCATCTAGATACGAGTCTAAGAAGCACGCCATCGTTGAGGGGAATAACCTCGATAATCTTTCCAGAAACACCTTGGTTGGAAAGCTTAAGATCTTTAACCATGAGCATACATCCAAAGTCGGTAAGGATGTTGCCTTTAAAGCACAAAAGAACACTAAATTACTGGTCAAAGGTAAGAGTGTTCATGTATCTGAGGATGATTAGTCTGAGGATGATTTTTCGGATGAAGATCTTGACAAATCAGTCTCCTTGATCACAAGACAGTTTAGGGATCTTCTGTTGAAGAGAAGTAAACGGTTTTCAAGAGACAAACCTAAGTCATCAGACAAACCTCTCGGTCGCGTACCTCCTAAAAATAGGGATTCTGACGAGGCTGATGACGAGGACATGCCTCAGTGCTTTAAGTGTAAGGGTTTTGGCCATTTTGCTAACGAATGCCCAAATCTTAGAAAATACACTGGGAACAAAGGTCTAGCTGTAACACTTGATGAAATGTCTGAAACCTATGATTCCGATGAAGATAGGAAATCAAGTGTAGGGCTTATTTGTGAAAACATCGATTTTGATACTTGTAGCAATACATATATCAACCTCAATGGGTTCAGAGAAGAGGAAAACCCAATCAAGCTGGAAAATTCTTTGAATCCGATAACT
Organism: Papaver somniferum; assembly: GCF_003573695.1. Classification (NCBI taxonomy): domain Eukaryota; kingdom Viridiplantae; phylum Streptophyta; class Magnoliopsida; order Ranunculales; family Papaveraceae; genus Papaver; species Papaver somniferum. The sequence continues at coordinate 56,329,363 of NC_039364.1, read as the reverse complement.
GGAAACCCTGTCAGTGATGTTTCAGGATCAACTGTATGTCTGTCTGCTTGCACATCACAGATGCCTGAATACTCTCGTTTTGTTCGATGAAGGGACACGAACTATCAAGGTGTTACAAATACAAGCACCAAATAAGGCACGCCAGCAAACTTCAACGAAAAGCAGATCGATTAGCAAGGAAGCTGAAACAAGACCGCCGAGGTATGTAGGATCTTATCTTCGTCTAAGAAGTTGGTTTTCAAGGATAGAATAAGACCATTTGAAAAGAAAATATGGTCAAATCGTTTTGATATACAAAGATCAGAGGATTCCTCCAATGAGGAAAAAGATGGACAAATCGTTGTTCATCGCAACACAATTTGATTGTGTTGTTGAGAAAATCTTGTCTCATGTGCATGTTCGAAAAGAGACAAGATTGAGTGTTGATCCAGGCTTCAGAAGAGTTTTCCTTTTTTTTTCTTAGTTTTGTTATTTTTTGTTTATCAAATAAAAGAAAGGTTATTATCGACAATTCTACTCTTTATAGGGTTTTAGAGTTGGGCGTATACAAACATGTCAATAGGTTTCGAACCCTACATTCCTTTTTCCTCTTGACATCCTATATAAGACTGCTTGTTGAGTTAAGTGATTCAATCACACAAATCCATTTGTTTATAACTGTTCTCAAAGCACTATGTTGTCAGATGGAAATGATGTCAACATGATTGTTAAGTCTTGAATCAAGGAAAAAGAAAAATCTCCTGTCTCTAAGTCCCTGAAAAGTAAAAGAAGGAATACAGGAAAACCCAGGGTTGTTCCTTCTAACTCTCAGAAGTTTTCCGATGTTCTTGATGAGTTAAAGGAAATAAGAAGGGAGATTTATGAAATAAAGACGTTCGTGTCTAAATCTTTGGAAATTCAGAGGACCCTAATTCGACCTCTTCAGCCAAGAAAGTTTATGGGTATTGACACTTATCTCCGTGAACCTTATGTCACGATGGTTGTCGATAACAAGGAGTTCGGGAACGATAAAGAATTTCTCAAAGGAATTGTTGCCTAGTATATCTTCTTTTTGGATTAGTTGGGAGAATAACTAGTGCTTTCAATAGCAATGATTGTGACTACACATAGCTATTTTTGTTATCATCTTCTTATGTTATTTTTTAGGTTTTTAAATTCTAAAAATATTTGGAGGATGATATTATTGCAGTATTAATCTGTTTTGAAGTATTGCAATATTTTTATGGGATATGTATTGTTTGCGTCTGTGAACTTGAAGGTCCCATATTATGTCAAAAGTAAAGTCGTTCATAAATTGATATTCGTATTGATGAAAGGACGAATGGACTTTTGACAATTACAAAAGTTATGCCTATGCAGTCATGTATTTGATGGAAAATAGGATAAAATCTTTTGTTTGACAAGGATAAAAGTCTATTATGTCGTTATGCAAATAGTGATGAAAAATAGAATAGATCCTTGTATGTTATCCACGGTATTGATCTTCATTGATCCATTTTGTTATGTTTTACCGTGAAGGCTCCATTGTGTATCTTATGTTGAGCACCTTACAACTATGTCGATTAATATTTGCCTTGTTGGTTGTTCCATAAGATGTTATATGTTGAGTATTATGAACTAAATTAATCATCTTGGTTGGTTATTTAGTTATTTGCTCCGAAAGTCTTCTTTTGTCGAGCAAATCCTTTGACAATTAAATTGATTACTTTTGTGATTAGTTTGGTTGTTTGTATTCCAATTAGATTAATTATAAGTTCTCTTGTAATTAGTCTAGTTGAGTTTTAATATATTCCACAAATTCTTATGTTGAGTATATGAACGGCTATACAAATCATGTTCTATTGGTTAATGTAGTCGTATATTCCGTAAGGTTTTTCCCTATGTTGAGTATGTGAACGATTAAGTTAGTCGTCTCCGTATGATTACCTTAGTCGGAGCTCCATAAGTTTACTTATGTTGAGCACCTTCAATTAAATTGATCACTTTTGTGGTTTGATTTAGTTGCGTATTCCAATTAAATTAATCATGGGTTTCCTTGTGATTAATTTGGTTGAGTTTTGAATATAGAAAATCATTTCTATGGTTTTTGGTGTCAAATTTAAAAATCCTTCTTTTCTTTCGAAATTAAGGTCGCTCTTGTTGTTCTTTCGGGAATGACATCAAATGGGGGAGAGTTATTTTGAACTTGTTCTTAATGGTAATATCTTGCGGGGTGTGCGGATGTGGAATCTTATAGGGGTTATCTTGTATCTTAAAACTCCTTGATGAATGCATTTAGCTTCGGCTTTATGATTGCATCTAAATTAAGTTGGTATGTATTTTTCTTTTAGTCTATGAAATGTCTCTTGTGGAAATTTCATTATGATCCCGTTCTTGTACCTTTGCCAGTTTTATTGACAAAAAGGGGGAGAAATATTGTAGTTCACACTACAAATACATATGGTTTTTGGATCATTGTGTAAGGGGGAGTGGTTTCCATGATCGAGATGGAGTATTGACTAAGGGGGAGTGATACATATCACCATAGTATTATTGTTAAAGTCGTGATACAACTGGACTTTGATGTTACATAATAATACTATGACACTGTATAATAATGATCGAGAATCTCGATTTCTCTCATTGTTATAGCTACGGATCTTCAACAACGGTGATGCTAAACTTACAACCTTTGGGATCATTGGAGTACTTGGAAGGACGAAGATTTTAGGGAACGTTGAAGATTAGACAACGGAATAGGCGCCACTAAAGTTTATATTTTTTGTATTCCATATGTGTTAATAGTTTTGTTAATAAAATTGACAAAGGGGGAGATTTTTAGAGCATAGCTCGGTCGACCTCGCATGCGTTGCTATCTCAAGCATGTTTGTCAATGTTAGTGATCAAAACTATGAGTCTTGATTTCTAGCCTACATATCTAAGTCTCGGACTAGGATAGAAAAGTGTAGCTGAGCTCAAGGACTTCATGGTGATTCATCATACAACAACGAAAATCTACTCAAGGAACCGTGGAACTTCATCAACAAAAAGGTATGTGGAGACTTGAACTTATCTATCACTCAAAAGTCTATCTCTTCTATCTCCTACTTCTTATGAGACAAAAGTCATATGCTATATAGACCGGATCATACACATTTGATATTTTGAGCCGAGTATATCTCGCATATCTATATCTCGAAATTATGTGTTGGTAAAGCGTTTCGCTTTGATCAAGTTTATCTTCACCTAGTGACGAAAGTCATGAAAAGTTTCAATTACTTTGAGAATTGCTCTGACGCGAAACGGTCTGTGAATAACGGTTATATAACGTCCTCTGAGAATGTCTCAATGATTGGAATGAGAGTTTAGATTACATAACCATGTATTCCTTAATCCGAAGTTTTCGAACTTTGTTGATTGAGAAAAACCGGAGGAATTAGCTTTGCCAAGTCCGCGAACTGACGGAAGTTCTTACACCGAGAATTTCTGCTGGGATTTTCCAAAAAACTCGTTTGCGTGTAAGTCCGCGAACCTAGTCTGCGAACTGGCGAAAGTCTCTTTGCCGAGATTTTCTGCTGAGTTTGGAAAACTCCACCGGTTGTCTTAAGTCCGCGAACTTGTTTGTGAGCTTAATAGGTTATGATCTAAAGATATGCTCTGAACATGAAACTTAAATTACCAAGGAATGCTTTATGCAAACCGTGTCTTGGGTAGTTAAATAAGATCTTGGGTAGTTCCATAAGATCTCATACCAATTAAGTTCATGAGCCGATTCAATCGAATCGAATCATCTTTGTTTCAATTGTGTCTTGGGTAGTTACATAAGATCTTATAGCAATTGAACAACTCTTTAACTAGCTCATTTGAGTCAATTGAACTAGTTATGGCGAAGAAGAACAAGGTTATCATGAAATACTCATATGGTTAACCTTTTGGGTTACTATGTTGAACCAACATACACGTACACGTTTGCGCATGGTTTTCACAAATCCGGTAAACGTCTACCCAAGTGTGTGTGACAAGATAAGTTTCCGATCTAACGGTTGAGATATATTAGCTTGAATCTAAATCAGGTTTTCATATAACGGTGAATATGGATTGCTTTGTAACTAAGGCAAGAACCTGATTTGAAGGCTATATAAAGGAGACATCTAGCATTGTGCAAAACTAATCTCCACACGTCTGTGTGATACTAGTGCGCTCGCTAGAGTCGATTATCCTTTAACCTTTGGTTTTCTTCTCTAAAACCAGGTTAACAACTTAAAGACTTCATTGGGATTGTGAAGCCAGACCGATACTACTTTTATAGTAGTTGTGTGATCTAATCTTGCATCTTCTATCGTACGAGTACAATCTTTGATTGGCTTGAGATCGTGAGAGTTCTCCGATAGGCAGGATAAAGAAGTCACAAACATCTTCGTCTCACTGTTTGTGATTCCTCGACAAACCGCCTGTGTAGTCAGGAAGGATTGTAGAGAGGTGATTGATTAATCTAGGTTGTTCTTCGGGAATATAAGACCGGATTATCAATTGGTTCATGTTCACCTTGATTTCATATCTTAAGACGGAACAAAACCTAGGGTTTATCTGTGGGAGACAGATTTATCCTTTGATAGACTTTTCTGTATGAGACAGATTTGTTTATTATCAAGTCTGCGATTTTGGGTTGCAACAACTCTTGGTTGTGGGTGAGATCAGCTAAGGGAATCAAGTGCGCAATATCCTGCTGGGATTAGAGGCGTAGGAGTACAACTGTACCTTGGATCGGTGGGAGACTGATTTGGGGTTCAACTATAGTCCAGTCTCAAGTTATCTTGTAGTAGGCTAGTGTCTATAGCGGCTTAATACAGTGTGTATTCAATCTGGACTAGGTCCCGGGGTTTCTTCATTTGCGGTTTCCTCGTTAACAAAACTTCTGGTGTGTCTGTGTTATTTCTTTTCCGCATTATATTTTATATAATTGAAATAATACAGGTTGTGTGTTCGTGGTCATCAATTGGAAATCCAACATTTGGTTGTTGATTGATATTGATTGATCCTTGGACATTGGTCTTTGGTACCGTCCAAGTTATTCCTTGTATTTGATAAAGAATCGCTATTGATTTTAGCTTGAGTAAAAATCAAATCAAGAGAGAGATATTAACTCCTTGTGATACTTTTATCTAGATTGAGTCTGACTGTCTAGTTGATTTTCTAGCAAAGTATTTAGGAGTTAGTCCATACAGATTGCTAAGCGAAATATTGGGTGGTGTTGTTAGACCCCCGCTTTTTCAAAAACGCCACTGCGTCATTATCAGGCGCCAACACAAGGTAGCCATAATCAACGGCTACCCTTCCTCATGAGATGCGATCTCAGCCATCGAAGTTCGCCACCGAACTAACAGACTCGTGGCAAGTTTTAGGAGACCGGCCAAGACGAGCCTAATAGCATCACATGCTATTTTCCTACGACAAACCTCTTGATTTTAACTTGCCACACGTAGCAAAATGCTACATATTTTCCACAAAAACACTCGAGACATCAAATATATCACAAACTGGGGGATACTCATCAGGGTATTGGTCTGGCGGTTTACAGCGTGCGGCGTGCAATACGCCCGTTATAAGAAAGTGTCATGAAGTAGGACAATTAATGGCGGCAAGAAGTAACGGGTGTAAACGGATCCACTTCCTTCATCATGGAAGCATGGGTTTCTGACGGTTATCTGTTACTCCATTCTTCCACCACTCAATCGTCTCCACTTCCTACGAGACCAGGGTACGTTTCAATATGACTTGTATAAATAGGCTTCACTTATTTCCACCAAAAAACAGTTTTTGGTCAGAGAAGAACATAGTATCCAGAAATCATCAAAGAACTGATAGCTTTCATTCCACAATCCAGTTCCACTTTCTGATACAAGTCATAAAACAAGCCACATCTTCAGAATCAACCATTCTGGTCTTGACACTCTCTTCGATTCCCTCCATAAGACCAACCCTTCTCCTTCACTTTGTGATCGAAACAAGCCTGGAATGGCAATTTCTTGGTTTAGGCCAGGATTGTGAAGATTGATCTCTCGAATCAGAACTACTCTCGTGCAGTGCATTGTTTAGGGTTTAGATTCGTTTCTCATCCACACACCTAAAATTACCAAAATCAGCAGAAACAATTTTCACCCACAAACAATTGGCGACCACAGTAGGAGATTAATCTCTCGGTTGCAAATTCAACTCTCAATTCCATCATCCTACCAGTGAAACGCAATGCTTTGAAGCGCATTGTCCAAGAAAAGGTGGATTCAGGAGAATTACGTCTGGGGACTAGAGATTCTCCGCCTTACCGCGGATCAACATAAAGATGTTCCACAGACAATAAAGAATGACTGGAGACTTCTCGCGGCACATAAAGACTCGGATTTACTCCCTGAAGATTCAGTTTTGGTGAAAGACCCTAAAGTGAGTAAATGTTCACACGATCTATTGTTTGGGTTTTCACATTTACAATGGAAGCCGATAAGCCAATCATCCCAAGATTTCATATCTTTCCTTTTTTCATGCAACATTTCACGGTTTCACAATTTTCCCGAATGATTTTGCTACTTACATTCGCAATTCAAATTTTGACATATCAATTGATCAAAGGGCCATTATCCCAAAATAATCCAAAAACTCTTATAAGAAACAATCATCTATCAATCCAAAAACCAGAAAACCAAACCATAAACTAGGCGTTTTCCTTTCAAAAAAAAAAAACATAAGAAAAGGAAGTTCAGAAAATAAAAACATTCAAGGAAAATTGCCTAACAACGGCTCATTCTTATTGGAGAAAATGTCCTTCATGCTTTGAAGAGACGCCTGTTTCAGCTTCAGCTCCTGGGACAACTTCTCGACTTATGCCTCCTGTTGATTAATCAGATCCGCGGAAGGACCATCAACCGCTTCAGCCTGCAACCTTTGGATCTCAGAAAGACCTTCACAGAACCAGGAGACGTTGAACTCAAAGCCTACGCACATATCCCGGTGAATCCATCTCGAGATTATATCTCTGGAAATGGTATGGCCAGTCACGTTGCACATATCATGAATTGAAGATAATGTTTCTTCCACCCGCTTAACCAACGCAAACCGGCTGGTGATCTTTTTGGTCGTTGCGATATGACCATACCTTTCCCATATTCTGGTATACAACTCCGCATACTTAGCTGGTACACTGAAGCCTCCGATCAGCATATGATCTTCATGAGGAGTCAAAAATAGAGGGTCGAAAGTGGCGCCTGCAACTGATTCCGCGACCAGCAGGGATTCTTTGGCAACAATCACACCTGCAGACGTGGGAGCGTTTTACGTCATTTGAATGTAGCAGCATCTTCACGACGATCAATTTTCATCTCCAGATTGCTAAAAGGTACTTCTTCCATGGTTGGAGGCAATACCACATCTTCATCGCGACGAATCTCCATCTCAGGTTTATCTTCGATGGCTTCTTCCTGTGACAACACCGATTGAGTATTTATTCTGAATAAATGAATAGTCTAAAAAAAAAGGGTGTGGCAATCACCGACTCATTTTTGGGCCCACTGGAATAATACTCGATATTGCATTCAGAAGTGCTCCTCTCACCACCGAATCTCGAACTTTCTTCCTCCTCAGATTCTTCTTCGAGAGATTCAGTCTTGTCGCCTCCTTCCTCAAGAGGCGCCGTCTTTTGGCCGTGGTCAAGCCTAGCAAAGATATTCGAGTTGACAAGACCCTGAGTCAAAAAAAAAAAGGAGTCAGTGATGAAATGGAAAATTTGTGCAATTCAGCGAAGTCAGTGAGGGAATCATATACACCTGCGTGTTGAAAGAACTGAAAGTCACAAGAGCCGTCGAATCCGATTGGAAGCCACCTGCACGATTTTTCGACCTTTGCTCTTTTTTCTAGGGACTGTCTGCATCCGAGCTAGAAGATTTTCGCTTGCCCGAAGGAAGCTGTTTCAACAATTTATGCTTTGCTAGAACCACATAGGAAGGTTTTCCACGTGGCTTCGTCACAACATCCTGCACGAACTGATGAATGACGAGAAACTCATCTTTCCAGAAGACATTATATTTGGGAGTCGTCACAGGTTTTCGTTCTGAGAGCAGGAAGGGAAGATTTTTATCTGGTGCAAAGACGTTGTAATCAAGAATGACGGATAACAATTCATCTGGAGCTGTCAGTGGGCGACGGAATGGGACTCCCTGATCAAATCCCATATGTCGAGCAGCCCTGTCAATGTTGTAAGAGACTATTCCACAAGATCCTCTGAAAAAAGATGGCACATACCCAGGTGTGCAGCTTCGCAAGAACACAGTTTCTCCAATGCTCATATTCTCGTCAGCAAAATGCAATATCATGTTCGGTGTGGAAGCAAAAGTGTTTGGTTGAACTATGGAGGTGTAAACCGGAGCCCAAGGACGAAAGTTATCTGCATGCGTGTTGTCGAGAAAGTCAATGAGCTTTGAGCCAGGCCTTGGACGCCTATTCAACCAACGGAGTATCTTAGAGCCGCCATATGTATCAGGAAATAAGGTTTTCATGTTAGGAGCATAATGTCTGAAATGCTCCCACAACCATGCTTGGAGAAAGGCGACATGGATATACGAGTCTACTTTAATGCACCCATTAGAGACATACATGTCCGCTAACAAGTGATCCATATGGGTGTACAAAAATCCAAGAAACAAACTACCGATGGGAAGATCAACGCCTTTCGCTAGTTTGATAGCAAATTTGATGAGCTTTTGCCTTATCTACTTCTTGCCAAAACCATCATCAAAAATGTCTCTGGATAGCCACATAACTAAAAATTCAGCAACATGGAGTGTATCATCCAGCATTTGATCCGTCTACGGCTCATCAGGGAACCACTCAGACACCCACAAGTTATAGAAGCACTTTTCCTCATAATTCTTTCGAACATATCTTGTTGCTTTCGTAAGCAAAGTGGCATGTATTTCTTCTTCTTCCTCAGACAAGACAACGTCAAGTTTCCCAATTATTGGAAGACTCAACAGAACAACCACGCTTTTCAAGGAAATAGTCATCTCACCCCATCTGGAGATGAAAGTAATCAAGCCTGCAGCGTCTTTCCTGATTTGAAGTGTTGCATAAGCCATAACAGCATTCACGATTTGCGCCCCAGTCATATTAGCTCTTACATGGTCTCGGCTCATCATGAATTCCATCCATTTGTCATAAGAGCGGACTATGACAAATTTTGAAGTCTACGGGAGAAGCCAAATACTCTTTCTTCTGAAGGAAAAACCTCATTATACGCTCTGGATAGACTGATGGGACTTCTCCATCATTCTCTGAATCAGTCAGAAGAGTTTCCACAAATTTGGGATGGGTCCTTGTAACCGTAGCAGACTTTGTTAGAGCATAGCTCGGTCACCCTCGCATGCGTTTCTATCTCAAGCATGTTTGTCAATGTTAGTGATCAAAACTATAAGTCTTGATTTCTAGCCTACATAGCTAAGTCTTGGACTAAGATAGAAAAGTGTAGTTGAGCTCAAAGACTTCATGGAGATTCATCATACAACGACGAAGATCTATACAATGAACCGTGGAACTTCATCAACAAAAAGGTATGTGGAGAATTGAACTTATCTATCACTCAAAAGTCTATCTCTTCTATCTCCTACTTCTTATGAGACAAAAGTTGTATGCTATATAGACTAGATCATACACATTTGATATTTCGAGCTGAGCATTCATTGCTTATCTTTTATCTTGAAATCTTGTGTTGGTAAAGCGTTTCGCTTTGATCAAGTTTATCTTCACCTAGTGACGAAAGTCATGAAAAGTTTCAATCACTTTGAGAATTGCTCTGACGTGAATCGGTCTGTGAATAACGGCTACATAACATCCTCTGAGAATGTCTCAATGATTGAAATGAGAGTTTAGATTACATAACCATGTATTCCTTGAACCGAAGTTTTCGAACTTTGTTGATCAAGAGAAATCGGGAGGATTGTGGAATTGGCTTGCCAAGTCTGCGAACCCATTCCGCAGACTCAGTCCGCGAACTGTCGGGAGTTCTCGACCGAATTTCTGCTGGATTTTCCAAAACTCGTTTGTGTGTTCAGTCCCCGAACTGGCGGAAGTTCTCTTTCCGAGAATTTCTGTTGAGTTTGGAAAACTCAACCGGTTAACTTAAGTCCGCGAACTTGTTTGTGAACTTAAGAGGTTATGATCTAAATATGTGCTCTGAACATGAAACATTAAATTACTAAGGAATGCTTTATGCAAACCGTGGCTATAATGTTCATGAGACGATTCAATCGAATCGAATCATCTCTGTTTCAATTGTGCCTTGTGTAGTTACATAAGATCTCATGGCAATTGAACAACTCTTTAACTAGTTCATTTGAGTCAATTGAACTTGTTATGGTGAAGAAGAACAAGGTTAATATGAAAATCTCATATGGTTAACCTTTTGGGTTAATATGTTGAACCAACATACACATACACGTTTGGGCAGGGTTTTCACGAACCCAGTAAACGTCTACCCAAGTGTGTGTGACAAGTTAAGTTTTCGATCTAACGGTTGAGAAATATTAGCTTGAATCTAAATCAGGTTTTCATCTAAAGGTGAATAAGGATTTCTTTGTAACTAAGGCAAAACCCTGATTTGAAGGTTATATAAAGGAGACATCTTGCATTGTGCAAAACTAATCCCCACACGTCTATGTGCTACTAGTGAGCCCGCTAGAGTCGATCTCCATTAACCTTTGATTTTCTTCTCTAAAATCAGGTTAACGACTTAAAGACTTCATTGGGATTGTGAAGACAGACCGATACTACTTTATGTAGTTGTGTCATCTGATCTAGCATCTTCTATCGTACGAGTACAATCGATTGATTGGCTTGAGATCGTGAGAGTTCTCCGATAGGCAAGATAAAGAAGTCACAAACATCTTCGTCTCACTGTTTGTGATTCCTCGACAATCCGCTTGTGTAGTCAGGAAGGATTGTAGAGAGGTGATTGATTAATCTAGGTTGTTCTTCGGGAATATAAGACCGGATTATCAATTGGTTCCTGTTCACCTTGATTTTATATCAAAAGATGGAACAAAACCTAGGGTTTATCTGTGGGGACAAATTTATCCTTTGATAGAATTTTCTGTGTGAGACAGATCTGTTTATTATCAAGTCTGTGATTTTGGGTTGCAGCAACTCTTGGTTGTGGGTGAGATCAGCTAAGGGAATTAAGTGCGTAGTATCCTGCTGGGATCAGAGGCATAAGAGTACAACTGTACCTTGGATCGGTGGGAGACTGATTGGGGTTCAACTATAGTCCAGTCCGAAGTTAGTTTGCAGTAGGCTAGTGTCTGTAGCGGCTTAATACAGTGTGTATTCAATCTGGACTAGGTCCAGGGGTTTTTCTGCTTTTGCGGTTTCCTCGTTAACAAAATTTCTGGTGTCTGTGTTATTTCTTTTCCGCATTATTTTTTATATAATTGAAATAATACAAGTTGTGCGTTCGTGATCATCGATTGGAAATCCAACCATTGGTTGTTGATTGATATTGATTGATCCTTGGACATTGGTCTTTGGTACCGTCCAAGTATTCCTTGTATTTGATAAAGACTCGCTATTGTTTTTAGCTTGAGTAAAAATCAAAGCAAGAGAGAGATATTAACTCCTTGAGATACTTTTATCTAGATTGAGTCTGACTGTCTAGTTGATTCTCTAGCAAAGTATTTCGGAGTTAGTCCATACAGATTGCTAAGTGAAATATTGGGTGGTGTTGTTAGACCCCCGCTTTTTCAATTGCTATCAGAGCAGGCAAACACATTAAAGACCTCAAAAGTCTGTGTTTGTAGCGATATGATTATGGACGAGTCTATCTCTAATAATGTACCAGTTGAGAAATTACCAGATGGTTCTAAAAGCTTGGATTCACCTGAGAGAACTGTCACATCTAAGTCAATATCTAAATATTCTCTTGATGTAAAAACCGTTGATTGGGAAACTCTCCTAGAAGAACAGTTGGATGAACTTTCTGATGAAGGTGATTCAGATATTGACAGAGATGTTGATGAGGAAGTCTCAAAGTATGTCAAGTTTTTGGATTCATGTAAAATGAAGAAGATTACAACTTCTCATGTCTCACCTCTTCTGATTCCTCTCTGTCGAGAAAACAAGAAATTGAGAATATGTTACGCAGGTGTTTATTTTTCGAGTCGTTCTTGCGAATCGATCCTCAAGGATTCTGAGTAAAACCTACGTATGAAGTCACTTGAATGTGATAATCTTTATCAAAATTACTTTTTGTTGGAATAGAAATTTGCAGAGTCTGAATCAAGGTTTAACTCCCAGCAAACAAGTTTTGACGACAGAGAAAGCGCTCGAGAAAAACGCCTTGAGGCTGATTTAGCTGTTGCTCTTGATAAAATCAAGATGTTGGAAGATGACTTGAAAAAGTTCAATACTAGTTCAAGAAAATTAACCACTATGCTAGGAGCAAGTAAAAATCATCGTGATACACGAGGATTGGGCTATAAGGGAATAAATGCTCCAAGTACTAGCAAAGAAGCAAAATTTGTCAAGACTAGTGATTCTTCTCAACAAAAGGTTTCCACTGATGGCAAAAGTGAAATACCTTCTCCGGCAGTTAAGGTTCAAAAGAGCAAAGTATATCAACCTCCAAAACCAGCACACATGAATCCGGGTAAGAACATTCCTTATATTTGTCATTATTGTGGAAACGAAGGTCACCTGGAAAGGAGATGTCGTTTTCGTATAAGGAATGAAAAACTTCATGATATTCTTGTTTGGGTGTCAAAAGAAGTTGTTAAACCGGGACCATATGTTAAGGCTAAAAATCTTGACATTACGGGTTGTAAACGTCCAACCTTTAGGCGAAGGAATCAGTGATGTGATAATCCTAGATTTGCCTATAAACGTCATACGAAGCCTTTTCACAATCGTAATGGTTATCAAAAGGATAACTTCGTAAAGACGAAGACAAGATCTGATGCTCCCAATTGGGAAAGACTAACTTGCAAAAGAATAGTCAATCCAATTCTCTTCCGGAAAATCTTGAAGAGAGTAATGGGAAGAAGGTTTCGGTCGTTCCTAAATGCACTCAAAAGTGGATACCAAAGAAAGTCAATGATGGTTTGAGTGTGAAAAGGAATGATCTCCCAGAAAGTTCCATGACTATGGAGAAAGCAGTATCCATGATGCTGGAACTTAAAGAGTTCTTTGGGAAAATGGATTTGGATGTCAAAGGTTCGAAAAGTGATCTCTTTCATGATAATCCAAAGGTCACTTGTGGTGAGCAAGACTTTGTTCACCCCAACGCAACTTGATTGTGTTGGAAGTGCATCCTCACCAAGGAATGCCCTGCTTTGTATACGGTGAGGGAAGCACAAGAATTGGGGCACACATATTATGTTCGGTAAGGCGGTAGAATTCGATTGGATTCATCTAAAAAGGTATGTCTATAAACTTGATCAAGATTTGTACTTTTATTTGCTTAGAATACTTATAATAATCTTGTTTATCGTTCATTTCTACCTAACTTGATCTGTGTTTAAGGTTCTTAAATGTTTAGGTTTGAAAATAATAGTTCGGGATGTTTGGACTACATGGTACACATACCAAGTATGCATAACAGCATTCAAAATCAAAATCAAGGGGTTTAAGTTCGCAAACCCGTATGCATACTTGACGTCGATATTCGGTAAACTTGTTTTGGCCGTAACTTCTTCTTCCGAACTCGTATTTACCTCATTCTTTTTGCATTCTCTTCCTTATTGAATTCCCTTAAAAATGGAGATGAGAATTGTTGAATTTGGATGAGTTAATATTGGTCTTTGTCCTGTCTCTTGTTTTTTAGTGTTTGCTCCGTTTCGTTGCACTTGTTCTATTCTCTTGGACTTGGCCACTGGGATTCTTGGAGAAATCCTATTCTAAGCTATTTTTTGGATGTTACAAGAGTGATGTTGGTGAATCACAAAGAAGGAAGTTCGAGAATGGGTAGTAGTTCACATTGCTATATATTCTTGAGTGTTCACAATCATCTCATGTGAACTATGGTGCATAGTCGTCAATGACTTTGTAAGTTCTTCTTTGTTAAGGAAATCTTTTTATACGCTTTTGGTAACCACTCTTAGTATAAATCCGTGGGAAAAAGATTGATTCTACCTTCTAAGGGCAAAGATTGTTATTGCAGTATTAATCTTTATGATTTTGTGATATTGCAATTGTTTATAGGATATGTATTGTTTGCGTCCGTGAACTTGAAGGTCCCATATTGTGTCAAAAGTAAAGTCGTTCATAAATTGATATTCGTATTGATGAAAGGACGAATGGACTTTTGACAATTACAAAAGTTATGCCTATGCAGTCATGTATTTGATGGAAAATAGGATAAACTCTTTTGTTTGACAAGGATAAAATCTATTATGTCGTTATGATGAAAAGTAGAATAGATCCTTGTATGTTATCCACGGTATTGATCTCCATTGATCCATTTTGTTATGTCTTACCGTGAAGGCTCCATTGTTTGTCTTATGTTGAGCATGATACAACTAAGTCGATTTTTCTTATTGGCTTGTTGGTTGTTCCATAAGATGCTATATGTCGAGCATTATGAACTAAATTAATCAACCAGTTTGGTTATTTAGTTTGTACTCCATAAGTTTTCTTTCTTATGTCAAGTACATGTACGGTTAAGGTTGTCATATTCTATGATGAACTTAGTCGGGGTTCCATAAGTTCTCTTATGTTGAGCCCAAAATAATTAAATTGATTACTTCAGTGATTAGTTTGGTTATTTGTATTCCAATTAGATTAATTATAGGTTATCTTGTAATTAATATAATTGAGTTTTCATATATTCCACAAATTCTTGTGTTGAGTATATGAACGGCTATACTAATCATGTTCTATTGGTTAATGTAGTCATATATTCCGTAAGGTTTTCCTTATGTTGAGTATGTGAACGATTAAGTTAGTCATCTCCGTATGATTACCTTAGTCGTAGCTCCGTAAGTTTACTTATGATTGAGCACTTTCAATTAAATTGATCACTTGTGTGGTTTGATTTAGTTGCGTTTTCAATTGAATTAATCATGGGTTTACTTGTGATTAATTTGGTTGAGCCTTGGATATAGAAAATCATTCCTATGGTTTTTGGTGTCCAATTAAAAAATCCTTCTTTTCTTTCGAAATTAAGGTCGCTCTTGTTGTTCTTTCGGGAATGACATCAAATGGGGGAGAGTTCTTTTGAACTTGTGCTTAATGGTAATATCTTGCGGGGAGTGCGGCTGTAGAATTTTATAGGGGTTATCTTGTATATTAAAACTCCTTGATGAATGTTGTTAGCTTCGGCTATTAGATTGCATCTAAATTAAGTTGGTATGTATTTTTCTTTTGGTCATGAAAGGTCTCTTGTGGAAATTTCATTATGATCCCATTCTTGTACCTTTGCCAATTTTATTGACAAAAAGGAGGAGAAATATTGTAGTTCACACTACAAATACATATGGTTTTCGGATCATTGTGTAAGGGGGAGTGGTTTCCATGATCGAGATGGAGTATTGACTAAGGGGGAGTGATACATATCACCGTAGTATTATTGTTAAAGTCGTGATACAATTGGACTTTGATGTTATATAATAATACTATGACAATGTATAATAATGATCGAGAATCTCGATTTCTCTCATTGTTATAGCTACGGATCTTCAACAACGATGGTGCTAAACTTACAACCTTTGGGATCCTTGGAGTACTTGGAAGGACGAAGATTTCAAGGAACATTGAAGATTAAACTATGGAATAGGAGCCACTAAAGTTTATCTTTTTTGTATTCCATATTATTAATAGTTTTGTCACTAAAATTGACAAAGGGAGAGATTGTTAGAGCATAGCTCGGTCAACCTCGCATGCGTTGCTATCTCAAGCATATTTGTCAATGTTAGTGATAAAAATTATAAGTCTTGATTTCTAGCCTACATAGCTAAGTTTCGGACTAGGATAGAAAAGTGTAGTTGAGCTCAAGGACTTCATGGCGATTCATCATACAACGACGAAGATCTATACAAGGAACCGTGGAACTTCATCAACAAAAAGGTATGTGTAGACTTGAACTTATCTATCACTCAAAAGTCTATCTCTTCTATCTCCTACTTATTATGAGACAAAAGTCGTATGCCATATAGACTAGATCATACACATTTGACATTTTGAGCTGAGCATTCATTGCTTATCTTTTATCTCGAAATCGTGTGTTGCTAAAGCGTTTCGCTTTGATCAAGTTTATCTTCACCTAGTGACGAAAGTCATGAAAAGTTTCAATCACTTTGAGAATTGCTCTGACGTGAATCGGTATGTGAATAACGGCTACATAGCGTCCTCTGAGAATATCTCACTGATTGAAATGAGAGTTTAGATTACATAACCATGTATTCCTTGAACCGAAGTTTTCGAACTTTGTTGATCAAGAGAAATCGGGAGGATTGTGGAATTGGCTTACCAAGTCCGCGAACCCAGTTCGTGAACTGTCGGATGTTCTCGACCGAGAATTTCTGCTAGATTTTCCAAAACTCATCTGTGTGCTAAGTCCGCGAACTGGCAGAAGTTCTCTTTCCGAGAATTTCTGCTGAGTTTGGAAAACTTAACCGGTTAACTTAAGTCCGCGAACTTGTTTGTGAACTTAAGAGGTTATGATCTAAAGATGTGCTCTGAACATGAAACATTAAATTACTAAGGAATGCTTTATGCAAACCGTGGGTATAAAATTCATGAGCCGATTCAATCGAATCGAATCATCTCTCTTTCAATCGTGTCTTGTGTAGTTACATAAGATCTCATAGCAATTGAACAATTCTTTAACTAGTTCATTTGAGTCAATTGAACTAGTTATGGTGAAGAAGAAAAATGTTAATATGAAATGCTCATATGGTTAACCTTTTGGGTTACTATGTTGAACCAACATACACGTACACGTTTGGGCACAGTTTTCACGAACCCAGTAAACGTCTACCCAAGTGTGTGTGACAAGCTAAGTTTTCGATCTAACGGTTGAGAAATATTAGCTTGAATCTAAATCAGGTTTTCATCTAACGGTGAATAAGGATTGCTTTCTAACTAAGGCAAAACCCTGATTTGAAGGCTATATAAAGGAGACATCTAGCATTGTGCAAAACTAATCCACATACGTATGTGTGCTAATAGTACGCCCGCTAGAGTCGATCTCCATTAACCTTTGATTTTCTTCTCTAAAATCAGGTTAACGACTTAAAGACTTCATTGGGATTGTGAAGCCAGACCGATATTACTTTATCGTAGTTGTGTGATCTGATCTTGTATCTTCTATCATTCGAGTACAATCGATTGATTGGCTTGAGATCGTGAGAATTCTCCGATAGGCAAGATAAATAAGTCACAAACATCTTCATCTCACTGTTTGTGATTCCTCGACAATCCGCTTGTGTAGTCAGGAAGGATTGTAGAGAGGTGATTGATTAATCTAGGTTGTTCTTCGGGAATATAAGACCGGATTATCAATTGGTTCCTGTTCACCTTGATTTTATATCAAAAGACGGAACAAAACCTAGGGTTTATCTGTGGGAGACGGATTTATCCTTTGATAGACTTTTCTGTGTGACACAGATCTGTTTATTATCAAGTCTGTGATTTTGGGTTGCAACAACTCTTGGTTGTGGGTGAGATCAGCTAAGGGAATCAAGTGCGCAGTATCCTGCTGGGATCAGAGGCGTAGGAGTACAACTGTACCTTGGATCGGTGGGAGAATGATTGGGGTTCAACTATAGTCCAGTCCAAAGTTAGTTTGCAGTAGGCTAGTGTCTGTAGCGGCTTAATACAATGTGTATTCAATCTGGACTAGGTCCCGGGTTTTTTCTGCTTTTGCGGTTTCCTCGTTAACAAAATTTCTGGCGTCTGTGTTATTTCTTTTCCGCATTATATTTTATATAATTGAAATAGTACAGGTTGTGCGTTCGTGATCATCAATTGGAAATCCAACCTTTGGTTGTTGATTGATATTGATTGATCCTTGGACATTGGTCTTTGGTACCGTCCAAATATTCCTTGTATTTGATAAAGACTCGATATTGTTTTTATCTTGAGTAAAAATCAAATCAAGAGAGAGATATTAACTCCTTGAGATACTTTTATCTAGATTGAGTCTGACTGTCTAGTTGATTCTCTAGCAAAGTATTTCGGAGTTAGTCCATACAGATTGCTAAGCGAAATATTGGGTGGTGTTGTTAGACCCCCGCTTTTTCAGACTTCGTAAAGAACTCATTATTTGTGTTCGGCTTGGAGTTGTTAACACTTCTCGGTGCGGCGGCAGAATTGCTTTCAGGTGACATCTTAACAAAATTCTTTATACTATTTCCACTTTCGAGGTAACTACAACAAAGCAAAAGTAAAGTTACTACTTTGAAGAGAAACATACATGGAGATTTTGTCAGGATCTGGGTACAATAATCAAGAGCCAAAAACAAATTTTCTACAAGAAGATTTTCCTTTGGCCACATGTCATGGCACTCACGGTTAAAAGGAATGGGGACTAATGCCTTCTCAACGGGATACATGGGATGTCGCGGGAGGTATGCTCTTGGCCGAAACTAGACAATGCCGCAGGGAACATGTAAAGCCGCGGGAAGTATGCCCTCGGCCAAGTTACGCTTGGACACGGGAATTGTGCTCATGGACAAAAGGAAACCCTACATCTAGGTTTTGATGGAAGAAAGAACAAACGAAGTCGGCCGCCCATACATGCTCACTTAACACAATAATTGGTTTCGTTGTTGTGGATAACACTACTACAATACTATTAGCAAAGAGGAATCATTCATATTAAAGTATTTTTACAAGTTCATGGAGGTCGTGCCTATGGCTAGGGTTTACACCAAAATGGAGGAGAAAACAAAGGAATAAACGTTAGAATACATACCCGAAATATGCTTGCTTCCTCTTGATGCCTTTTTCCTTCCGATTGACTGGCTCACGATCGACGCACCTTACTGCCAATATGAAGACGCACGAACAAAGCCAACAATGCAAAAAAATAATAATCTAGGAAACGCCTTTTATATGCAAAGTGCTTTTGGAGTTTGGTAGGAGGAGGTTTCCTTTTTGGGCCATGCGCTACAGAAGGAAGATGGGCCCGCAGAGGCAACGCTCCATGGCGCCAACAGTCCGCGGCCAAGGCAGTGCCAACATCCCGCGTCCAAGCCAGTATCCATGTCTGCCATTCCGCATCCAGGCTAGCAACACCACGCTCGTGCCAAAATCTGCGTACCAAACAAGCCAGCGCCAACGCTCCATGGCTCCATCCTCACTCGCTCCACAACCAAAGCAGCGCCATCTTCACCGATCAAAGTAGCTCCATCGTCGCTTGCTCCTAGCTAGCCAAAAGCCATGTCCCACCATTCCAAACCCACGTCGTCAGTCCGTGGCCAAACCAGCGCCAATAGTACACGCCTTAACCAGCAGCGCCATTGATCATGCCCTAGCCAGCCAAAGCGGCGCCATCTACCTTTCTTAGCCAGCCAGCTCCCGTTCCACAAACAAGTTGCAGTGCCACCTCTGCCGGTCAGTAGCCAAAGCTGCAACGCTGATGCCAACACCCCATGGCCAAACCGGAATTACGCAGAGCCGTCAATACAAGGATCACGGATTCTTCATGCCTTCCGCCAACGGTTAGTCGAACTTCCCTGGAAATCTCTTCACGTCTTTCCCCTTCGATTTTACTCTTGTCTGTCACCATCTCATGCTTACCCCGCAACAATGCCACTGTTACATGCTAAGCATGGGACTTAATGTTGATGGTGGTTTTTTGCTTAGGGTTAAAATTGTAAAACCTTGCATCTGATGTGACGTCACTCTGCAAGGAAACGGAGACATGAGTGTTAACCTCTCCACTAGCATATTTATTGAGCCATTCAATATATTTTCATGAAATTTATCCAGACTGGCGCATGTAGCAACCATCCAACGTTCTGTAAATTTCGGCGCCTTGCCTATATTCACTAAATATAAGTTTCTTTGAATGCTTTCTATGCTATGTTCCCCAGATGAACCCTTAATGTTGATATGGCATGACAATTTGTGTTCACTCGCAGCAGAGTAGCACGAATTTCCAAATATCAAGGATAAGGTCTTTGCATAAGGTATTCAATCAGAAAGCATGCTGCTCTCTGGCTATGAACTTAAAGAACTTTGTGTCAACATATAGAATTCAATCAATTACTTTTACGCCTTCCGCAGTATACCAGACCTTTCTTGTCGAAAATAAGCCTAGGAAAACTAGGTAATTGATCCGCCATGGATTAGAAGGTGCAAAACCTTTCCCAGAATCAGGAAACAGGGAGCGGCAGTAGCAAAGGGAGGCTTGGACATGCCTTAGGCCAGCTGGTGCCACTTGTCATTGGACACGCCCCCATCCTGAACCGGCTCTACTTCCCTCGACCAATCAGGTCGCCTTAAAACCGCCACGCTCACACCAGTTGTGGCTGGGCCAATACCTGCCGGGCCCAGTTTCCATCGACCAATCAGGTCGCTCTAAAGCCGCCACACTCACGCTGGAAGTGTGACCACACCATGTTTGGCCGACCTTCCCTTTTTTCGACCAATCAGGTTGCTCTAAACCTGCCACGGCTTTGAAAGAGGTGTCAAGATGTCGTCATACCATGTTGGCTTCAACCGCGCCAACATGCTAACGGCATGCCAAACATGCCAAAAGCATGCCAATCGCACACGCCAAAGGGCATGCCAAGTGCACGTGCCAAAAATGCCACTTACCGCGTCAACATGCTAACGGCATGCCAAACCTTCCAAAACACGCCGAACGTGCTAACGCGCCATAAATAGCGCCCTACGTGCTAACCTACCTCCTGTTCGGGGCCAACGCCATGATAAGCTTAAATTAGCGTTTTCTAGTCAGAAGCAAGACCCTGCATTAACCAAAACCCTAATTTTCGCAACACAAACTATGCCACTTCGGCCCACAACATGCCACAAGCCGTGTGGGGCCCAGGAAGCCCTATGAATTACGCCATATCATAGCCACCCACGGCAACCCTTACTCATGTGGTTGTTTCCAATATATGGCCTCGTCATAGTTCCTTTGGCATGGCTATGGCACCGTTTGCACAAAAAGTTTCTCCATGCCGCGACCGCATGCCACACGCACCAATTATGGTTTCGACATGCCAAACCCCAATTTGGGCAAAGCTGTTACGCCAACCAAGCCAAGTAACGTTTCCTGTAGCGTTGGGATTGATGTGGCAACAGGGAAAATGTTGCCACGCTACATTTGGGTCTAACAACCAAAGTCTAGCGGCCATGGCTACGCCAGGCGCTACTTCGTGCCACTGGCATGTGCCAACTATGTCAGCCACGCCACCATGCCACAGTCATGCCGCACGTGCTAAATAGAGTTGCGATGCGCCAAACCATAATTTAGCTAAAAGTTGACATGCCAACTGGGTCCAGTGACTCTCCTAAGACCTCAAGATTAACTTAGCAACATGGCCAATGTTACCAGAGCCATATTTGGGTCTAACACCAATATGCCAAAACAGCTGCCACGGCTACGCCACTGACATGTTGTTATGCCATGGCTACGCCAGGCGCCACTATGCCAATGGCGCCACTTTTCTATACGACAAGATATGGCCATAATCAATGGCCATCATCCTCATGAGATGCAATCTCAACCGTCCAAGTTCGCCACTGAACTTACAGACTTGTGGCAAGCTTCAGGCGACCAACTGCCTAAATCTAGTGGCCATGGCTACGCCAGGCGCCACTTGCACCACCGTGCCACTGGCATGCACGAGCCATGCCACATTGCCACTGGCGTACACCAAAACGCCACTGCGCCATTATCAGGCGCCAACACAAGGTAACCATAATCAACGGCTACCCTTCCTCATGAGATGCGATCTCAGCCATCGAAGTTCACCACCGAACTAACAGACTTGTGGCAAGTTTTAGGCGACCGTCCAAGACGAGCCTAATAGCATCACATGCTATTTTCCTACGGCAAACCTCTTGAATTTAACTTGCCACACGTAGCAAAATGCTACATGTTTTCCACAAAAACACTCAAGACATCAAATATGTCACAAACTGGGGGATACTCATCAGGGTATTGGTCTGGCGGTTTACAGCGTGCGCCGTGCAATACGCCCGTTATAAGAAAGTGTCATGAAGTAGGACAATTAATGGCGGCAAGAAGTAACGGGTGTAAACGGATCCACTTCCTTCATCATGGAAGCATGGGTTTCTGACGGTTATACGTTACTCCATTCTTCCACCACTCAATCGTCTCCACTTCCTACGAGACCAGGGTACGTTTCAATATGACTTGTATAAATAGGCTTCACCTATTTCCACCCAAAAACAGTTTTTGGTCAGAGAATAACATAGTATCCAGAAATCATCAAAGAACTGATAGCTTTCATTCCACAAGCCAGTTCCACTTTCTGATACAAGTCATAAAACAAGCCACATCTTCAGAATCAACCATTCTGGTCTCGACACTCTCTTCGATTCCCTCCCTAAGACCAACCCTTCTCCTTCACTTTGTGACCGAAACAAGACTGGAACAGCCATTTCTTGTTTTAGTCCAGGATTGTACAGATTGATCTCTCGAATCAGAAGTACTCCCGTGCAGTGCATTGTTTAGGGTTTAGATTCGTTTCTCATATACACACCCAAAATTAACAAAATCAGCAGGAACAGTTTTCACCTACAAACAGCTTGTTATGCACAAATGAAATGTAACTTCATTTAGGTTTGAGTAACCGTACCTAAACGTGTACACCTAGTTGGTTCAACAATAGTTAACCAATGGTTAGCCATATGAGCACTTTCATATCAACCTTATTCATCTTCACCATAACTGGTTCAAATGACTCAAATGAACTATTTAGAGAGTTCTTCAATTGCTTAGATCTCATAGAAGTATACAAGACACAATCGAAGCAAATTCGGTTTTGATTCACTCGAATCGATTCATGAACATTATAGCCACGGTTTGCAAGGATTGCATTCCTTAATATATATAAATAGTTCATGAACAAACCGATTTTAGAAAGTAACCTACCTAAGTATGCGAACAGATACGCGCACTTAAGTAACCGGATTGAGTTTTTTTTCACTTCAAAACTCCAGCAGAAATTCACGGACGTGAACTTTCCGCCAGTACGCGTACGGGTACGCATACTTTGGGTTCCCGGTTTTGGGCTTTTACACAAATGTGAAAACACACTATGCTTATATCCAAAGATGGTTACATGTTCTAAACTCTCATTTCAATCATTGAAACTTTCTTAGAGGATGTTATACAGTTGTTATTCACAAATTATTTTTCATCAACGCGATTTTCAAGTTATTGAAATATTCAACATGACTTTCGTCACGAGTAAAGATGAACTTGGACAAAGCAAAAGCTTACCAATACATATTTCGAGAAATAGATAAGGGAGATAAATCGAAATAGCAAATGTGATAGATAAGTTCAAGTCTCCACATACTTTTTTGTCGATGAAGTTCCACCAGTTCCTTGAGTAGTTCTTCGTCTTTTCATGATGAACGTCGTGGAGTCTAGAGCTCAACTACACTTATTATCCTAGTCCGAGACTTAGCTGTAAGTAGATCAGAAATCAAGACTTATAGTTTTGGCAACTAAACTTGACAAACAAGCTTGAGATAGCAACACTTGCGAGTTCAACCGAGCAGTGCTATAACAATCTCCCACCTTGTCAATTTTAGTGACAAAACTATCAATACATATGGAATACAAAATAAATAAACTTTGCAGTTTCTCATCCACATGCTTGATCTCCTTCGTTCTTCAAAATTACTCGAAATCTTCGTCACTTCCAAGTTCTTCAATGATTCCAAAGATATTCAATTCAGCATCATCATTGTTGAAGATCCGTAGCCATAAAAATGAGAAAACAATAGCTCTCAATCATTGTTACACAGTGTCATAGTATTATTGCACAACATCAAAGTTCAATTGTATCACAACTTCGACAACAATACTGTGATGATATGTATCACTCCCCCTTAGTCAATATTTCATCTCACATGAAAACCACTCCCCCTTACATAATACGAAAACCATATGTATTTGTAGTGTGAACTACACATTAATTCTCCCCCTTTTTGTCAATAAAATTGGCAAAGGTACGAAAACTAGTGGGATCCTAATGAAATTTCCATAGAGACACTTCATGACCAAAAGAAAGTACATATCAACTTTTTAGATACAATCATATATCCGAAACTAAATGCATTCATCAAGGAGTATATAAAGATACAAGATAACCCCTATAATATTTCACAGCTGCACTCCCCACAAATATTTGGAAATTAAGCACAAGTTCAATTAAGAACTCTCCCCCATAATATGTTATTCCCGAAAGAACAACAAGAGCGACCTTACTTTCACAAGAAAAGAAGGATTTCTTTGGATATTAACAAATCACATGAAACATGAATTTGTATCCAAAAATCTCAATTAAATTAACCACAAGAGAACCTATGATTAATTTAATCGGAAATGCTCACATAAGAGAACTTACGGAGCCACACAGTATTTACATAAAAATATGGATCAGGCAAGATCAATATTGCGAAATAAACAAAGATTCATTCTATTCTTTATCACCATTTGTACAATGACATATAATTGACTTAAATCTTTGTAAACAAAAGATCATCCTATCTTCCATCAATATTTGCATAATGACATAAAAGGCTTATCTTTTGTTTGTCAAAAGTTCATTCAATCTTTTATCAATACTTGCATACCGACATATGAAAGACTTAACTTTTGACCACGTACGGGACAATCATAGTTCGCGGACGCAAACACACATATCCCATAACAAGTTGCAATATATAAAACCATAAAGATTAATACTGCAAAATCATCTTCCAAACAAACTTTAGAATTTAAATAAATAAATCTAAAAACAATGCAAGATGAAAATGTTGGACATAGCTATGTGTAATCACAATAATGACTATTCCAAACCCTAGTTATCCTTCTTAGAAACACAAGAATAAATTCTCATATGAAGTTTCCTAGACATTGAGACCTCTGAAAAATTCTTTATCGTCCCCGAACTCCTTGTCGTCAATAGTCATGGGAACATATGGTTCGTGAAGAAAGGAGTCAATTCCAACAAACCTTCTGGGATGATGATGTAGAACCAGGGCCTTCTGAATTTCAAGAGTTCTCATAACAAAGGCCTTTATTTGTTGAATCTCCTTTCTTATCTCCTTCAACTTTTCAAGAACATCCGAAAACTTCTGAGAATTTGAAGGAACAACTCTCGGCTTCCTCACATTCCTTCTTTTTCTTTTCAAAGTTGGAGGTAGCGGAGATCTTTCTTTTTCCTTCATGATTGATGGCTTAACAATCATATTAACATCTTTTCCATCATAAGACATGATGCTTGGAGTATCCATATGCGTACGGGTTTGTGAGAGGAAATCACAACTTAAACTCAACAAGCAGTCTTAAGTTAAAAAGAGTTTCAGAGAGGGAAAAAAGTAATGTAGGGTTACGAAACCTTTAATACAGGTTCATGCACGCACAACTCACAACCCTAAGAGGGGTAGAATTGTCGAGAGTAACCATCTTTTATTGATTAACCAGGGAAGTCCTTTCCAATATCAATTAGATATGGAAGAATTCCAATCTTGCAAAAAAAGCAAAGCTAAAAAGAAAAAAGAACAAATTTAAAATCATTTCTCTTTTTCTAAAGCCTGAGATGTGCAGAATCTTGTCTCTTTTGATCAGGCACATGAGACAAGATGCACTAACCAACACAATTTAAGTTGTGCTGGGGTGAACAATAATCTGTCCATCATATCCTTTTCGATCGGAATTCATAGAACCATGTTTCTCGTAGTGTTTAGACCATAAATTTCTTTCTAATGGTCTTGTCTTATCCTTGGAAACTAACTTCTTCGACGAAAATAAAATATTACATACCTCAGCGGTCTTTTGAACAAGTTTGAGCTTCTTTGCTATTCGATTCGCTCTTCGTTGAAGTTTGTTGACATGCCTCAATTTGTGTTTGTACTTGAAACACTTTGACAGTTCATGACCTTTGAGTGAACAATAGGAGCATGTCACCCTGGAATATGATTCAGACACCCGATATGTGCAAGCTTCTAGACACATAGTGGAACATGAAAAATTTGACAAAGAGTTTCCAACAGAAAGGTCAACTTTTTCTTCCATATTGGTCAAGTTCTCTTCTGAAAGACTATCGAGATTGATGTATGTATTGCTACAGTTATCAAAATCAATATTTTCACAGGGAAGTGCAATACTTGATTTTTCGTCTTCATTAGAATCATAGTTGTCAGACATTTCATCAAGAGTTGCAGCTAGACCTTTGTTCCCAGTGTATTTCTTTCGATTTGGACACTCATTTGCAAAATGACCAAAACCTTTACACTTAAAGCACTAAGGCATATCCTCGTCATCATTTTCATCATTATCCATGTTTATAGGAGGAACACGATTATGGGGTTTGTCTGATGACCTTGTTTTATCTCTGGAGAACCGTTTACTTCTCTTCAAAAGAAGGTCCCTAAACTGTCTTGTGATCAACGAGACTGACTTGTTAAGATCTTCATCTGATGAATCAGCCTCAGAAAGATCATCTTCGGAGATGCAAACACTTTTACTTTTATCAAGTAATTTAGTGTTCTTTTGTGCTTTGAAAGCAACATCCTTTCCAGATTTAGATGTATGCTCATGATCAAAGATCTTTAACTTCTCAACCAAAGTATTTCTGGAAAGCGTTGCGAGATTATTTCCTTCAACGATGGCATGCTTCTTAGAATCGTATCTGGATGACAGAGATCTGAGAATCTGTAAGATCAAAATCTCGCAACAATGATATCTTAGCGAAATTATCAACAACACAACACAACAGCGTCGTAGAACAATTTCAGAAATGATATAATAAACGACGTTAGCTAAAATCATGAGAAAGATGTGATGGTCCTGCGAAAATTAGAGAGTTTGCGAGATTAACATTTGTAAGGTTGCGAGAATGTCGCAAGCCATATTCGAAAATAAAGGACAGATTAGCTGTCATCCACTATGTATTTCCCTATAAATAGTCGTTCAGTTGTAAAGGAAGAGAGAGAGATCTTTTTGAGTAAGAAACAAGTAAATAGGAGAGAGAAAGTCTAGAGCAGAGATCATTCTTGATTCCTTTATCTTTTCTTGTAAGAATATTCAAAGATTGATCAATAAAATTAAGAGTGTAAACCTAAAAATGAGTTGAGTAATAACGAAATCATATGAGGGGTGTAGTGTAGGATTTCCTGCAACTACATAATGGCGCTAGAAATAGGGAGATTGAAGATCGAAAGTTGAAGATTGATGTTGAGATTGTTCAAATCAAGAAAGTGATTAAGTAAATCAGTGAACCAGTTAAAAGAAAAATGATTAGAATTAATGAAGATGAAAAAGATTGGAGTGTAATATGATAAAAAAACGATGGTTAATGAATTCCATGAAAACATCAAAGGAAGAATACATAAACGAAATTTTGAAGGAAGGAAGGTTATGGCGGGTGGTAGAAAAGAAAAACATCACCCTTGAAAGATTGGGAAAAGCAAAAAAATTACATTCATGGCGGCAGAAATACCAAAAGAAAATTTGAACCACACATCTCCATTGGTTATTACAGTGCCTATTACGCGAAAAGAGAAGGAGACAACAACAAAATCCAGGGAGAATGGATATTGAACAGAACTTTAATCGATACAGGAAGTTCAGTGGATATAATATTTTATCATGCATTCCGGGGAATGGGATTTAAAGATGAAGAAATGTCCAGTTCAACATATTTTGTTCACGGCTTTGGAAAATCCACAACAAAACCTAAAGGAGAAATAGTGGTACGAATTCCACTTGGAGAGATCGAAACATACGTAACACTATGCGTGGTGGATATGGAATCGTATAATATGTTGTTAGGAAGACCATGGATACATGCGATAAAAGTTGTAGTATCAACGTTGCATCAATGTATTAAATTCCCCACACCAAATGGAATAGAAATCAGAGGAGATGTTGACAATGCGAAATTATGTCATCAAATTGAAGTAAAGCATTATGAAGGACAAGCAAAAAGAAACAATTTCGCAGAAAGTTGGCAAAGGAAGCAAAGAAAGAAGAAGAATTTAGAGTATATATGATAAGGGCAAAAGAAGGCAAAGGAATACCCAGCGAAATTTCGGAAGAAGGAGAAGGACCTGTGAAAACAATAAAAGAACCAACACCAATGGGAGAACCTAAACCCAGTTACACTGCCGCAGAACCAACAAAGAAATAAACGTTGGGACTATAGAAGAACCTCTAATATTGAGAATTGGAACCAAAATGGATGTGGAAGAAGAAGAAAGAACTGTTAACCTTTTGCGAGAATATAAAGATGTTTTCGCAGGAAGCATGGATGAGATACCGGGAATAGATCCATCAATTGCATGCCACAAGTTGGAGATTAACAAAAATGTGAGACCATTTAAACAGAGAATAAGAAAAATTGCAAAACTTACCATTCCCAAATAGAAGAAGAACTACAGAAAATGCTTGATGCGGGAATCATAAGAGAAGCTAAATACCCAGAATGGATAGCGAATATGGTCATTGTCCCAAAGAAAAACAAAGGAATCAGGATTTGCATAGATTTCACTGATTTAAACAAAGCTTGCCCCAAAGATAGTTTTCCGTTACCAGATATTCCTCAAATGGTGGAATCCGCAGCGGGAAATGATAGTATCGTCTTTAGATGGGTACAAAGGGTATAACCAAATCCCTCTCGCTGAAGAAGATCAAGAACATACTGCTTTCTTCGCCCCTAGAGGTTTATATTGTTACACGAAAATGCCATTTGGTTTGCGAAATGCGGGAGCGACATACCAAAGAATGGTAGAGAAGGTGTTCGCAAAATGGATACACAAAACATTAGAAGTATACGTGGATGACATGTTAGTAAAGAGTAAAGAAGCTAAAGACCATGTACAAGACCTGAGGGAGATTTTTGAACAAACAATGGCAGTATAACATTAAATTGAATCCTGAGAAGTGTACTATTGGAGTTGCATCGGGAAAATTTTAGGCTACATTGTATCAAAGGAAGGAATACAGGTTGATCCAGAAAAAGTGCAAGCAGTTCGTGACATGCCAACACCAGCAACAATAAAAGATGTACAAAGTTGAATGGGCTTCTAGCTTCGCTGGGGAGATTCATTTCGCGATCATCAGACAAATGCAAATATTTTTTCGATATACTCAAGAAGGGTGCGAAATTTAAATGGACTGATGAATGTGAAAAAGCTTTTCAAGGGATCAAAGAACATCTTATGAATACAACTATTTTACAAAAAGCAGAATCAGGAGAAGAATTATTGATCTATCTTGCGACGACGTCGCATGCATTAAGTGTTGTGTTATTGCGATAGACGCAGGAGTGGAGAAACCCATTTATTACATTAGCAAAACTTTTAATACTGCCGAGAAGAATTACTCAAAGATTGAGAAGTTAATCTTAGCATTAGTTTATGCATCATTTAAGCTCCGCATATATTTTCAAGCGCACAAGATAAAGGTATTAACAAAAGTACCAATTGAATCAGTGATGAAGAATTCTAAAAGATCAGGAAGAGTGGAGAGATGGAATGCACAAGTAGGCCACTTTGATATTAAATATGAAATTTTGTCTTCACCAAAATCACAAGTTGTTGCAGATTTCTTGGCAGAATTTCCTTTAGAAGAAGAAGAAGAAGAAGCGTAGTAGAGTAAGAAAGAAGAAATGATGGATATAGAAGAAGAACACGGAGATCCAAAAGATTTATTAACAGAACCAAATAGATGGGAGATATTGGTAGATGGATCATCAAATGGAGAAGGAAATGGAGTTGGAATTGTTTTAATTTCGCCAGAAGGAATAAAGATGGCTTTTTCATTCAGATTGGAATTCGCATCCACTAATAATGAAACGGAATATGAAGCTGTGATACATGCCTTAAAATTCGCAATAGAAATGAAACTAGAAAATGCCAGGATCACTAGTGATTCGCAGCTAGTTATTCGCCAAATAAAGGGAGAGTATACTACAAATGAACCATCCTTGAAGAAATACAAGAAGCTCGTTGAAGAATTGTCAGCGAAAATCCCAAAAATAAAATGGAGGCACATTTCAAGAAAGGATAACAGACTCGCAGACGCTTTTGCTTTCATCTCAAGCATGATGACAGATCCAACTGCGAGATGCATAAAAATACAAACACTTCTATCACCATCAATCAATAAAGAAGAAGAAAGTGGATGTGATGATAAAGACAATAAGAAGAAGAAGAACAAACGAACAATATCGCAGACTGGAGAAGAACTTCATGCATATTTGGCGAAAGGAGAAACACCAAGAAATAGATTAGAAACACACAAGTTAAAAAGCCGCGCAACGAATTATGAATTAAGAGATGGGCTGCTATACCGAAAATCCTTTAATGGACCTTCACTCAGATGTTTGACACGAGAGGAAGGAGAGAAAAAGTGCTAAAAATGTTACATAGTGGGGATGCTGGCAATCATAGCGGGGGAAGATCTTTGGCACATAGAGCAAAAATGCAAGGCTATTACTGGCCATACATGCAGAGATGCAAAACAAATATCAAGCGTTGCGAAGATTGTCAGCGGCATGGAAAAAAATACATGCACCTGGAGCACCGTTATCATCTTCAACCAGTGTGTGGCCTTTTGGAAAGTGGGGCTTAGATATTGTGGGCCATTTTTACCAGGTTCTGGACAAAGAAGATATTTAATAGTCGCAACAGATTATTTACAAAATGGACAGAAGTGAAAGCAGTACATATTCGCGACAAAGATATCTTTACATTCATATTCGAAAATATCATTTGCAGATTGGAATTCCTGCGCAGTTGGTATCTGATAATGGGAAACAATTGAAGGACAGAATATAGAAATTACTTAATGCATTCAAGATAAAATGTGGAAAGTCTACTCCTTTGTATCCACAAGCTAATGGTAGAAGCAACAAACAAAACAATTGCAGATATATTAAAGAAGAAATTGGAAGGACATCACAGAGCATGGTGCGAACAAGTACATAATGCAGTATGGGCTTATAATACAACTAGAAGAGAAGCTACTGGAATGTCACCTTTTTGTTTAACATACGGAGTTGAAGCGGTGTTACCAACAGAAGTTGTTATTCCGACAACAAAAAGAGAAGCTTGGGAGAAAAATCTTAGTGGGTTTGATCTTAAACAAACTTGATGAATTAGAAGAAAAGAAGAGAAAAAGCTTTACAACATATGGAGAATTATCAGCGAAGATTAGCCCGAGAATATAATAAACGTGTCAAAGTACGCGAATTCAACCAGGAGATTTAGTTCTGAGAGAGACACCAATATATCAGCGAGAAAATGGTGGAAAATTAGCGAAAAAATGGGATGGACCTTACATCATTAAGGAGATAGTTGGAACAGGAGCTTATAGATTAATGGATCCAGAAGGTAGAGATGTTGGTCATAGACTTGACAGACCATGGAACAGGTTGTACTTAAAAAGATATTATCGTAAGAAGCTTTGAGAAGTTATGGATTCTGAAAGAATAATTGCAAGATTTTCATATCAAAACAAGACCATGATGTGCGAAATTTTCGCAGAGATAATCACAGAACAATGACATAAAAGAAAGGGGCGAACCTTTATGGCGTACACCCTAGTTCGCGAATAAAATTTCGCAAGAGGCAAATGTAAGACCTAAAGTACGTCATATTAGGGGGTACCTGTTGCATGGCTCAGGGAAAGGCTACACCGCCACCGGAACCTGAGTCATGGAGATTTGGGGTCAATAAAGCCCATCAGGGAGAGGCACCTTGGACTATCAGCTTAAGCATATGACTTGGGTTGGGCGACTAAGGTAATAAGGACTCTCCCAAGGAGTGCAGATCTGATCAAGGCGCCGAGGTACACGGTTGAGTCAAGAGTACCAGGGACGTTTGAAGCGTACCTTGCCATTCTTGACAAGTCTTGGCTTATACTGCACTCGGTCTAAAGAAAACCCCACTTAGGGTGCAGTCTCGTAACCATAATCCCTATAGGTAAAAGGGATAAGAGGCTGCGAAAACAACTGGTTGTTGTTAAGACTGGATGGGAGGATCTAACCTTGTATGGTAGAAGTACGCCTCCTTGAAGGGGCAACCAGGGGGAAGATAAGGGCGACACCCTCCATTAGGGAGCTGATAAGTGTCTTAAGACGCAAATGTCACGAGGCTTTCTATTCGCAAGAGTATTAAGGCTTGTCATATTTGTGCAATAATCCTGAAGAGGCAATAATACAAAAGAAAAAGATAAGATGAGGTCAATGGGTTTTCGCATGAAAGTGCGAAGACGTCCTGCGATTTCGTCGCAAGACGACAATGTCATGGGGATATATTTTTGCAAGAATATTTAGGCCTGTCATATTGTCGCAACATTCCTGAAGAGGCCATAATACAAAAGACAAAGTTAAGGCAAGATCAATGGGTTTTTGCATGAAAGTGCAAGGACGTCCTGCGATTTTGTCGCAATGACAAGAGGTGGCATAATAAGACCTTTAATTAGGAAGGAAAAATAAGACCACATGACAAAACAAAATATTTATAAGTATTCACAACAGATCATTTCTCGTAAGAAAGATAATGAGAGGCAAGTATGGGAATCAGTAAACAAGAGGCATTATCTTTCTCGCAAGCAAAATACTAAAAGAGAGAATTAATTCCAAAGTTGGTTGAAGAATATTATTCGCAAGAAATAATAAAGACGAAACAATTCAAAAAGATAGACTAGATAAGAAGCTCTTCGCCAATGTTCACATTATCGCCAGTCCTTTCTTCATCTCGATTCTGATCTTCGCCAACAATAATTTTTTTAAGATGGACTTCTTTTTCGCCGCCATCTTGATTATCACCAGCAATTACTTCTTTAGAAGGGATTTCTTTTTCACTTATATCTTGATTAGCACCAGCAGTTGCTTCCTTGGAAGGGATATCTTCTTCATCTTCCAAAAGATCAGTCTCTCCACCACTTTCGTAATCATAATCACTGTCAGCTGGACGAGGAATTTCATCATCATCTACTTCCAAAGGCTCAATTGATGTAGGAGGAAGATATTTGGACAATAAAATATTATTCATAAGAACTTCAGCCCGGAGATGAACTTGACGAAGAAGTGCTCTCTGATGATTCCTATCTTGAATATCCTTAAAGTAAGCAAGATAATCAAGTCTTCTTTCTGCTCGGTCACGAGAACCAGTAAGGACAGAGACGAGTAGTGCGTTTTCTTTGCGAATTTCGGCATATTTAGCCTCCAAAATAGAAACGGAGGAATGAAGATTCTTCTCAGACTCTGCGAAAGGTAGAATACAAAATTTCATTAATATGAAGAACTCAGAAAGATATGACAAAAAAAAGATAGTTAAGGCAGTCAAACTATTATAATTGCCTTCCTTTTGCGAAATGAGATGTTGAATCAAGGATAGACAACTATTCTCCCAACGGTCCATTGCGTCATCAAATTTATCTCCAATTAAACCTTTAAGTCGAGACTGAAGATTTTTCTCTTTAGAAATAAGAAAGGCATTTTTCTTCGGAAGAGAAGAATAAGATTCTTCTAATTTGGAATATTGTTCTTTAAGTTGATTCGCCTTTACACTTAAAGATATTCTACCTTGAATGAGTGTATCTCTTTCAGCGATATATGACTCTGTTACTTCTTTAAGTTCATTTCTCAAAGAGCGAAGAGATTTCTCTTGGTCATCACATACTTTCTGAAGAATGCTAAGTTGTTGCGAAGATATCGCCATCTTGTTTAAATAAGTTCGCTTCTCTTGAGATAAGGTTTTATTCTCATCTGATAAAGTTTCCATCCCTAAATTAGCTTTAGTTAAAGAATAAGAAAGGCGAGATACTTCATTACTTAATAAATCTTGTTCCTGAACTAATTGGGTATTTTCATTGGTAAGATTATTTATATGATCAAGAGAATATGAATAGAGGTTATCTAATTGGTTATATTGATCCATCAAAATTTCTTTATCAACACGGGCTTCTTCAACGACAGATTCAAATTGATATCTCTTCATTATTCATTTCTGGTTTAAGGCTTAACATGCGAAAGAGGGATTTCAAGGATAATTAAATATGGGAAGGATAAAACCATTAAAAGGGTAAATTGAAGACACAGATAAGAATTTCATACCTCTCAATTCATCATTCTTCTTGCGAAGATTGTCACGATCCAACAAAACATTCTGAAGCTTTTGATTTTCGAGACGAAGAGCATTACATTCTTTTTCCAAAGCTGTCTGTGAAGCAGCTCTGTCAGAACCTAAATGCTTGCTCAAAATTTCGCAAACATTAGACTTGATAGGATCAATAGAAGACTTCTTTCCATCATCCAGGACTTCAGATAAAACTTTGAAAGCAATATCTATTCCTTCCACGGTTTCTTTCGAAAGAGGAAGAGACTCAGGTAGAGAACTGGCAGTGATAGAAGGTTGAGAAACATTCTCAATGGGAAGAGAAGAGGTTTTATTCATAAAAGGATTAACAAGGGGGGTTTGAACCATTGAAAGGTCAGCTGAAGAAATGAAGTCCGAGGCATCTTTTTCGCGAATTGGAGATAAAGGTTTATCTTGCGAAGATGTCGCATGAGATTTAGAAGAGATGAGTAAGTGGAATGGAACGGAAGTTGGAACAGTTTTAAGGTGGCGAGATTTCTTGAGAGGTTTACTGACATCCTTATCACCCTGCGAATTATAATCCAGATATGAAACAGAGGCAACAACATTGTTATTAGAAAAGGATAATGTTTCTTACTACCTTCTCATTCGCATACTTTCTTTTATGCGCAACAACCTTATGCTGCGGTTTGGGAATATTAGGGTTGTGCACTGTAAATTTAGTGTTGGAGGCGCTTTTGCTGAAATAACAAGAGTATGAGAATCACATAAACAACATCAAATAAGGCAAGAAACAAGATCAATTTCAGTAAAACCCATAAAGAAGAAAAAAGAAAACTAACCTTGATGAATCCATGGAAAACAGTAGCAGGAAGATTATTTCGAAGAAAATTACGAACGATGAAGATCTGCAAAAGAAATAATATGAAGATGAAGAAGAACTTAAAGAGATTGAAGAAGAAAGAAGAAAAGTTGCAATAACGGAATTTGCAGAAGAACGATGAAGTTGCAGAGAAAATAAAAAGAAAGAAAAAGAGAGTGAGAAAGAATATATATATAGAGGGATTTTTTCCTCGAGAAAATAAACACGATTAATACGGAAAGATATAAGCGGTTAAAAAGCAACGATTACAAAATACGTGTCAAGAAACAGATGAAAGAAAGAATACGTGTGATAAATGCAGAATATGAAGAGCAGAACAGCTGCGGCATTTCTCGCATCATTCTCTACTTCGCAGAAAATATATGAGAAGAGGCAAGATGTAGGATCAGAATCTCGCAACAATGATATCTTAGCGAAATTATCAACAATACAATACAACAGCGTCGCAGAACAATTTCAGAAATGATATAATAAACGACGTCAGCTAAAATCATGAGAAAGATGTGATGGTCCTGCGAAAATTAGAGAGTTTGCGAGATTAACATTTGTAAGGTTGCGAGAATGTCGCTAGCCATATTCGAAAATAAAGGACAGATTAGCTGTCATCCACTATGTATTTTCCTATAAATAGTCGTTCAGTTGTAAAGGAAGAGAGAGAGAGATCTTTTTGAGTAAGAAACAAGTAAATAGGAGAGAGAAAGTCTAGAGCAGAGATCATTCTTGATTCCTTTATCTTTTCTTGTAAGAACATTCAAAGATTGATCAATAAAATTAAGAGTGTAAACCTAAAAATGAGTTGAGTAATAATGAAATCATATGAGGGGTGTAGTGTAGGATTTTCTGCAACTACAGAATCTTCATCACAATATCCTTTTCAGGAATAGTCTTACTGTAATACCATGTATTTTTAGCCACTGTTTCGGGCCGGGTTATACCTGGATTAGTTAACCTTGTGTCTTAGGTTGTTGTTCCTTAGCCTTAACCTATGTGGGTGGATTGAACTAGAAAGGCTACAAGTTAGGGTGGAAGTAGAGTCACCTAAATTCATTTTAGTAATTAAGTAAAATGAATAGAAAATGAAAATACAATTAAAAGAATTAAAGAAAATAATAAATATTAGTTATGATTATTAACATTAGTATTATTAAGGTTTTATAACTAAAAGTTTAGGAAAAGAATTTTAGAGAGGAGAAAACTAAAAGCTAGGGAGAAGAAGCAGATAAAGCCAGGGTTTATTTTAGGGAGGGAGACCATGGAAAATCAGTGGAGAATCAATGGAATTGAGGTAGAATGTGAAACCCCTTCTCTTTTGGTATTTATTTTGTATGCCTTTGTATTATTAGGTTTCTGAAATTTAATTGAATAAATATGTATCTCTTATTGATGATCAGGCTTTTCCTATTGTTAGATAACATGATTAGGTATCTCTTGTTAAAATTTGAGAATTTTCCTACGCAAATTCTCCGTTGAATGTTCCTTGTAATTTGGATTGTGATTTCTGAAATTCTGGACAGTTTCGTTTTGTTATGGTTTTGATGTTCTTAGGCAGTCTTAATAATGTTAAAATGATTTTAGGTCTTAACAAAAGTTGTAGATAAATGTATTATCTTTCATTATGCTTTGGTTTTGCTTAAATTGAGACTAATATGAATTTATGGTGAATAGTTTGGTAAAATGATGATATCTGCCCAGATTTTGTAATGCTTTTGTAAAATCAATATCTTTTGATTGAGCCATTAGTTTGATGTGAAATATGGGTATGTGATAGATATATATGTCAGTAAAGTTCACCTAAAATTGAAGTCGATTGGATCAAGTTATCATTATGAAACCTATAAAATATAATTATGAACTAGTGTGTTTGCTTAAATGCTTAAAAGAATTACATCATTAGTTGGGGTTGTGAACTTATAAACTTGTTGATGAAGTGGTTTGGAATATCAAGATGTGTATTGTATTATAAAGTCATTTTTAAATAATTGCGTATCCTTGTTTGGATGGCGGTGCCCGTACCGAGGATATACAGATAGGTGGGGAACGACCCAAGGATACTCGTGCAACTGTAATATGAGTTTATAAATGAATGGATATACTTGTTTGAATGGCGGTGCCCGTAGCGAGGATACACAGATAGGTGGGGAACGACCCAAGGATACTCGTGCTACGGTAGATGAATGAATATATTTGTTTGAATGGCGGTGCCCGTATCGAGGATACACGGATAGGTGGGGAACGACCCAAGGATACTCTTGCAAGTGAGGTTGGCGGTACCGTACCGAGGATACACGGATAGGCGGGGCACGAACCGAGGATACTTGTGCATTTAAGAGGATTTGATAGATTGTGAGTTTAGTTGATAAATATGTACATGATTAAATCCTTGAAGTTACACCATATACTCATGTTGTGCGTATTGTCTTTGATTGGTTGACATGTTTGCTTATATTTGAGAAAGGGAATGCATTCTATTGAGTTGTCATCTCACTCCAATTGACATTCCTTGCAGATTTATGGAAGTTGGAAGTGGAAGCTAGAAATGAGTAGATTAGTGATTGCATTGTTTTTTTGTATTGTTTGAAGTGTAAATTGAAGTAAAAGAAATGTTTCGTTGAAAATGTTTTGAGCGGTGATTAATATATTCATATGCATCAATTCATGTATAAAAGTTTCAATTATGTTTGGTATAAAAGTGAATTAGCAAAAAAATAAATATATGCATAATTCTCGTTCCGACCCGTAACACTTTGAGTTTCGATCTCCATACGGGTTTGACCCTGATCTGGAACTCGGGGTGTTACACTTACCCAATGCAAAAGATGCATTAACAATTTCAGACACTTTGTGATTAAACTCATCAAATGATTCTTCATCTTCCATACGAAGGTTTTCCCAATTAGAATTTAGGTTTTGAAGCCTAGCTTTTTTCACAGGAATTCCCTTCAAATACGGTTTCTAAGATATCCCAGTCTTCTTTATACTTCATGCACGTAGTCACATGATGTTGAAGATCTGGGGTAATGGCATGTATGGTAGCATTTAAGCCGTCAGAATTTTGCTTTGCATCAAGGATTTCTTCTGAACTATATTTACCAATATCCTTAGGTATAGATACATCGCCTTCTGTATTAACCGGAGGATCATAACCATTAACAACACGTACCCATGTTTGAAAATTACGAGCTTGAAGAAAAGCACGGATAGAGATTTTCCACCACAAGTAGTTTGAGCCATCAAAGACTGGTGGTACATGTATGGAGATAGAATTTATGTCCACAGAGTCAGATCGCTACAAACACAGAATTATGAGGTCTTAAACGTGTTTTCCTGCTCTGATACCAATTGAAAAAGCGGGGGTCTAACAACCTCACCCAATATTTCTCTTAGCAATTTGTATGGACTAACTCCAATATACTTTCAAGAGAATCAAATATACAGTCAGACTCAATCTTAAGAAAAGTATATCAAAGAGTTATATCTCAATTCAATCTGCAATCTAATAAATAACATTTGCGAGCCCGATTGAATATAAGAGAGACAACTTGAACGGTACCAAAGACCAATGTTCAAGGATCAATAAATTTCAATCAACAACCAAAGGTTGGATTTACCAATTGATCGATTCAACGCACAACCTGTGATATTTCAAATATATAACAAAATATAATGCGGAAAAGAAATAACACAAACACCAGAAGTTTCGTTAACGAGGAAACCGCAAATGCAGAAAACCCCCAGGACCTAGTCCATATTGAACACACACTGTAATAAGCTGCTACAGACACTAGCCTATTAGAAACTAACTTAGGTCTGGACTGTAGTTGAACCCCAATCAATCTCACACTGATCCAAAGTACAGTTGAGCTCCTTACGTCTCTGATCCCAGCAGGAAACTACGCACTTAATTCCCTTAGTTGATCTCACCCACAACTAAGAGTTGCTACGACCCAAAGTCGAAGACATTAATAAACAAATCTGTCTCACACAAAAAGGTCTTCAGGAATAGATAAATCTGTATCCCACAGAAATACCTACGAGTTTTGTTCCGTCTTTTGATAAATCAAGGTGAACATGAACCAATTGATATACCAGATTTATATTCCCGAAGAACAACCTAGAAATATCAATCACCTCACAATAATCTTAATCGACTACCGAAACAAGATATTGTGGACTCACAAACGATGATACGAAGGTGTTTGTGACTACTTTTCTATCTTATCTATCGGAGATATAAATCTCAATTCAATCTTACGATTGCACTCAATCACGATAGAAACAGCAAGATCAGATCACGCAACTACAGAGAAAATAGTTGGGTCTGGCTTCACAATCCCAATGAAGTCTTTAAGTCGTTAACCTATAGGGTCTCGAGAGAAACCTAAGGTTAAAGGAGAATTGACTATATCTTACACAACTAGTATCACACAGGAGGTGTGGGGATTAGGTTTCCCAGTTGCTACAGTTATCCTTTATATAGACTCCAAATCGGGGTTTACAATCTAAGTTACCTTGGTAACAAAGCATTCAATATTCACCGTTAGATGAAAACCTGAAAAAGCGGGGGTATAACAACCACACCCAATATTTCGATTAGCAATCTGTATGGACAAACTACAATATACTTTCTAGAGAATCAACTAGACAGTCAGACTCAATCTAGAAAAAGTATATCAAAGAGTTTATATCTCAATCTCTCAATTTGATATATACTCAAGCAAATAGAAATCTGCGAGTCTTTATCAAATACTAGAGAGATAACTTGCATGGTACCAAAGACCAATATCCAAGTGTCAATCAATTTAAATCAACAACCAAAAGGTCGGATATTCTAATTGATTGAACAACGCACAACCTGCGATATTTCAATTATATAACAAAATATAATGCGGAAAAGAAATAACATAGACACCAAAATTTTGTTAACGAGGAAACCGCAAATGCAGAAAACCCCCGGGACTTAGTCCAGATTGAACACACACTGTATTAAGCCGCTACAGACACTAGCCTACTCTAAATTAACTTCGGTCTGGACTGTCGTTGAACCCCAATCAATCTCACACTGATCCAAGGTACAGTTATCCTCCTACGTCTCTAATCCCAGCAGGATACTGCGTACTTGATTCCCTTAGCTGATCTCACCCACAACTAAGAGTTGCTACGACCCAAAGTCGAAGACTTTAATAAACAAATTTGTATCACACAGAAAAGTCTACGGTAATAGATAAATCCGTCTCCAACGAATATACCTACGAGTTTTGTTCTGTCTTTTGATAAATCAAGGTGAATAGGAACCAATTGATAAACCGGACTTATATTCCCGAAGAACAGCCTAGTATTATCAATCACCTCACAATAATCTTAATCGACGCAGCGAAAAAAAAATTGTGGAATCACAAACGATGAGACGAAATGTTTGTGATTTCTTTTATATCTTGCCTATCAGAGATATCAATCTCAAGCCAATTATTACAATTGTACTCGTACGATAGAAACAACAAGATCAGATCACACAACTACGAGAAATTAGTATCGGTATGGCTTCACAATTCCAATGAAGTCTTTAAGTCGTTAGCCTGGTTTACAAGAAGAAACCAAAGGTTAAAGGAGAATCGACTCTAGATTGGCACAACTAGTATCACACAGAAGGTTTTGGGATTAGGTTTCCCAGTTGCTAGAGTTCTCCCTTATATAGTCTTTCAAATCAGGGATTGCAATCAATGTTAGCTTGGTAACAAAGCATTCAATATTCACCTTTAGATGAAAACCTGATTTAGATTCAAGCTAATATCTTTCAACTGTTAGATCGAAAACTAGCTTGTTACACACAAATGAAATGCACGTTTCTAGGCTTGTGTAACCGTACCCAAACTTGTACATTTGTTGGTTCAATAATAGTTAACCAAATGGTTATCCATATGATCACTTTCATATCAACCATATTCTTCTTCACCATAACTAGTTCAAATGACTCAAATGAACTAGTTAGAGAGTTGTTTAATTGCTTAGATCTTATGTAACTACATAAGACACAATCGAATCAAAAACGGTTTGATTCACTCGAATCGGTTCATGAACTTTATAGCCACGGTTTGCAAAAGCATTCCTTAGTTTATATAAACATGAGTTCAAAAACAACCAATTTTAGATATAACCTACTCAAGTTCGCGGACATAAGCTCACGGAAGGAGTTCACAAACTCCAGCAGAAATTCTCGGGTCGAGAACTTCCGCCAGTTCGCGGACTTGGCTCACGCCACATTCCGTTTCTCTTGATCAACAAAGTTCGCAAACTTTGGTTCAAGGAATAAGGACTTATATATATGTTTGTTTCCACAACAATGCTTATATCCTACCAATGGTTATGTAATCTAAACTCTCATTTCAATCATTGAAATATTCTCAGAGAACGTTATATAGTCGTTATTCACAAACCATTTTTCGTCAGAGCAATTTTCAAAGTGATTGAAACATAACATGGCATTCGTCACTAGGTAAAGATGAATTTGGCTAAAGCGAAAGCTTACCAACACATATTTCGAGAAATAGATAGGCGAGTCCTCGGCTCGAAATAGCAAATTTGTATAACCTAAGTATATATAGCAAAACGACTTTTGTCTCACGATAGGAGATAGATAGACTTTTGAGTGATAGATAAGTTCAAGTCTCCACATACCTTTTAGTCCATGAAGATCCACCAGTTCCTTGAGTAGTCCTTCGTCTTGTATGATGATTGCCATGGAGTTCTTGAGCTCAACTACACTTTTTATCCTAGTCTGAGACCTTAGATATAGTAGACTAGAAATCAAGACTTATAGTTTTGATCACTAACATTGACAAACATGCTTGAGATAGAAACACATGCGAGTTTGACCGAGCAATGCTCTAACAATCTCCCCCTTTGTCAATTTTAGGGACAAAACTATCAATACATATGGAATACAGAAAATAAATAAATAAACTTTTGTAGATGCTATTCCATACACCTAATCTTCAACATTGCTTGAAATCTTCGTCACTTCCAAGTACTCCAATGATCCAAAAGGTTGTAAGTTCAGCATCATCGTTGTTGAAAATCCATAGCTATAACAACGAGAAAACAAGAGTTCTCAATCATTGTTATACAGTGTCATAGTATCATTACACAGCGTCAAAGTTCAATTATATCACAACTTCAATAACAATACTATGGTGATATGTATCACTCCCCTTTAGTCAATACTCCATCTCACATGGAAACCACTCCCCCTTACATAATGATCCGAAAACCATATGTATTTGTAGTGTAAACTACATATTAATTCTCCACCTTTTTGTCAATACAATTGGAAAAGGTACAAGAACGTGATCCTAATGAAAATTCCGAAAGAGACATTTCTTGACCAAAAGAAAGCAAAAATATATCATCTTATTTAGATGCAGTCATAAAGACGAAGCTAAATGCATTCATCAAGGAGTTTGTAAAGATACAAGATAACCCCTATAATATTCCACAGCCACACTCCCCACAAAGATTTGGCAATTAAGCGCAAGTTTAAAAATAACTCTCCCCCATAAAATGTCATTCCCGAAAGAACAACAAGAGCAACCTTAATTTCGAAAGAAAAGAAGGATTTCTTTGGACATAACAAATCATATACAAGTATGTATTTGAACCCAAAAATATTCAATTAAACCAACCACAAGAGAACCCATGATTAATTTAATCGACAAATGCTCAACATAAGTGAACTTATGGAGACTTAAAAACATACAATTAGATTAATCACAAGAGAACCCATAATTAATCTAATCGAAATACACAACCAAACTAATCACAAGAGTAATCAATTTAATTGATCATGCTCGACATAAGAAAACTTACGGAGCAACAACTAAATAACCAAACAAGATGATTAATTTAGTTGAATATGCTCGACATAAAGTACCTCATAGAAAAACAACATAGCTAATCATAAAAATAATCAACTTGGTCGTTCTATGCTCAACATAAGACACTTTACGGAGCCTCACAGTAATACATAAAATATGGATCAGGGAAGATCAATACTGCGGAATACACAAGGATTCATTTTATTTTCCATCACTATTCGCATAACGACATTCAATAGACATAATCCTTGCAAACAAAAGATTTTAACCTATCTTCCATCAATAATTGACATAATAGGCTTAACTTTTGTATTTGTCGAAAGTCTATTCATTCTTTTATCAATACATGCATATCGACATACGAAAGACTTTACTTTTGACAAGGTATGGGACAATCATAGTTCACGGACGTAAACACACATATCCCATAACAAATTTGCAATATATAAAACCATAAAGATTAATACTGCAAAAATCATCCTCCAAACAAATTTAGAATTTAAACCAATAAATCCAAAAACATGAAGATGAAAACATTGGACATAGCTATGTGTAAACACAATAATGGCTAATCCAAACTTTAGTTATTCTTCTAAAAAAAACAAGAAAATAGAAGATTTACTAGGCAAACATAAACAAGAAATCAACAAGCTAAGGAACAAAAGCAGACTCCAGTGCCATGGCTGAACACGAACTAAGGTCAAATAGACGGTTCAGGATCCTCACGAGTCTTGGCGTCTTTGAG
This sequence comes from Papaver somniferum, assembly GCF_003573695.1. Taxonomy (NCBI): domain Eukaryota; kingdom Viridiplantae; phylum Streptophyta; class Magnoliopsida; order Ranunculales; family Papaveraceae; genus Papaver; species Papaver somniferum. The sequence continues at coordinate 56,285,589 of NC_039364.1, read as the reverse complement.
CTCGTGATTAGAAGCATCCATTGCATCTTCAGAGAAGAGATTCTCTTTATGAAGATCATTGATGTGAGATTTTATGGGACAAAGATCAGTTGAAACCTTTTTCAACTCAGTTTTCAACACATCAAGACTTTTCAGAGTATCAACGAGTTGCAGTTTTGCTTCCTCAAAATACTTAAGAAAGTCATGGACCACTTCAGCAGAAATCATATCATCCTTTTCAACATTCTCATGAGTATATGCATAGTAACACGAGGCATTGGGATGATTTTCATCTACAAGGGTTCTTTTCTTCCTCCCTTCGGATTCAAAACCAATACCTTTATCAAGAAAGCCTTTAGCAAAACTACACGATTGTGAAGAGGACGACATTCTTGATAAACCAAGATAACCTAGAGTACGCAAACGTGACTCAGAGGTTTGGTATTTATATGGTTTCTTAGGGAAGAAGACCTTTAAGGTTCGCAAACCGTTGACTCGTGATGGTAACCCGTGTACACATACGAATACAACATGGCCCATAAAAAATAAAACAACAAAAGAACTTTTGCTACATGAGAATTCATAAATGGATCAATAAATTCCTTACCATGGGAGTAATTTAGAGCACAAGTGCAGCAGTCCACAAAGTTGCAAAATAATTTCATAAAGAGAGAAACGATACTGGACAACACAAATACTTCTTAGGCAATATTGTCTACAAACACTAGTTTAGCTATAAACGATAAGAGGATAGCTCAACTAAGCAGAACACCAAATTGCCATAGTATACCTGATTTTTACACATCTTTCTCAACAGGAATTTTACGAGCAAGTTCTTAAACCTTATGATTAATTAGCACAAGTATGAGCTCTGAGCTCATTAAAAGAACTGTGTTTATGATCAAGTCTTTTTTTTATTCTGAATCTAGAAGGAGATCCCTTTTTATGTGAGAAATTATCATAAAACTTACTGTCATCAAAATACGAAACATAGTTAGAGTTCTTACCAGAAGAATTTTGACTGCGGAGGATGACAACCTGTCGACAATTTCTTTATATCCTTCAATTATCTCTATCAGGTTATTTCTCATATCATCAATTTTTTTTCTTTCTTCTGGAATTTCGTTCACATTAAGGGAAATGTTATTTCCAGAGGAAATGACTTGATCTTTCCTTGGACAATTCTTTTTAAGACTCCTATTCTGCTTTAGAGCATTTGAGGAACTCATTGAACTGACCTTCCTGGTAACATACACAGGGTAAGTACGAAAACCAACTGGTTTAGACATACGAATGTCAGTTACACCTTTGAGAATTAAGTTTAAGGTGTGTTGAAGTTGAACCAAGGAGGTTTTATTCAACCTAGAGTTTCTCTTTTGTTTAGCGGAGCCTTTTGCATCGCAAAAGAGGCATACTTTCTGATCACAAGAGTGATTAGACAAGGTAGTCTTAACATCCTCGTTAGGAGATTTCTTCCTTCCATGTGATGTGGAACATCCTTGATCAATGGGAAATTCATACGCATTCTTTTAAACAGGAAGGGATTCCAATTTTACTTCTGGAGCTGGAATGTTTTCAGACGTAGCAGAAGTGCTTGGTATATTAGACTGCTTAGAGCATCCTTGAATAGAAAGTTTACTCAAGCGATGTTCAATTTCCAAAGCATCCTTTTTGAGGATAGCCTCAAGAGTCACGTGAAGAATGATCTTCAGTATTTTCTTTGAATTTGCAGTCTCTTATTACACCAAGCAGAACATCGACATGGTGTTTTAACCGATTAAATCTATCGGCTTGGATTCTAGCAAGACTTAGAATCAAGACACTCTCTCCAGTTGTTTCCCGTTCATTTAGAGAGATAGACTCTTTTGAAGGGTAATCGGAAATACTCATGTCCGAGCCTGTCTGTCTTGTTGGAACACATGGTTCGTCTATATTCGAGATTGAAGAATCTTTCTCTTTAATAGAATTGGACAAGACAGAGCCTTAGGCGTTTATCAGAGATACTATCGTCCATCCTCAGATCGCTACAAACACAGACTTGCAAGGTCTTGAACGTGTTTGCCTGCTCTGATACCAATTGAAAAAGCGGGGGTATAACAACCACACCCGATATTTCGCTTAGCAATCTGTATGGACAAACTCCAATATACTTTCTAGAAAATCAACTAGACAGTCAGACTCAATCTAAAAAAAATATATCAAAGAGTTTATATCTCAATCTCTCAATTTGATATATACGTCACTACACCGTATTGCCCGATTTGAGAAATGTTGATTTTTGGGTTCGAGACACATATAAATGTCTTTAGTGCTTCCACTCATATAAGAGTCTCAAATTAAAATATGAGTTGCTTTAATTCTGATTTTTCAACTACTCATATAAGTGTCTTAAAATACTCATAAAGTGTCTTAAAATATGCAATATTTATAATTTTATAATATTATTTAATTTACAAGATCTTTTAATAGCTTCAATATTATGATTTATAATTTTTTTTTACTTTTAATTTTGATTTTATTTACCTCCCAAACTCCAAAAATCCCCCAAAAGTCCCTCTCTTTTCAATTTTCTAAGTCACTCTCACATTGATTTCCCTCTCAAATTTCCCACCATATCTTTGTCTCACAAAAAATCATTTGAAATTAAATTCATATGCAATACCAATTACTTCCCACCATTTTTACTTCCCTCCATTTATTTCCAGGATATTTTCAGATTATTATTAAAATACTCCCAGGCACCGTAACACGTGCACCTCCTTAAGACAAGAAAAAAAGAAGATGACATCTCATTCCATTTCGCTTTCTCCTCTTTCTTCCTCTTTCTCCTCTTTCTCCTCTCTAAGAAAAATGGAGATAAACTGATTTTGATTTTGTGAACATAGATCAAACCCAGTTACAGAATCCTCTGTTACTTATCTAAATCATCAAAGTCATTAACTGATTTTGTTTTTGTAAACTTAGAAAGCGGTATAAAAAACCCTATTTACAAAAATCAAAATCTTTGATTTTGTAAACCTGGAAATTAATTTTCACTCTTAGCTTGAAACTCTTAGTAAAAGATTGAATTTTTAGAAGTAAAAACCCTAGAAGATCTCTAACCTCAGGTATGGAAAAAACCCTTTTACTGAAATCAAAATTATCTTTGATTTGTAAACCCTAGAAATTTGATTTCTAATCTTGTGTTTGAATCTTGCAGAAGAAGATCGAAATGCAAATTATAGAAGTTTCAAGTACAAATCCTTGAAGATTCAGGTATAATCTCTAACCTTATTACATGTTATTTCCGATCTATTTTTTATTTTTTTTGATATCTCAAATATTTTTTATGTTTTGTATGCAGCTAAGAAGTTTTGGATTTGTAGAATCCTCAAGGTTCTACTGTGAAAATAATATTCCCCCTATGTTTTGGTTTTTACTTTCCTATGTTCTTTACTGGGTTATTTTGTTTTAGGACTTCAGGTTTCATTTCCTTTTAGTTTGATGTATATTAATAACACACAGTTTTTCTTTTTCAACAGCTTAAAGTGGGTATGTTTCAAAGCTTTTCATGGATCTGTTATGGGATAAGGTTCATACAATCAATTTTTTGGCCTGCATTTTACTACTGATTTGGATTATAGGTCTAAATTGCTGCTTGTTTGATTGCAAGGAAACAATTAGAATCACTAAAGCAACAATCTAAATTACTCGTTATCCTGGTGTAAGTCTTATCACATTCTCAAATAAACTACCAACTGTTTAGAGTTCACTCTTATCGTGTAGTTAATTAATGCTATATATGTCTGTCAGTTTAATCCTAATTTTGTGTTTCAATATGTTTTTGCACAGGTTTCTGCCTACGATAACAACATACACAGGAAGTTATAGGAGCTTGAGGGCATGGGCCAATGTTTTCATGGTAATCATCACTACACCTTATTCAAGAATTTGTAATACGGGAAAGTCACATTCATAAACTTTATGTCGTCTAAGTGTTTGTTGAATGTTTATGTCTCAGTTTAGTGAACTTTTGTGTCCTAGCAACTACTGATGTAAATTAACCATTACGTGTCCTTACACAATTACTCCTTGTCAATAGCTTATGCAAGTACCAACATGAGATAATGTACATACACTTGTAGCAGTGTAAGCTGTTTGGAAATTAGATTTGACCATGTTTCATTTTAACTCTATATGATAAGTTTCTTGACTTTACTGTAACAGCTATTGCTGCTATAATCTTCCTAAGGGACTTGCATTTCTTTTTCAGGTAAGAGGTTTCTTTGTCAAGTAGCTATGGACTTATGGTGTTGTCATGCCTGAACACCATTGGCAGTTTCAGATATTTTTTCTTTCCTTCTCTTTTAGGAGGCAGAAATGGTGAAAACTACAGTACCCTGTAATAAATCTGGATGGGAATAGGTAAGACAGAGACTGAACTGGGTAATGAGACAAATCTGTAATTCTTACATTACCGCGAATTACTGTAATTAGATAAGAATGTGAATTCATTGACTAAAATGGTAGACTTGTAGGCAGAGTAGAATCTTAACCAAGCAATCAAAACAAATTTGATACGTTCTCGTCCACTTTGGTGTCTCTTATGCGTTCTTCATCACTTTGTCTGGTGTCGACCAATCTTATCAAACTAAACAAGAGTAGTCTTCGGTTAGCATTTAGGAGTGGAGTATAATAATTTGTATTCTCTTAAAGGGCCACTCGCACTAAAATGATTAACAAATTTCTTATAATCCTACTGGTAGTATTTTTTGGTTTTGTGCTTGTCGTAGCTTTTACATGTCTATTGTATTTGCATTATACTAACTGAGTTAACATCTTAATACAATCTGGGCTTTAGCTCTCTCCGATAACTTGAGTTCAGTTGGTGGTTGCTTGTTTCTCACAAGCACTTAAAGTATCTCCTGTGCACAAGCTTAGTACTGATTTTCATTCGCTTCTCTATTTCTATTTTTATGTATGTTTATATTAGAAGTTGACTGAAAGTCCACCCACGTTTTATATGCATTCTATATGACTAATAATTTTTTTTTTCTTGTTATCCTTCAAATGGGAATCCACGCCTCCTAGATTCTTTGCATTACATGAACCCCTATTAGAAAGTGAGAAATTATTCTATGATGGACCGGTCTCTCAATGTTCTAACTTGAGTGGAAGCAGGACCTACTCTGAGGTGAAGATGAGCAAAATACCCGACTGTTGTTGAACTTTGATGGACACACATTATGTGTAACCTTGAAAATATGCCTATCCTTGTTCTCGCATTCTAAAGAGAGAACATTCTGTTTTTTTTTTCAGGTTGACGGAATTCAAGGTATTTTGACAGCATACGCCGACGCCCTGCATAATGTACAATTGATATAATGTATTATGCTGTATTTAGAAATTGATGTACTCTCACTTGGGAGATTTGGTTCCTTACACGAGGCTGTAAGTAATTGGTAGTGCTTTGTCACTGTGAGTCATTTAGTTTTAGTCGATTAATTTGTAATGAAGTAGCGCCATGAATGATAACACCTTAACTTTTTTAATCAGGTTGGAGTTGGTTTGATGGTGTTTCAACATTTTGGAGGAATCAATGGAGTTCCATTTTACCTAAGCCACGTATTCACCTGTTGGGTATAACTCAGTTCTAATCTTTGATTTTAACCTTTTGTTCAACTGAAAATGGTAGTATTTGTTTTGATATTTTCTTGTTTGTGTTGTCATTGAAGATTTTGAGTCTTGGATTTTGTTTGTGAGCTGAGAGAGGGGTTAATATATTAAGTTTCAACTTAATATTGTTGTCTTTTCAGTATAGATTGAGTGTTAAAATAATTTTTGAAACTAAAAACTTGTGTTTCTGCTTTAGTTGTCCACGAAAGGTGATATGTGTATTTTGCTGTAACTACTAATGTCCTTTTATCATGTGTAAGTTATTTTTCTTTTAGTGTTGTGAAATATGGTGGTCATACATATAGTTTACCCACCCTCAGCGGTATCCTTTTAGCTCGTGGTACTGAAAGAACTCCTCTATTTTAAGCCATGTATGCTTTCTTTCGTGGCTACCTATACACATGTTCTTATTTCTTGCTTTGATTTACTTTTCAGGTTGATTGCTTCCATGCACTGCGGAGGATCGAGCCTTTTCAAGCAAGGACTTTCTTCGTTTGTAAGCATCCACTTGAAATGTTCTTTCTGCTTACGTCTTGGTCCCTCTTGTCCTAACAGTTTAATGACAAAATTATCATACAATTATATCCCTGCTTCTTTCTCGAAAACCAAATCATACCCCTGCTTGCTGGTGTAGTTTGATAACAATTACCAACATACTTCTGCGATTATACAAAAGTTCAGAATTTCTGTTGTCAAGTCATGGAGTGTTATCATCCACTCTTTTCTAGGTGAGCCTAATCACATGTAATCCTCATTATCCCTCTAAGTTGTTCATCCTTACATATTATGGAAATATTCAGTCTTCGTGTTTTTTATCCACATACTTCATTCGTTCAGGGTTTACTACCTGAAGCATGCATTCACGATGAAGTGTTACTCTCAGCTTTCCTCAATCAGTTATCAACAGTCTCGCCTGGTCTATTACCAAATTTGTCCGCTTCCGTTCGTGAGATACAAGAAAAATTCAGGTCCTTACTGAATTTCTATATCTTTCATGACATGGGTATCATGATTTTCAACCTGGATAATGGCCTATACTGAGAAGAGTTATAGTAGGCCCCTGTTTTACAGGTTACCATGTAGTTATCAATGCAATGGCTAATATGAACGGTTGAGTTTTTATAGCATAAGCCATGATAGTTTTGTCACTCTTTCTTGAGTGATAGTTTTGTCACTCCACATTATCTTTGAGTTGCGGCAAAGATAATGTGGAGAGGACCCAAAAGTCAGACTCAACAAGATTTCCGTCTTAAGTATCATTGTTGGTCTTCCGGTTAGTTCCCCCTAGTCAAATTCGATTTCATATTCTATGAAGCATTTTATTGAACAAGGTTAGACTTTATATCATGGAAAAAAAAAACAGAAAATCAGTTGAGTTTTATACCATGGAAAAAAAATAGCAAAAGTTTTGGATTACTGGATACAAGAAACTGTCTTTAATTTTACTAGATTTATTTCCATTTGTATTATGTAGGGTTTCTGATATTCTTTATGATGATGCTCAAACTTGTGTCTTCATTTGCTTGTTTGAACTGCAGTTGAGGCCAAAGAAAAAGATCAAGTAGATGCAATCCTGAAAATTTTGGTGGGTGCATAGCCGGAGAATTTGTTTTCTAGCATCTTAATTGGTACTTTTACTTCCAAACAATTAAAATTGTGTGTTCTACTCAAGAATATCATATTTGAAATTTGTGTAACAGGTCTAGTTTTAGTATCACATATCGAATCATGTCTTTCAAGCCAGGTAAAATTCTTGAAATCAATTATTCATCTATGATGTTCTTGATAAGGATCCCTTTGATCTGATTTGGAAATTTCTTTGTTTGTAGGTGTAAAAGCTAAGCCTTTGAAGCAACCCAAGGCACAACATAAAGAATATGATGAGGTATGACTATATACTTTTTTATCTTGAAGTTAGTACAATAATTATTTTAGAAGCTTGACCGTTCTGTTACCACTTACCATTAAGCAACCGATCCACATAACTTATCCATTCAATGTGCTTCAACCAATGAAATTTGAAATATTTGAATCTGAATCTGGATTTTAACATACCTATTTTATGTCATTGGGGTATTGATTTCCTGTATGTTTCCACAACTGTTAATCCACTTTCAGAAATGAAAACTATCTTTTGACCTTTTCTATTGTCTCTCTCTTTGCAGACTGACTTGGCGAATCTTCAGAAGAGTTAAGAAAAGGGAAACTTTATGTTTGTAGAGACAGGCCTGTTATCCATAGTTTATTTTGTTAGAATTCAGTCATTTTATATCTATAATTGTATTGATTGATTGTGTGGATGGATTCATATGTGATAATGGAATTGATTGAATAATGGTTTCATATTTGACTGGGAATGGAGTGGCTAGATACCTATATTCTGGTACAGGAAATCAAATGTGCAGGTCCAGGAAATTTTGAATATATAGTATAACCTTTTTTAAGATTCTTATTTGAGACGGATATAAGTGTCTCCTCAATTAATTTTTGTGTCGCTTAAAATGATCAGAAAAATAAATTTGGTTCACTTAATAAATCGTCGGTAATTATTTATGCGACACATACAAAGTCTCAAAAAATAATTAAGAGACATTTATAAGCGTCTTTTAAATCCGTCTCAAAGCATTCCCTACGCCAAAATTGAGACACTTATATGTCTCAAAAAATAATGACAACACATATATATGTCTCAAAACCGTCGATTTAGTGTAGTATACTCAAGCAAATAGAAATCTAAGAGTCTTTATCAAATACTAGAGAGATAACTTGGATGGTACCAAAGAACCAATATCCAAGTGTCAATCAATTTAAATCAACAACCAAAACGTCGGATATTCTAATTGATTGAACAACACACAACCTGTGATATTTCAATTATATAACAAAATATAATGCGGAAAGGAAATAACACAGACACCATAATTTTGTTAACGAGGAAACCGCAAATGCAGAAAAACCTCGGGATCTAGTCCAGATTGAACACACACTGTATTAAGCCGTTACAGACACTAGCCTACTCCAAATTAACTTCGGTCTGGACTGTAGTTGAACCCCAATCAATCTCACACTGATCCAAGGTACAGTTATGCTCTTACGTCTCTGATCCCAGCAGGATACTACGTACTTGATTCCCATAGCTGATCTGTCCCACAACTAAGAGTTGCTACGACCCAAAGTCGAAGACTTTAATAAACAAATCTGTATCACACAGAAAAGTCTACGGTAATAGATAAATCCGTCTCCCACGAATATACCTACGAGTTTTGTTCCGTCTTTTGATAAATCAAGGTGAACATGAACCAATTGGTAAACCAGACTTATATTCCCGAAGAACATCCTAGTATTATCAATCACCTCACAATAATTTTAATCGACGCAGCGAAAAAAATATCGTGGAATCACAAACGATGAGACGAAGTGAATGTGATTTCTTTTATATCTTGCCTATCAGAGATATCAATCTCAAGCCAATTATTACAATTATACTCGTACGATAGAAACAGCAAGATCAGATCACACAACTACGAGAAAGTAGTATCGGTCTGGCTTCACAATCCCAATGAAGTCTTTAATTCGTTAACCTGGTTTAGAAGAAGAAACCAAAGGTTAAAGGAGCATCGACTCTAGCTTAGCACAACTAGTATCACACAGAAGGTGTGGGGATTAGGTTTCCCAGTTGCTAGAGTTCTCCCTTATGTAGTCTTTCAAATCAGGGTTTGCAATCAATGTTAGCTTGATAACAAAGCATTCAATATTCACCATTAGATGAAAACCTGATTTAGATTCAAGCTAATATTTTGCACGTTTCTAGGCTTGTGTAACCGTACCCAAACTCGTACATTTGTTGGTTCAACAATAGTTAACCAAATGGTTAGCCATATGATCACTTTCATATCAACCATATTCTTCTTCACCATAACTAGTTCAAATGAGTCAAATGAACTAGTTAGAGAGTTGTTCAATTGCTTAGATCTTATGTAACTACACAAGACACAATTGAAGCAAAAACGGTTTGATTCACTCGAATCGGTTCATAAACTTTATAGCCACGGTTTGCAAAAGCATTCCTTAGTTTATATAAACATGAATTCAAGAACAACCGATTTTAGATATAACCTACTCAAGTTCGGCGGACTGGGTTCGTGGACTTAATCTCATGGAAGGAGTTCACAAACTCTAGCAGAAATTCTCGGGTCGAGAACTTCTGCCAGTTCGCGGGATGAGTTCGCGGACTTGGCTCACGCCACATTCCGTTTCTCTTGATCAACAAAGTTCGCAAACTGTGGTTCAAGGAATAAGGACTTATACATATATGTGTTTCCACAACAATGTTTATATCCTACCAATGGTTATGTAATCTAAACTATCATTTCAATCATTGAAACATTCTCAGAGAACGTTATATAGTCATTATTCACAGACCATTTTTCGTCAGAGGAATTTTCAAAGTGATTGAAACATAACATGACATTCGTCACCGGGTAAAGATGAATTTAGCTAAAGCGAAAGCTTACCAACACATATTTCGAGAAATAGATAGGCGAGTTAAACTCGGCTCGAAATAACAAATGTGTATAATCTAAGTCTATATAGCAAAACGACTTTTGTCTCAAGATAAGAGATAAATAGACTTTTGAGTGATAGATAAGTTCAAGTCTCCACATACCTTTTAGTCGATGAAGATCCACCGGTTCCTTGAATAGTCCTTCGTCTTGTATGATGATTGTCATGGAGTTCTTGAGCTCAACTACACTTTCTATCCTAGTCCGAGACCTTAGCTATAGTAGACTAGAAATCAAGACTTATAGTTTTGATTACTAACATTGACAAACATGCTTGAGATAGCAACGCATGCGAGTTTGACCGAGCAATGCTCTAACAAAACCTGATTAGATTCAAGCTAATATCTTTCAACCGTTAGATCGAACTTAGCTTGTTACACACAAATGAAATGTAACTTCATTTAGTTTTGAGTAACCGTACCTAAACGTGTTCACTTAGTTGGTTCAACAATAGTTAACCAATGGTTAGCCATATGAGCACTTTCATATCAACCTTATTCATCTTCATCATAACTAGTTCAAATGACTCAAATGAACTAGTTAGAGAGTTGTTCAATTGCTTAGATCTCATAGAAGTATACAAGATACAATCAAAGCAAAATCGGTTTTGATTCACTCGAATCAATTCATGAACATATAGCCACGGTTTGCAAATATTGCATTCCTTATTATATAAATGTTTTAGTTCATGAATATACCGATTTTAGAAAGTAACCTACCTAAGTATGAGAACAGGTACGCGTACATAAGTAATCGGATTGAGTTTGTTTTTCACTTTCATACTCCAACAGAAATTCACGGACGTGAACTTTCCGCTAGTACGCGTATGGGTACGCATACTCACCCTGATTTCCAACAACCGCCAGTACGTGCACGTGTACGCATACTTGGGTTCCCGGTTTTGGACTTTTACACAAATATGAGAACACACTATGTTTATATCCAAAGATGGTTACATGTTCTAAACTCTCATTTCAATCATTGAGACTTTCTTAGAGGATATTATATAGTTGTTATTCACAAACCATTTTTCATCAAAGCGATTTTTAAGTTATTGAAATAATCAACATGACTTTCGTCACGAATAAAGATGAACTTGGACAAAGCGAAAGTTTACCAACACATATTTCGAGAAATAAATAAGCGAGATAAACTCGGTTCGAAATAGCAAATATGTATAATCGAAGTCTATATAGCAATACGAATTTTGTCTCAAGATAGGAGATAGAATAGATATACTTTTGAGTGATAGTTAAGTTCAAGTCTCCACATAAGTTTTTGTCGATGAAGTTCCACCAGTTCCTTGAGTAGTTCTTCGTCTTTGCATGATGAACGCCGTGGAGTCTAGAGCTCAACTAAACTTACTATCCTAGTATGAGACTTAGCTATAAGTAGACTAGAAATCAAGGCTTATAATTTTGGCAACTAAACTTGACAAACAAGCTTGAGATAGCAACGCTTGCGAGTTCGACCGAGCAGTGCTATAACATCATCAATCTCGATATTCCTCCAGAAGAAACCTCAACCACATTGGAGGATAAAATGGATTTCTCTTTGCTCTCTGGAAATTCTTTTTCTAATTTTGCAGGTTCCACCATATGTCTAAAAGCCTGCACAGATGTCATGTATAAATCTTCCTCAAGTTTGACATGTTCTTATTGTACTCTCAGAGGTCATGAGTTATCAAAATGTTTCAAGTACAAACATAAGATAAGATATGTCAACAAACTTCAACGAAGAGCAAATCGATTAGCTAACAAGCTCAAACTTGTTCAGGAATCGACTGAGGTATGTAATCTTAGCTCCTCTTCAAAGAAGTTAATTTCCAAAGATGTGTCTAGACCTTTAAGAAAAAGATATTGGTCTGAACAGTCTATGAAACAGATAACTAATTCCATTCAAGAAAGGTATGGTGGACAGATTTTTGTTGTCCACCCCAGCACAAAGTAATTGTGTTAAGTGTCTTGTCTCATACACCTGGTTCAAAAGAGACAAGAGTTCACACTCCACAAGCTTTAGAAAATGTGTTCTTTCTTGGTTTTGTTGTTGAGTTGTTTTTACTTTTTTGGAATTCTTCCATCTTTTCATATCTTATTGATATCGAAAGGACTCTTCTCTATTTTATCAATAAAAGAGGGTTAAAATAGACAATTGTTCCTTTTTTAGGGTAAGAGTTGTGCGTACGTGAATCCTTTAAGCGTATAAGGTTCCGTAACCCTATATTCCTTTTTCCTTCCTTAAGAAACTCTTTTATCATAAGTTTGCTTGTAAAGCTTGTTTTGAGAAATTCCTCTCACAAACCCATAATGTTATGGAGACTCCAAGCATCACAACTTCTGATGGAAAAGATGTTAATATGATTTTTAAGCCATCAATCATGAAGGAAAAAGTTGTTCCTCCTGTTCACTCAAATTTGAAAAGAAAAAGGAGGAATGTGAGAAAACCAAGGGTTGTCCCTTCTGAAAATGCGGGGGTCTAACAACCACACCCAAAAATTCGTTTGGAAATCTGAGAGGACTTACTCCAATACACTTTCTATAGAATCAACTAGACAGTCATATTCAATCTAGAATAGAGTATATCAAATAGTTTAATATCTTTAACTCTTAATTCAATCCGCAATCAGCAAATAGAAATCTGCGAGCCCGATTGAATATAAGAGGATTTACTTGAACGGTACCAAAGACCAATGTTCAAGTGTCAATCAATGTAAATCAACAACCAAAGGTTGGATATTCTAATTGATTGATCTTAACGCACAACCTGTGATATTTCAATTATATAACAAAATATAATGCGGAAAAGAAATAACACAAACACCAGAATTTTGTTAATGAGAAAACCGCAAATGCAGAAAAATCCCGGGACCTAGTCCAGATTGAACACCACACTGTATTAAGCCGCTACAAACACTAGCCTAATACCAATTAACTCCGGACTGGACTTTAGTTAAACCCTAATCAATCTCACACTGATTCAAGGTACAGTTAGGCTCCTTACGTCTATGATCCCAGCAGGATACTACGCACTTGATTCCCTTAGCCGATCTCACCCACAACTAAGAGTTGTTACGATCCAAAGTCGAAGACTTGATAAAAAAATCTGTATCATACAGAAAAGTCTATAGGATTGAATAAATATGTCTCCCACAGAAATACCCAAGAGTTTTTGTTCCGTGTTTTGATAAATCATGGTGAACAGGAACCAATTGATGAACCAGACTTATATTCCCGAAGAACAACCTAGTATTATCAATCATCTCGTAATAAACTTAATCGACTAGCGAAACAAGTTATTGTGGAATCACAAACGATGAGACGAAGGTGTTTGTGACTACTTTTCTATCTTGCCTATCGGAGATATAAATCTCAAGCCAATTTTACAATTGCACTCAATCACGATAGAAACAACAAGATCAGATCACGCAACTACAAAGAGAATACTTGGGTTTGGCTTCACAATCCCAATGAAGTCTTCAAGTCGTTAACCTACAGGGTCTCGAGAAGAAACCTAAGGTTAAAGGAGAATCAACTCTAGTTATGCAACTAGTAACACACAAGAGGTGTGGGGATTAGGTTTCCCAGTTGTTAGAGTTCTCCTTTATATAGTTTTCAAATCAGGGTTTGCAATCCAAGTTACCTTGGTAACAAAACATTCAATATTCACCGTTAGATGAAAAACCTGATTCAACCAAGCTAATATCTTTCAACCGTTAGATCGAACTTATCTTGTTACACACAAATGAAATGTACCCTCATTTAGGTTTATGTAACCATACCCAAACGTGTACACCATGTTGGTTCACAAATAGTTAACCTTCAAATGACTCAAATGAAACTAGTTAAAGAGTTGTTCAATTATTATATTCTCATGGATTTATACAAGAACACAATTGAAGCAAAATCGGTTTGATTCACTCTAATAAATACATGAAGATTATAGTCACGATTTGCAAAGATTGCATTCCTTAATAATAAATGTTTAAGTTCATGTACACTACCGATTATAGACAGTAACCACTTAAGTACGCGTACTTAAGTAACCGTTTTTTTGAGTTTGGTTTTTCAAAACTCAGCAGAAATTCACGGACGTGAACTTTCCGCCAGTACGCGTACTGAATGAGTTGGTTTTGAAATTCCAACATCATCCGAAATTCACGGACGTGAACTTCCGCCAGTATGCGTACGGGTACGCATACTTATCCAGCCTCCTTCAACCATTTTGTATACACATAAGTATGCATACTTTAGGTTCCCGGTTTTGGAGTTATACACAAATGTGCGAACACACTCTATGCTTATATCCAAAGAAGGTTACACGATTCTAAACTCCTTGTTTCAATCATTGAAACATTCTTCTATAATGAAAATACTCGTTTTCACACACTATTAGCATCAAAACGATTTTCAAGATATTGAAATAATCATTATCTTAATATTCCAAGTCTTATACCAAATGATTGTATCACACAAACCATGTAAGATGTTACTCGGAAATTTTATCATGATATAAGATGAACTTGGTCGAAGCGAAAACTTACCAACACATATTTCGAGAAATATGTAAGCGAGATATATTCAGCTCTGTTGATGGTGGATTTTCAATAAAGGGCAAAACCGTAAAATCATGGGGCATGTTTTTGACACGGCTTTCAGGCATGCAACGATTCATATTTTACGAAGCCATGATGAATATGTTTCCTGAAAGGCCTCCACTAGCTGAGCGTTCAGTGCCACGCATTTCATCATGTCCTCTATGTAGAATAACGTAATTGGGCAGTTCTCCGTAAGATTGAGAGCAACAACGCCTTCAGGACGTCGGTGACACTCACTGTTCCCTGACTACATGAGAGAGACCCGCCTCTACATAGAAGAACGATTGGGAGATTCTCCGTAGATTGAGAGCAACAACGCCTTCAGGACGTCGGTGACACTCACTGTTCCCTGACTATATAGAGAGACCGAGTTCTTCCAAGTGGTCCTTGCAAAAGCTTTGCGAGTGCATCTTTTCGCCTATAGCACTTCATACTAAGGTACCTGGAAAATATTGAAATGAACTGCGTAAAAAGAACTAAAAGAAATCTAAAAGAAAAATAAAAATAAATTATATACAAAAAAAATAACAATAAGCTATATACAAAAATTGATATCAATCAGAGTGTATTATGCAACCACTCCCCGGCAGCGGTGCCAAAAACTTGATAGGCTCGAAAACCTACAATAAATTACTGCAAGTGCACAGTGTCTAACTAGTAAAACCAGGGCCGTCTCTACAATGTTAGAGGCTTAGGGCCAACTTTCAAAAGAGGGCCTCTTATCCCTATAGAGTATATGGGCATATATAAATGATAAATCGATGATTAAATAAGTTGAGAAATCCTTATGCATGCATTATAAAAGTCCAACAAGAGTTCAGAAATAATCAATATTTTGTTTAAAACATGCACTATGCTAGATAACACCGTAGCGGCCGAAGGCCGCCCACATTTTTTAGCGATTTTATCTTGTTTTTCGCTAAAAATAAGTCAATAAAGATTTCACAAACACTGCAAAATGTTTAAAATATAAATAAGTTAAATTCAGTGACTATAATAACTTTGTAATTTAGCAAATGTGACAACTATGAAGGACAAGTTTTTTGTGTTAACAATTTTTTTTTAAATAAAGGTACTTGCACTTAGAAGCTAAAACTTTATAAAAAAATTTTTGGCATCACTTGATCTATTAGTTGATCTCATTATTATTTTGAATGAGATCTGCAGTATTATTCACCAACCTTGAATTACATCTAGCCTGTTGGCAAAGTGGCTGAAGAGGTCGTTCCCATTTTTTTGGGCCCCTCAAAAATTTGGGCCTAGAGCGGTCGACCATCTCGCCCTAGGCCTAAGATGGCTCTGAGTAGAACAATAGCAAGTACAGGTCGTTCCCACGAGGAGTGTGAAAATACATCTATTAACTAATACCAAAACTCAATAATCAAGTAGATAACGTTTTTACGATTTTCAGAAACAAAATGAAATAATAATAATTCTAACAATAAACAAATGAGAATGGGTTATTAGGGTTGCTAGGGTTTTCGATTTCCACCAATTCAATCATATAAGACTCTACTAATTTTTATTTATTACTCAAGACAAATTTCGAAATCAATCTCATGTCTCGGAAAATAATATGTTTAAATTCTAAAATATGGTTTCTCCGCTGTAATTTCCTTCGCTTCATGGGTAGTGATTCTAAAGTATTACGTATCAATCCTAATGCATATTGCGTCAAACAATTTAACCGAGCACACTATATCAATTGAAAAGCATAAGTAATCATGAAAATCACATAATTTATTAAACACCAAGCTATATGAAGAGAAATCACTAATCAATGAATCATTATTAGAAATATCATCGTAGAGTTTATATAAATAAATTGGTTTCAATCTAAACCCTAACAAACAACTTAGCAAACCATGAGAAAAGAAAACTCAAATACACCAAACCCTTGTCGCCTCTTCTCTGTAAACGGCTCTGCGGCCGCACACGGCTTCCTCTCTTCTAACTCTGTTGTTTCGCCTCTAAATAGTTGCTGCGAGGATTCTCATTTCTCACTAAAACCTAGCTGAAATGCTGGAAAGCCCAGTCCAATACCCATGTTTGTTTTCCGAATCCAGGTCATTGCCAAAGTCCGGCTACTGCCCGTTTTTGTCCGTCCATCCAAAGCCCAAACTGCTGCGAATGCAACCATCTCGGCCAGAGCTTGGTCCGTCCCCATTTTCTCCCTTTTAGTTTCATCCTGAACAGCAAACCATTAAAGCTTGAATTCAGCTTCTTTACCGCGAACTATCAGCACCATAAATTCATCGAACTCATTCTCGTTTAGTTCATCTCCCAACTCCAGCTGACATACGGGCCTTGATCTTCATCTTCTTATTTTCGTCTCAATGATCACAACAACAACTCCCATCTTCTTTCTCAGCTGCAGTGCCTCTTATTCCTTGTGTTCACTACCATGACCATGGTAACACCAACAGCTCTTCTTCCCTAATTTTTTGATACGAGCCAATAATTCCGTCTCCCTGTCGAACGACATCAATTTCTCCTTTCTCCCTTCTTCGCTACTGCAATATGAGTTAACCAACACATACACGGACTTCAGCTTCACTGGTTTTAAAATATCTTCATCACTTCAATAAATCGAACGCCACAGGTCCATAGCATCACTTCATGCAGCTGTTTCATTTATCAAAAATACCATTGATTCAGCCGATTGCAACCTGTTTTAGAACCTAGCTTTGCCTCTGCCAGTCCATCTTCGTGTTCTTATCACTGCCAATCGATCACGATCAGCAGCAACTCATCAGTCTTCCATCGATAACAAACAACCTCTGCTAGTCAAGCTCAATCACCGAGCAACCACTGTCAGTTCTCTTCATTTCTGAGCTCCTTCCAACTGACCACAACCATCTCAGCCAACTTGTATCTAGACCTATGCTTCCTTCTCCATTTCGCAGCAGCATCTACCAACTCCAGTCCACACACAGTTCACCTTCTCGCAGCCAGTTCGATAACGTACCACTGTTGATCTTTTCAACTCAACCACAGTCATCTTCATCATCTCTGCTAACGAAAAGCTCCTTGTCTCGCTGCCAAGTACAGAAGCAACAACCTTCGAGTCTTGATGTTGTAATCTTGAAGTCTCCATCTGTTATTCGATAACCAGCACTTCTCATAATCGACATGCATTTATCTCCATCTTCAGCTAAAATATGTGGTGAAGAGTGAGGCCACGTCTACTGTCTCTGAACTCCAAATGGGCCTGGATCATTTTGAACAAGCCAAGACGATTCTTCCCTTTGCTTTTTGGCCGTGAAAAGTGCAGTGGTGCCACATGGTCCATTATCTCTTAGCTTTGTAGTGGACCTTCACTTGCTTGAAACAAAGAAACGCAATTCTTTATTATCTTCTCCAGCCGAGTGGTGATTTAGGCAGTGTGATTGGGCGTTTATAACAAATAATTAATTTAACTGCTCCGTACGGTGTCATGAGTAACTCAAGTGGTTGCTGATATATTGAAATATCAGGCCAACCCTATTCGATCATTGTGGTTGCTGATAGATGGAAATGCCAGGCCAACCCCATTTCGTCATTGTGGTTGCTGATACATGGAAATACCAGGCCAGCATAATAAGTGCTACTGATATATAGAAATACCAGGCCAACATAATAAGTGATGCTGATATATAAAAATACCAGGCCAGCATATTTGATCATTGTGGTTGCTGATACATGGAAATACCAGGCCAACCACATCTCATCATTGTGGTTGCTGATATATGGAAGTACCAGGCCAACCACATTTTTCCATTTTCGTCGCAAACACCATTAAGTCTCACATTTTGCTGTTTATTCGCTGGATGATCGAATTCACTTGTACTTTCTACAAAAGCACTAAAATAGTATTAGTAACTAAAATATTGTATCCTAACTAATATAAATATGGGTATAAAATATAGCATTTACATGCTTATCAAGATCTACTCAAGGAACCGTGGAACTTCATCAACAAAAAGGTATGTGGAGACTTGAACTTATCTATCACTCAAAAGTCTATCTATTCTATCTCCTATTTCTTATGAGACAAAAAGTCGTATGCTATATAGACTGGATCATACACATTTGACATTTCGAGCTAAGTATTCACTACTTATCTTTTTCTTGAAATCGTGTGTTGGTAAAGCGTTTCGCTTTAATCAAGTTTATCTTCACCTAGTGACGGAAGTCATGAAAAGTTTCAATTACTTTGAGAATTACTCTGACGTGAAACGGTCTGTGAATAACGGCTATATAACTTCCTCTGAGAATGTCTCAATGATTGGAATGAGAGTTTAGATTACATAACCATGTATTCCTTAATCCGAAGTTTTCGAACTTTGTTGATTGAGAGAAACCGTAGGAATTGGCTTTGCCAAGTCCGTGAACTCAGTTTGCGAACTCAGTCCGCAAACTGACGAAAGTTCTCTTCCCAAGAATTTCTGCTTGGTTTTTCCAAAAACTCGTTTGCGTGTTTAGTCCGCGAACCTAGTCCGCGAACTGGTGGAAGTCTCTTTGCCGAGATTTTCTGCTGAGTTTGGAAAACTCTGTCGGTTGCCTTAAGTCCGCGAACTTGTTTGTGAGCTTAAGTGGTTATGATCTAAAGATGTGCTCTGAACATGAAACTTAAATTACTAAGGAATGCTTTATGCAAACCGTGGCTATAAAGTTCATGAGCCGATTCATCGAATCGAATCATCTTTGTTTCAATTGTGTCTTGTGTAGTTACATAAGATCTCATAGCAATTGAACAACTCTCTAACTAGTTCATTTGAGTCAATCGAACTAGTTATGGTGAAGAAGAACTAGGTTAATATGAATTTCTCATATGGTTAACCTTTTGGGTTACTATGTTGAACCAACATACACGTACACGTTTGGGCATGGTTTTCACAAACCCAGTAAACGTCTGCCGAAGTGTGTGTGACAAGCTAAGTTTTCGATCTAACGGTTGAGAAATATTAGCTTGAATGTAAATCAGGTTTTCATCTAACGGTGAATATGGATTGCTTCGTAACTAAGGCAAAACCCTGATTTGAAGGCTATATAAAGGAGACATCTAGCATTGTGCAAAACTAATCCCCACACGTCTGTGTGATACTAGTGCGCTAGCTAGAGTCGATTCTCCTTTAACCTTTGGTTTTCTTCTCTAAACCAGGTTAACGACTTAAAGACTTCATTGGGATTGTGAAGCCAGACCGATACTACTTTTATCGTAGTTGTGTGATCTGATCTTGCATCTTCTATCGTACGAGTACAATCTTTGATTGGCTTGAGATCGTGAGAGTTCTCCTATAGGCAAGATAAAGAAGTCATAAACATTTTCGTCTCACTGTTTGTGATTCCTCGACAAACCGCTTGTGTAGTCAAGAAGGATTGTTGAGAGGTGATTGATTAATCTAGGCTGTTCTTCGGGAATATAAGACCGGATTATCAATTGGTTCCTGTTCACCTTGATTTTATATCTTAAGACGGAACAAAACCTAGGGTTTTTCGGTGGGAGACAGATTTATCCTTTGATAGACTTTTCTATGTGAGACAAATTTGTTTATTATCAAGTCTGCGATTTTGGGTTGCAACAACTCTTAGTTGTGGGTGAGATCAGCTAAGGGAATCAAGTGCGCAGTATCCTGCTGGGATCAGAGGCATAAGAGTGCAACTGTACCTTGAATTAGTGGGAGACTAATTGGGGTTCAACTATAGTCCAGTCCGAAGTTAGCTTGGAGTAGGCTAGTGTCTGTAGCGGCTTAATACAGTGTGTATTCAATCTGTACTAGGTCCCGGGGGGTTTCTGCATTTGTGGTTTCCTCGTTAACAAAACTTATGGTGTTTGTGTTATTTCTTTTCCGCATTATATTTTATATAATTGAAATAATACAGGTTGTGCGTTAAAGATCATCAATTTGAAATCCAACCTTTGGTTGTTGATTGATATTGATTGATCCTTGGACATTTGTCTTTGGTACCGTCCAAGTTATCTCTCTTTGATAAAGACTCGCAGATTTCCGTTTGCTTGAGTAAAGATCAAATCGAGAGATTGAGATATAAACTCTTTGATATATCTTTTTATTGATTGAGTCTAACTATCTAGTTGATTCTCATAAAAAGTATATTGGAGTTTGTCCATACAGATTGCTGAGCGAAATATTGGGCAGTGTTGTTATACCCCCGCTTTTTCAGAAACCAAGGGTTAAAGGAGAATCGACTTTAGTTTACCACAACTAGTATCACACAGAAGGTGTGGGGATTAGGTTTCCCAGTTGCTAAAGTTCTCCCTTATATAGATTTTCATATCAGGGTTTGCAATCAATGTTAGCTTGGTAACAAAGCATTCAATATTCACCGTTAGATGAAAACCTGATTTAGATTCAAGCTAATATCTTTCAACGTTAGATCGAAAACTATCTTGTTACACACAAATGAAATGCACGTTTCCAGGCTTGTGTAATCGTACCCAAACTTGTACATTTGTTGGTTCAACAATAGTTAACCAAATGATTAGCCATATGATCACTTTCATATCAACCATATTCTTCTTCACCATAACTAGTTCAAATGACTCAAATGAACTAGTTAGAGAGTCGTTCAATTGCTTAGATCTTATGTAACTACACAAGACACAATTGAAGCAAAAACGGTTTGATTCACTCGAATCGGTTCATGAACTTTATAGCCACGATTTGCAAAAGCATTCCTTAGTTTATATAAACATGAGTTCAAGAACAACCGATTCTAGATATAACCTACTCAAGTTCGTGGACTGGGTTCGCGGACTTAAGCTCACGGAAGGAGTTCACAAACTCCAGCAGAAATTCTCGGGTCGAGAACTTCTGCCAGTTCGTGGACTGAGTTCACGGACTTGGCTCACGCCACATTCTATTTCTTTTGATCAACAAAATTCGCAAACTTTGGTTCAAGGAATAAGGACTTATACATATATGTGTTTCCACAATAATGCTAATATCCTACCAATGGTTATGTAATCTAAACTCTCATTTCAATCATTGAAACATTCTCAGAGAACGTTATATAGTCGTTTATCACAGACCATTTTTCGTCAGAGCAATTTTCAAAGTGATTGAAACATAACATGACATTCGTCACTAGGTAAAGATGAATTTGGCTAAAGCAAAAAATTACCAACACATATTTCGAGAAATAGATAGGCGAGTTAAACTCAGCTCGAAATAGCAAATGTGTATAATGTAAGTCTATATAGCAAAACGTCTTTTGTCTCAAGATAGGAGATAAATAGACTTTTGAGTGATAGATAAGTTCAAGTCTCCACATACCTTTTAGTCGATGAAGATCCACCGGTTCCTTGAGTAGTCCTTCGTCTTGTATGATGATTGTCATGGAGTTCTTGAGCCCAACTACACTTTCTATCCTAGTCCGAGACCTTAGATATAGTAGACTAGAAATCAAGACTTATAGTTTTGATCACTAACATTGACAAACATCCTTGAGATAGCAACGCATGCGAGTTTGACCGAGCAATGCTCTAACAATCTCCCCCTTTGTCAATTTTAGTGACAAAACTATCAATACATATGGAATACAAAAAATAAATAAATAAACTTTTGTAGCTCCTATTCCATACGCCTAATCTTCAACATTACTTGAAATCTTCGTCACTTTCAAGTACTCCAATGATCCCAAAGGTTGTAAGTTCAGCATCATCGTTGTTGAAAATCCATAGCTATAACAACGAGAAAACAAGAGTTCTCAATCATTGTTATACAGTGTCATAATATCATTACACAGCGTGAAAGTTCAATTGTATCACAACTTTAACAGCAATACTATGGTGATATGTATCACTCCCCCTTAGTCAATACTCCATCTCACATGGAAACCACTCCCCCTTACATAATGATCTGAAAACCATATGTATTTGTAGTGTGAACTACATATTAATTCTCCCCATTTTTGTCAATAAAATTGGCAAAGGTACAAGAACGGGATCCTAATGAAATTTCCGAAAGAGACATTTCTTGACCAAAAGAAAGCAAAAATATATCATCTTATTTAGATGCAATCATAAAGCCGAAGCTAAATGCATTCATCAAGGAGTTTGTAAAGATACAAGATAACCCCTATAATATTCCACAGCCGCACTCCCCACAAAGATTTGGCAATTAAGTGCAAGTTCAAAAAGAACTCTCCCCCATAAAATGTCATTCCCGAAGGAACAACAAGAGCGACCTTAATTTCGAAAGAAAAGAAGGATTTCATTGGACATAAAAAATCACATACAAGTATGAATTTGAATCCAAAAATATTCAATTAAACTAACCACAAGAGAACCCATGATTAATTTAATCGACAAATGCTCAACATAAGTGAACTTATGGAGACTTATAAACATACAATTAGATTAATCACAAGAGAACCCATAATTAATCTAATCGAAATACACAACCAAACTAATCACAAAAGTAATCAATTTAATTGGTCATGCTCGACATAAGAAAACTTACGGAGCAACAACTAAATAACCAAACAAGATGATTAATTTAGTTGAATGTGCTCGACATAAAGTACCTCACGGAACAAAAACATAGCTAATCATAAAAATAATCAACTTGGTCGTTCAATGCTCAACATAAGACACTTTACGTATCCTCATAGTAATACATAAAATATGGATCAGGGAAGATCAATACTGCAGAATACACAAGGATTCATTCTATTTTCCATCACTATTCGCATAACGACATTCAATAGACATAATCCTTGCAAACAAAAGATTTTAACCTATCTTCCATCAATAATTGACATAATAGGCATAACTTTTGTATTTGTCAAAAGTCTATTCATTCTTTTATCAATACATGCATATCGACATACGAAAGACTTTACTTTTGGCAAGGTATGGGACAATCACAGTTCACGGACGTAAACACACAAATCCCATAACAAATTTACAATATATAAAACCATAAAGATTAATACTGCAAAAATCATCTTCCAAACAAGTTTAGAATTTAAACCAATAAATCTAAAAACATGAAGATGAAAACATTTGACATAGCTATGTGTAAACACAATAATGGCTATTCCATACTCTAGTTATTCTTCTAATAAAAACAAGAAAAAAAGAAGATTTACTAGGCAAAAAAAGGAGAAAATCAAAGTTCGTTGAGAACCTCATATCTTTCAATAAATCCATCATAGAAGGTATCACTGATTTCCTTTATTCTCTTGACTGTATACACACCATGTTCATGAGTTAGAACACTAACTTTGAGATCAACAACCCGAGCAAGCTATCTACCCTTGATGCAGTCCATGATGAGCTTCTTTTGATTCCGTATCAGAATATTCTAATTAGCAAGGATTCTGGCCTGACCATCCAAGAGTTGGTTTATTTGCAGTTGAAGATTTGCAAACTCGACCTTTGAATCTTTCTGAACACGAATCAAATCCTTGACAGAATCATCAATCCAGGAGTTGTGATCCTTTCTTTCAAGCATCTTCTTTAGAACCAGCTCTTGAATTGACTCACGTCCTTGAGCGAATATGAAAATCAAAGCATCTTCTTTAGAGTAATATATATATATGTGTATGTAAATATGAGAAGGAAACTCTTGTTTTTTGGAAACCCTAAGAACTCTCAAGAGGAGGACGCGGACGTTTGTGAACTGTTAGCATAAAAAAAAACTCGCACAAAAACCAAACTGAAATAATATACAACATACTTGAGCATTTCTCAATAAATTTCCTTGCACCTCTTAAGTTAGAAACAAGGAAAAGAATACCTGGAGTCAGGTGGTAGAGTGGAGATTAATCCCACTATGATCATCGAGAAAGAAGTTGTATATATCATCTGACAGTTTGATCTTCGTGTTCTTCGCCTTTCTTTGGTTGTCTTTCATCCCAGAAGAGTAAGACACGATGTGTTTATCATCTCCGTCAGAAGGCTTTCTCTAAGGACTAAATCTAGGACCTCTTGCAACTAGTTCAAGAGGATCAGAATAGATAGGAATCCATTTTCTAGACTTAGATTTACCAGAAACAGTCTTATAAACACAGGGAATGCTTTTATTGGCAGCACAGGAATTTATACCACTAGAAAGCATTTGGACCTTGTGATGATTTCTAGGAAAGAGATCATATTTATAAGGCTTCTGGTTTTATGTGGGCATGCGATTCACTGCAGTAGTCAACTGACTATTTGTTCCATTGACAGTGGAAAGAAGCAAATTATGAAGTTTAGAAATTTGTTTCCTCCTGGAAAAACAATGGATAGCATAGTGATTCTTTTCCCCCACAGAATGTACATGTTTGTGGAGAAGCAATAAACGACACCTGTTTTAACTTCATAGCCATATGAGAAGATTGCAAGTTATGTAAACCTTTCTTGACACAACCTTCTTCTGGAAGATCCTTCATGTACTGTAATCCATGAGAATTAGTTTGTACAGAATAATTTCTCCTTAAGACAGAGTTTTCCTTTTCCAAGGATCTGCACTGTTCATTGGTTAGAGTAAGGGATGCTTCTAGTTTTTTTTTCTCTTTTTCGACACGAAAACTGTAAAGCTCTGATGAATGCGTCTCGATCAACCGTTTCTCTCTAATTGAGACTTCCTTAACAATATCCTCAAGAACACTAATATTTTCATGCTGTAGAGTAGTCTCTTGGAGAAGTTTATCAATATTCTTAGAGAAGAACTCAATGATGCTATAGAGTTCATGTTCTCGATCAAGAGACTTTTCAAATTCATCAATAAGTTGATCATGATCCTGAAAATCAATAATTTCAGCAGAGTTTTTTGAGATTCTGGTGAGCTTCATATCAGCTTTTGCCATAGTGCCCAATGTCTCATCAGAGAGAGAGATGTCATTACGAGATGAACCAATCTTCTTACCTCAAGATTGGTTAAAGGAGAATCGACTCTAGCTTAGCACAACTAGTATCACACAGAAGGTGTGGGGATTAGGTTTCCCAGTTGCTAGAGTTCTCCCTTATATAGTCTTTCAAATCAGGGTTTGCAATCAATGTTAGCTTGGTAACAAAGCATTCAATATTCACCTTTAGATGAAAACCTGATTTAGATTCAAGTTAATATCTTTCAACTGTTAGATCGAAAACTAGCTTGTTACACACAAATGAAATGCACGTTTCTAGGCTTGTGTAACCGTACCCAAACTTGTACATTTGTTGGTTCAACAATAGTTAACCAAATGGTTAGCCATATGATCACTTTCATATCAACCATATTCTTCTTCACCATAACTAGTTCAAATGACTCAAATGAACTAGGTAGAGAGTCGTTTAATTGCTATATCTTATGTAACTACACAAGACACAATCGAAGAAAAAACGGTTTGATTCACTCGAATCGGTTCATGAACTTTATAGCCACGGTTTGCAAAAGCATTCATTAGTTTATATAAACATGAGTTCAATAACAACCGATTCTAGATATAACCTACTCAAGTTCACGGACTGGGTTCGCAAACTTAAGCTCACGGAAGGAGTTCACAAACTCCAACAGAAATTCTCGGGTCGAGAACTTCCTCCAGTTCGCGGACTGAGTTCGCGGACTTGGCTCACGCCACATTCCGTTTCTCTTTATCAACAAAGTTCGCAAACTTTGGTTCAAGGTATAAGGACTTATAAATATATGTGCTTTCACAACAATGCTTATATCCTACCAATGGTTATGTAATCTAAACTCTCATTTCAATCATTGAAACATTCTCAGAGAACGTTATATAGTCGTTATTCACAGACCATTTTTCGTCAGAACAATTTTAAAAGTGATTGAAACATAACATGACATTCGTCACTAGGTAAAGATGAATTTGTCTAAAGGGAAAGCTTACCAACACATATTTCGAGAAATAGATAGGCGAGTTAAACTCGGCTCGAAATAGCAAAAGTGTATAATCTAAGTCTATATAGCAAAACGACTTTTGTCTCAAGATAGGAGATAAATAGACTTTTGAGTGATAGATAATTTCAAGTCTCCACATACCTTTTAGTCGATGAAGATCCACCGGTTCCTTGAGTAGTACTTCGTCTTGTATGATGATTTCCATGGAGTTCTTGATCTCAACTACACTTTCTATCCTAGTCTGAGACCTTAGCTATAGTAGACTAGAAATCAAGACTTATAGTTTTGATCACTAACATTGACAAACATGCTTGAGATAGCAACGCATGCGAGTTTGACCGAGCAATGCTCTAACACATTCCTTAGTAATAAATGTTTAAGTTCATGTACACTACCGATTTTAGAAAGTAACCACTTAAGTACGCATACTTAAGTAACCGGTTTTTTGAGTTTGGTTTTTCAAAACTCAGCAGAAATTCACGGACGTGAACTTTCCGCCAGTACGCGTACGGGTACGCGTACTTAGGTAATTGAATGAGTTGGTTTTGAAATTCCAACATCAGCAAAAATTCACGGACGTGAACTTACGCCAGTATGCGTACGGGTACGCATACCTATCCAGTCTCCTCAACCATTTTGTATACACATAAGTATGCATACTTTAGGTTCCCGGTTTTGGACTTATAAACAAATGTGCGAACATACTCTATGCTTATATCCAAAGAAGGTTACACGATTCGAAACTCTTTATTTCAATCGTTGAAACATTGTTCTATAATGATAATAGTCGTTTTCACACACTATTAGCATCAAAGAAAATTTCAAGATATTGAAATAATCATTATCAAAACATTCCAAGTCTTACACCAAATGATTGTATCACACAAACCATGTAAGATGTTACTCAGTAATTTTCTCAGGATATAAGATGAACTTGGTCGAAGCGAAAGCTTACCAACACATATTTCGAAAAATATGTAAGCAAGATATACTCAGCTCGAAATCTCAAATGTGTATATAGAAAACTATATCGTAATACGACTTATGTCTCAATATAGGATATAGAGTAGAAATAGACTTTCCAAGTGATAGATGAGTTTAAGTCTCCACATACCTTTTGTCGATGAAGTTCCACAAGATCTCCTTCGTAGTTCTTCGTCTTCAAGTGATAAACGCCGTGAAGTCTAATCTCAACTATACAAACTATGTCCTAGTCCGAGACATCTATAAATAGGCTAGAAATCAAGACTTATAGTTTTGATCACTAACATTGACAAACATGCTTGAGATAGCAACGCATGCGAGTTCGACCGATGATGCGTGTCGTAGGTTGAATCAAATTAATATCTTATTTCAACTCAATTAAAAATAATATAATGGAAGTCAAGTTCGTTCCCACGAAGAGCAGGTAGTTTTAGTTGTCAAAAGTGTCACAATGGAGGTTTTTTGTTTTGATTGTAAACAAAGTAAATAAAGTAAATAAAGCAATTGAAAATAATAAAGTTGCAAGCAATGGAGAGAAATATGATCAGGGAATTCTTCTTCGTTACTAAACCGTCATCAAGTTATTATATTCATCCTTTAATACAATTAATCAAAGATTATTACCAACCGTGGAATAACAGCTAGCTCAGTGCTATCCCCTAAATTCCTTAAATCACTGAGTACGGAAGCTCTTCAATACCCGATTCTATTCGTTGAAATCACCTAGTAGTAGCTCACTCAAGGTGTAATTTGTTCGAATGCTTTATCTTTTGTGAATTATAGATTGATCCTAGTAGTTAGACTCTTAGCTCAAGGTCCACTTTCTAGTGTTGTTTATACACACAATCGCTATACAGAATCCCTCTGCAAGGTCTTGTGTTCTCTACAAACTATTACTCATCTCCTAACTCAATACTAGCATTTGATTGAATCAACAAAATAATTCAGTTGGCCACCTAAACAATCTATCAATCAATCATAATCTAATTAGTATTAACAATCAATAATCATGTGAAGAACTTCAAAGTAGATTTATATAATAACTCAAATCATTTCTAGAACTTAGAATTCATCCCCAATCACTAAGAAGTTTAGCTACTCATGGTACTAACAAAACCCATGAGTTTCATATGATAAAATGGTAAAGAAATAGTTACGATGATGGAAGTAGCTCCAAACCCTAACTTTTCTTCTCTTGAGTTCTCCTCTCCAATGGGTTGATAAAAGATTAAAAGATATCTCAAAAATATTAGAAGAGTCTCTTATATAGTATCAAAGTTGTAGTTGCAACCGTGCTCGAATTCCGGTCGAAAAGGTCGCCAAACTTTCCAAAAATTAGTCACGTCCCAAATCTGGCCGTGAACTGAATTCTCTAAACATCCCCATAAACTCGCACAAGATGCAAAAAGGCCCAGCCCAATTTCTCTTCTATACAGCTGAAATTGGCCTGTCAGTTGGCTGGAACTGACAGTGTATCTTAATTCTCCATTACAGACAGGATTTTATAGACGTAAGTTCTCCTGTAACTCTCATCGCAAATTTTCTCTTCAATCACGGCTATGACATTCTGGCCGTATATCCTCCTGGAACTTTTCTCACGATTCTTATTTTCAACTACGGCCGGGATTTCCCATACGCAAACTTTCCTGTATCTTTTCCTTTTCTTGCACCGATGAAATCACGGCTAGGACTTCTAGCCGTATCTTCTCCTCGAGTTTTCAACTCCGTTTACTGTCCGTTCATCACTAAAACCAGCAACAACTATTCTCTGCCATTCGAACGTCTCGATCAAGGCAACAACAGACAATATCCAAACTCCATCGTTCTCATCACTGCCATTCGAATGCAGCCGTTATCATCATCTCTGTCTCATTACATATGATGATCACCACCAGCATCAACCATCGATAATGGCAGCAACCAATATTCGATACCCATCTCTCCTTCCGTCGATCACCAGTCAACCCCATCGTCATTCCATTACCGTAACTTTCACTCTTGACCATCAACTACTCCTCACTTCCATTAATAACAGCAGTCGATCATTCTGCCTCTCCGTCCATCTCTGTCCGAAACTCCACCAACAAACTCTTCACTCCAGCTCTTGACAGCAAACGAACCTCTTCTCACTGCCATTAACTCGAGCTCTTCATTCTTCCCTGTACATCACATCCATGGCAGCAAGCCAATACCAGATACCAACGAGACCAACTCTATCTTTTCATTCAACTCAAGCTAGTTTCATTACAGACTCCTCCTCCATCTGATAACTCTATCGGACTCTACTCCCTTCAACGAGTTTTCTTTTCTCCTGAGTTTCACTCCCCGTCGATGATGCCCTGTCTTCATTACGAGCATATTCGAAGCTAACCTCATTATTCGCTGCCAACTCCATCACTATCTCCTAAAACCAACAGTCGTTCTCAAGTCCATCTGGAGCTCTAATGTTTCTTCTCTTCCATGCTCAAGTTACAGCATTTCTCCATAGTTCAGCCCCATTATCAACCACAGACTCAAGACTCGAGCTTAATGATCTCGACAACCATAACCAAATCACCATGATCATCATCCCATTTGATAACCCACAGCCAACAACTCCATTAACACCGGCACGTCAACCACAGATCCCATTACCACGATCAACTTCAGCAGACTCTGTCTATCGAAACCCATCGGCATCATCTACTTCCGATACTGGCAGCAGTCTATCGTTTTCTCTCTCGGCTCAACCTCTACTCCAACCTCAGCAACATTCCATCGTTCCCTGTTAACAAACTTCCTATTTCTCCCTTTTGAATCTCGGTAAAGAACAGTCCCTTTCTTTCCAGTCGCAGCAATCCAACAGTCTCCTTTCAACTGTCAGCTTTAGAGAACTGACAGTTCAGTTAATATCCAGTGGCTGCCCTGAGTAATTCAAGTGGGCGCTTTCATCAATTCTGTGCTTTCACAATTCTCGCAATTTTGGCTTACTTCAAATGTTTGTAACTTCTTCATACGGAGTCGGAATGACGCCACTCTTTCGCTGTTGGCTTCGTCTTTTCGTCCTCTTCAAGATGATAGCAAGAACTTGTAGATTTGGATGAGTTCCACTTGGTCTTTGTCCCTTCTTCGTTTGTAGCTAACTTCTTTCCTTACACAATTAAGTGCAAATTCTCTTCTTTTGGATGATTCACCTATTAAAACATAAAAAGAGAAAACAAAAGTAATACAAGGATATATAATATGCAAGAAATCTAACTAAAACAAGCATGGAATCAACACTAAAATCATGTGAATTATGCACATATCAAATTCCCCACACTTGGCTTTTGCTAGTCCTCGAGCAAACTATCTAAAATGCAACAACTCCATGTCGTTGAGGATACGATTGCACTTAGCATGTGCAACATGCCTTTAAACCCATAGGTATCCTTAGTGGACGAGTTATAGTCTCTTGAGGGCTTACGAGAGGTATACCCACAAAACCTACTCCAACTTCAAAGCATTCCAGCTTCCCAAGCATCCAAAGAGCTATGAGGACATAGAGTTTCTGCATGCTAGTAATAAGAAGTTAGAAATACCAAAGAACATATTATCATTCTTAAATGTTGAGTGACAAATAACCACACCATAATGAGAGAACGCGTGTTTGAGAGCGATCAATAAGCATTTCGCCTCGACTTCTGCCTCACTTAAAAGGATTTTATGATAATTGCACTCAATAAGACGGCTTTTTTATGGGTCTCACATGTGTGCAGGTAGGAATGAAGAGAGAAACCCTACACACGTTGAATGGTGGGAAGGAAACCTTCCGAATAATTTCTGGAGACTCCACTAAATCGTGGAAAATAAAGACTTTTTCTGATGATTTCTAAGAAAGGAAATCAACCATTATTATTAAAAATAGAGGATGAGAGTACTTAACACCTTCACATCTGATTGCAATGATGATAACACCACTCTCACAGCATCCAATAGAAACGTCTTTGATCGACTCGTCTTCTTCATCTTCGGTCTTCAACTGCTGATGATAAACTCTTGAACTTTGTAGAACTCTGACAATTTGTAACTCTTTCTCTTCAATTTCCTTGTTGCTTGAAACTTACTTATAGATTTTTCTTCTCCATGGCCTTATTGAACAAATAACAACCTAAATGCAAATCTTTTTGTATATTTTCTTTTCTTTTTTTTTTCTCTTTTTTTTTGGTAAAAAGATTGCAACTACAAAATTTATAACAAAATTAAAATTAACATGGACATGAAAGAAGTACCTTACCACTTTTTTCTTCACAACTTGTATTGTCTTCGTATCATAAACTTCAATAACTCTCATCTTTTGATAATCTTCGCTCTTGTAAATAAGTCTTCGTACTTTGATATAAAATTCCGCTCCTTATATGTAAGTCTTCAACATGTATATAAAAAATCTGCTCATGTATATGTTGCTTTACTTGAATATGAAATTTCGCTCTTCCTTGTATTGTTGCTTGTAACCCTCAAACGTCTTCAACTTTCCTTGTAGATTTTGATGTCGCTCCGCTTGTTGATGATGATGTGTTTCTATGGACCTGTTGTTGGCGAGAGAGAAAATGGTGCTAACTGCAAATCAAACTACAAGAAGGTGGTTTTCATATATAGACGTCACCCTCATGATTGAAAAAATTAGTACTCAAGAGATCAAAAATAGTGCTTCTATTGGTGGGAGGTTGGGTAGCTCACCATTCTACCCGGAATTAACGTACGGTGACACACACTCAAAAGAAAGCTCTTTAGTCATATACAAAGAAATCTGGTCTGGTGCCTCGGTTGATATGAAAATAGTTAGTCTCCACTAATGATTGATCAACAACTCTAATAATTCATTTCTCCCTGCTCCTAATTTGCATCACCGGCATGATTAAATCCATTATTTAACACTCTAACAAGCAAGAAATCCAACATAGTTCCCTAACACTTCTAAGTTCAGTTATGTCGGTCAGAATCTCTATGTAAACATACCTAGAAGTATGCTAGTGACTCTAAAATATCAACAAGTTGAAGGTTTTATGCAAAAAAAAATGAAAAATCTATATGCAAAATACACCCCCACACTTAAACTTCACATTGTCCTCAATGTGTAAAACCGAAAATTCTGAATTCTGACGTAACATCAGATAAAACGCAAACACTGTGCAAATAGGTAAGGAATTTGGAAAAACTCCATTTCACAAAAGTTGTTCATCTACGTGTTTTCTACAAAGTGTCAAAATGGAACAGTGTTTCGATAAACGGTCTGACAGTTATGGTCTCTGGACCGATCTACGCGCAGTCTGATTTTTTTCTGATGAAAAGGTATTCGTCATAATTCTCTTCTAAGATAGATTCCGGATTCAATGAAATTAAACATGGCGATGAAAATATGATATGAAACTAATAAAAACAAAAAATAAAAGGGTTTAAGATACATAACCTATGGGTTGCCTCCCATTAACGCTTGGTTTAAAGTCGTCAGCCCGACTTGGCATTCTCCTTACTACTCCTCCAGAGGGAGTAAATATTGAAGCTATATCTCATCCACATTCACATAAGCTATGTTTTCATAGTATGGATTCAATCTATATCCGTTGACCTTAGAAGTATTCCCATCTCTAAGACTAGTGATATCAACTGCACCATGAGAATAAACATTAGTAACAACATATGGTCAAATCCATCTAGACCTTAGCTTACCAGGAAATAGCTTAAGACGAGAATGAAATAAAAGAACTTTCTGTCCTACAACAAAATTCTTTCGAGAAATCATCTTGTCATGGAAAAGCTTAGTATTTTCCTTGTATATACGAGAACTCTCGTAAGCATCATTACATATCTCCTCTAGCTCATTGATTTGTAGTTGCCTATGTTTCCCCGCTTTATCATAATCCATATTGCACATCTTTATTGCCCAATAATCCTTGTGCTCAAGTTCAACCGGAAGATGACAAGCTTTGCCATAAACCAATCGATATGGAGACATACCAATCGGTGTCTTGTATGCTGTTCTATACGCCCAAAGTGCAGCGTTGAGTCTATAACTCCAATATTTCTGTATTGTGTTAACGGTTTTATCCAAGATGGACTTGATCTCACGATTAGAATTTCAGCTTGCCCACTAGTTTGTGGGTGATACGGCGTACCAATCTTGTGTGTAATGTTGTACTTCTTGAGGAGAGCATGAAAGGATTTCTTGAAGTGCGATCCTCCATCACTGATAACCACTCTTGGTGTACCATGTATGGAGAAAATATATTCCTTCACAAACTCACAAACAACTTGAGAATCATTAGTAGGGGTGGATTTAGCTTCCACCAATTTAGAAACATAATCCACAGCAAGAAGTATATAAAATTTTCCATTCGAATTAACAAAAGGACCCATAAAACCAATGCCCCACACATCAAAAATCTCGACAGTGAGAATAGGATTGAGTGGCATTTGATTTCGAGCACCTAGATTGCCCGTTCGTTGACATCTATCACAAGATTTGCAAAAAACATATGCATCCTCAAATAAGGTAGGCCAATAAAATCCACTCTCAAGGACTTTGAGAGCGGTACGTTTTGCACCAAAGTGACCACCACAAGCATAAGAATGACAAAAAGATAGAATTGACTGAAATTCAGAGTTTGGTACGCACCTGTGGATAATTTGATCAGCACCATATTTCCACAAGTAGGGCTCATCCCACACATATTGCTTGGCTATTTTCTTAAGCTTTAGCTTTTGAGAATTAGACATCGTACTAGGTATTTGCCTTGTAACCAAATAGTTCACTATATCAGCGTACCAAGGTGTTGATTCTTCAATCGATAAAAGTTGTTCATCTGGAAAAAAATCCTGTAAGGGGAGTTCTTCTTCGGAAACAAAAAGTCTACTAAGATGATCGACAACTGTATTCTCAACACCTTTCTTATCTCTGATTTCCATATTGAATTCTTGCAGCAAAAGAATCCAACGTATGAGTCTTGGCTTAGTCTCCTTCTTTATTAATAGGTATCGTAGTGCTGCATGATCAGAATATACAATCACATTGGTACCCACCAAATAAGCTCTAAATTTTTCTAATGCAAATACTATAGCCAACAACTCTTTCTCAGTAGTAGAATAGTTGATTTGAGCATCATTTAGGGTCCTTGATGCATAATAAATCACATATGACCTCTTGTCTACTTTTTGACCCAAAACAGCTCCGACTGCATAATCACTTGCATCACACATTAACTCGAACGGCAAACTCCAGTCAGGTAACTTAATAATTGGTGCAGTAGTCAACAATTCCTTCAATTTATTAAAGGTATCCTTGCACTCCTGGTCGAAGTTAAAGGCAACCTCCTTTTGCAACAATTTGCACATCGGCATTGAGATTTTGGAGAAATCTTTGATAAACCTTCTATAAAAACCTGCATGACCAAGAAACGAACGAATTTCCCTCACCGAAGTGGGGTATTGTAAGTTCCTAATCAAGTATATCTTTTCATTGTCTACCTTGATCCCTTGAGAGGACACGATGTGGCCAAGTACAATTCCATGATTTACCATAAAATGACATTTCTCCCAGTTTAAAACAAGATTAATGTTTATGCATCCTTTTAGCACAAGTTCAAGATTATTTAAACAAATATCAAATGAATCGCCATAAACACTAAAGTCGTCCATAAATACCTCAATGATGTTTTCCACGTAATCAGAAAATATACTGACCATACATCTCTGAAAAGTGGCAGGCGCATTGCAAAGACCAAATGGCATTCTTCTATATGCAAATGTACTGAAAGGACAAGTAAAGGTAGTCTTCTCTTGATCCTCCAGTGCAATAACAATTTGATTGTATCCCGAATAACCATCCAAAAAGAAATAATGTGAATGTCCCGCTAACCTCTCTTACATCTGATCAATGAAAGGCAAAGGAAAGTGATCCTTGCGGATAGCCGAATTGAGCTTTCTGTAGTCTATGCACACTCGCCATCCAGTTTGAACTCTTGTAGGAACGAGTTCATCATCTTGATTTCTAACAACAGTGACACCTGATTTCTTAGGCACCACTTGCACCGGACTAACCCATTTGCTGTCAGAAATTGGGTAAATCACCCCCACACTTAGTAATTTGAGGATCTCTTTCTTCACAACCTCCATTATTGGGAGATTAAGCCTACGCTGAGCATCACGTACTGGCTTGATATCACCTTCCATAAGGAATCTATGCATGCACATGGCTGGACTAATGCCTTTGATGTCAGCAATTGTCCAACAAATAGCCGTTTTGTGCTCTTTCAGAACCCGAAGAAGGCGTTCTTCATGTATTCCTGTGAGATTCTTTGCAATAATGACTGGAATCTCTTACCTATCCCCCAAGTAAGCGTACTTTAAGTGATCAGGTAGAGGTTTCATCTCTAATTTAGGTGCCTGCACAACAGAAGGCAAAGGAACTTCATCAGTCATAGGTAAAGAGATATATGAAATATTACCTTTTCTAACTTCTTGTGATGCCGTTAAAGCACCACATGTATCAACAAACTCCTTGGGAATATCAACGTCCAAGTTAGGAAAGCCATGGACGTCCAAATCAATGCTATTTTATAGCACAGATTCAAGTTCATCTTCGTTGATCAAATCAAACATCTGCTGTGTCAACGAACCAATAACATCAACAGAAAATGCGGAATGGATATCACTTGGATAACGCATAGCTTCAAAAATATTGAAGCGTATAACCTATTTGTCAAACTCCATAGTGAGTGTCCCAGTATCACAATCAATCTTCGTCTTAGCAGTCTTCATAAATGGTCTCCCAAGAAGTAATGAAGTAGACGAACAATTGTCCCCATTCTGCATATCCACAACAAAGAAATCAACCGGAAAGATTAGTTCATTCACTTGCACCAACACGTCTTCCACGAGTCTCTTAGGATAAATGTTAGACTTATTAGCTAATTGAATGATAGTCCCTGTCTCCTTTAAAGGTCCCAGATTCAAAGAATCATAAACATTGGCTGACATCACGCTTATGGAAGCTCCCAAATCAAGCAAAGCAAGCTCAAACCTTTTTTCACCAATAGTAATTGGCACAGTAAAACTACCAGGATCTTTACACTTTGCAGGCATCTTCTTTAACAACATAGCTGAGGCACTTTCTCCCACCTGAGTGATCTCGTTAGCAATCAACCTCTCCTTCCTTGTGCACAAATCCTTCAGAACCTTGGCATACCTGGGTACCATTCTGATGGCCTCAATAAATGGAATGTTGATATGCACCTTGCTGAAAATATCCATAATCTCCTTGTCTAGAGATTGCTTCTTTGACTTGGCAAAACGACTAGGAAAAGGAGGTGGTGTGGTAAAAGTAGGAACCATGTCCTTAGGTTGGTCGGTTGAAGTTGGCTTTTCCTTTGGAACGGTTTCCACCTCCACATCCTCTTCCAAGTCGTGACTAACCTTTTCTTGTTGTTTTGGCTCTTCTGTTTGCTTCCCACTTCTTAGAGTTACAACATTGACGTTCACTCTTGGATTCACAAAAGGCCGTGATGGCAACTTTGTCGAATTCTGTGCTTTTAGTTCATTCATGTTTGTAGCCAACTGTCCAATTTGAGTTTGCAAGTCCTTTATAGCCATATTTTGTTTCTGCAGGATTGCATCTTGATGCTGAGCATTGGAATCTTGCTTTTGCATCATCATTTTCATCATCTCCTCTAAATTAGAACTTTGAGTCTGTTGGTGAGGCCGATGTGGAGGTTGTGGTCGGAACTGTGGTTGTTGAAAACCACTTTGTCGCCGATAAGGATTAGAAGCTGCAGCTTGCTGATTTTCATAGCTGAAATTTGGGTGATCATTCCAACCCGGATTATAAGTATTAGAGTAAGGATCATACCTTGGCCTCTGATTATGGAACATAACATTCACCTGTTCAGACTCTTCTTCATAAGAAGGAATAATCACTGCTGCCATTCGTTGTACTACCTTCTCTATGTTGTTCATCCATTGCTCTGACTGTGCAGACTCTCCCATCTCGCTAACTCTTCTGACATTCGAGTTGTTTCTGGTGTAGAATTGTTGAGCATTGGAAGCCATACTCTTAATCAAACTGGTTGCCTGCGAGATTGTCTTCTCAGTAAGTGAACCACCAGCAGCTGTATCAATCAAATTTTGTTGCTCTGGAAGTAATCCTTTGTAAAAATATTGAATGATGAGTGTTGGAGATATATTATGGTGAGGGCAACTCGCCACCAACTTTTTATACCTATCCCAATATTCATAAAAAGATTCCCCAGTAATTTGAAGAATACCACTAATCTCTTTACGAACGGATGCTGCCTTAGAAGCAGGAAAAACTTTCTCTAAAAATAGCTTTTTCATCTCCGCCCATGTTGTAATACTCCCCGGAGGAAGGTAATATAACCATTCTTCCGATGAATCTATTTAAAGAGAATTGGAAGGCTTGCAGCATTGCCGTATCACTGTCTTCGGTACTTTTCCTAAGACTTGTCATCTTTTGTTGAAATTGTCGAAGATGACGATTTGGATCCTCGCCTAGAAGTCCCTTGAACTTTGGTAGATGATGAATTAGATTCAACTTCAGCTCCATTGGATTTGTGATTGTATTACATAGTGGTTGTGAATCTAAGCATGGAGATGTCAACTCTCGCAACTTCCTCTCCGCAGGTGGAGGTGGTGGTGTATTATTTGTACCGCCTACCATTGTTGATGCAGAAGGTTCTTCTTGCAACTTTGGACGTGCTTGTAGTACCGTTCCCTTGCGATTTTGAATTTCACACCTCGGGTAATTCCAATCCTTTGATGCCAGAGATTAAGTACCTAACAAAAATCTAGAAAACAAAGTTAAAAACTAAAAAGCAAATCTAAAAACAAAAATATAATAAAAAGAAGTAACAACTAAAGCTACCGACTGCTCCCCGGCAGCGACGCCAAAATTTGATGCGTGTCGTAGGTGCAATCAAATTAATATCTTATTTCCACTCAATTAAAAATAATATAATGGAAGTCAAGTTCGTTCCCACGAAGAGCAGGGAGTTTTAGTTGTCAAAAGTGTCACAATGGGGGGTTTTTTGTTTTAGATTGTAACAAAGTAAATAAAGTAAATAAAGCAATTGAAAATAATAAAGTTACAAGTAATGGAGAGAAATATGATCAGGGAATCCTTCTTCGTTACTAAACCGTCATCAAGTTATTATATTCATCCATTAATATAATTAATCACAGATTATTACCAATCGTGGAATAACAGCTAGCTCAGTGTTATCCCCTAAATTCCTTAAATCACTGAGTACGGAAGCTCTCCAATACCAGATTCTATTCGTCGAAATCACCTAGTAGTAGCTCACTCAAGATGTAATTTGTTCGAATGCTTTATCTTTTGTGAATTATAGATTGATCCTAGTAGTTAGACTCTTAGCTCAAGGTCCACTTTCTAGTGTTGTTTATACACACAATCGCTACACATAATCCCTCTGCAAGGTCTTGTGTTCTCTACTTTTGTATGAATTATTCGACTATTACTTATCTTCTAACTCAATACTAGCATTTGATTGAATCAACAAATTAATTCAGTTGGCCACCTAAACAATCTATCTATCAATCAATCATAATCTAATTAGTATTAACAATCAATAATCATGTGAAGAACTTCAAAATAGATTTATATAATAACTCAAATCATTTCTATAACTTAGAATTCATCCCCAATCACTAAGAAGTTTAGCTACTCATGGTACTAACAAAACCCATGAGTTTCATATGATAAAATGGTAAAGTATAGTTACGGTGATGGAAGTAGCTCCAAACCCTAAATTTTCTTCTCTTGAGTTCTCCTCTCCAATGGCTTGATAAAATATTAAAAGATATCTCAAGTTGTAGTTGCACCCGTGCTCGAATTCCGTCAAAAAGGTCGTCAAACTTTCCAAAAATTAGTCACGTCCCAAATCTGGCCGTGAACTGAATTCTCTAAACATCCCCATAAACTCGCACAAGATGCAAAAAGTCCCAGCCCAATTTATCTTCTATACAACTGAAATTGGCCTGTCAGTTGGCTGGAACTAACAGTGTATCTTAATTCTCCATTACAGACAGCATTTTATAGACGTAAGTTCTCCTGTAACTAATAGCAACTGCAAGATGAAACTTAGCTTATATAAAGACAACTCTCTTTATTAATGTTCAGAAAATCTCTCAAAACTAAACACAAGCTCTAATCTTGCTCCTATGATCAACCACAACTTTGGTGTTCATATATATATATAGAACTACGAATTCCTTTTCCTATTCCTATTACCTTATTACATGTCTTTCCTTTTGTTAGAACTAGATGACTTCTAATTCCCTTAGGATTACATCAATTTCCTAATCTTGTCCTAACCAGCTTGTTAGTGACTTCTATGTTGAAGTTTAACCAACATTCTCCCCGTTAAGCTTCAACCTTACCCGTGACATATCTTATACTCCAATCAATTGTCTCATTTCTTCAAACTTGATCCGAGCTAATGCCTTTGTCAATATATCTGCTTTCTGCTCAGTTCCTGGTATGTGTTCAACATTGATGATCTCCTTCTCGATACATTCTCGTATGAAATGATACCTTTTGTGAATGTGTTTCGTCTTCCCATGAAACACTGGATTTTTAATGAGTGCAATTGCAGACTTATTATCAATCTTGATGAGAACTTTTTCAGGTTCTCTTTCTTGGATTTCACCCAACAGTTCTTGAAGCCATATTGATTGTTTAGCTGCTTCTGTTGCGGCCATAAACTCAGCTTCACAGGATGAGAGGGCTACAGTGTCTTGCTTCTATGAACACCATGTAATAGGTGCTTCACCTAGATAAAATATATGAGCAGTTGTACCTTTTCCATCATCTTGGTCAATATTATGACTGCTATCACTATACCCAACAATTCCTTTTGATCCTCCTCGACCATACTTCAATCCACAGCTGATTGTTCCTCTTAGATATCTCAATATCTGCTTTATTACATCACCATGAGACTTGCGTGGACTCTGCATATAATGACTTGCTACTCCACAGAGAAAGCCAAATCTGGTCTTGTGTGTAATAAGTATCTTAGGCATCCAACATTTCTTCTATAACTCGTTGAATCAATCTCTGCTTCTTCTTGTGCCTTTGAAATTTTAAGTCCAAACTCCATTGGTATCTTAGTTGGATTACAAGTTTCAAGTCCTGCTTCTTTCAGAATTCTCCTTGCATAAGCTTCTTGTTTAATCTAAATCCCATCTGGCTTATCAACTAGAAACCAAGTCTTGTTTCTGTTGATTGAAATAATTTCTTCTCTACATGCTTGTGTCCATTTAGTCGAGACCTTTGCTTCCTGAAAATTCCTTGGTTCATCATTAACAGAAAGTAGCATAATCTCACATTCTTCTGCAGCTTGAAGAACATAATCCTCCAGATACAGTGGCTTTTGTATCTGTCTTGTTGATTTTCGCAGTGGAATGGGTTGAGTTATTTCATCGATCTCCTCCTCTTCTTCTTCTTCTTCTTCTTCTTCTTCTACTTCTTCGTTATTCTCAGTGTTTTCATTATTCTCTTCTTCTTCTTGATTAACATCATTGTTTCGATTGGTATTGATGATTATGGGTCCTTCGCCTTCATTAATTACTTGACCCCATCTCATGTGAAACATTCCTGGATCCCTACTTGGTCCATCATTAATTTCTTTCCAGTTCCATTTTGCTTTTTCATCGAATACCACATCTCGACTCACTATTACTCTTTTCGTTGTTGGATTGAATAATCTGCAAGCTTTGGATCCAGGATCAATTCCTAGATGCATAAGAGTCTGAGATCGATCATCCAGTTTCTTAAGAGTTGCAGAATCAACTTTTGCGTATGCTTTGCAACCAAACACTCTTAAATGATCTATGTTTGGTTTTCTCTTTCGCAAACTTTCATATGGAGTCATGTCTTTCAGAGCTTTCGTAGGTATCCTGTTTATTAGGTATGTGGAGTGTCATACAGCTTCTCCCCATAGATAATTAGGTACCTGCATAGCTTTTAATGAACTTCTCGTCATCTCCATTAGAATTCGGTTTCTTCTCTCTACCACTCCATTCTGCTGTGGTGTATATGGTGTTGTGAGTTTCCTTTTGATTCCATTTAACTCACAATATTTGTTGAACTCTACTGATGTGATTTCCCATCCCCTGTCTGTTATAAGTATCTTTACCTCCTTATTGAACTCTTTTTCAATCATAGTCTTAAGTACTTTGAATCTGTCGAATGCTTCACTCTTTTCTTTCATCAAGATGGACCACATGTATCTAGAGAAATCATCTATGATAACAAATATGTATTTGTTATTTGCAAGGGTTTGTGGTGTAATAGGACCACATAAATCAGCATGAAGTAGCTCTAATGGCTTTGAGGCTCTGAATGTTGTTGCTTTTGGAAAACCTTGACGCGTTTGTTTCCCAACTAAACATGATTCACAGATCCTTGATTCATCGTTTATCTGTGGTATCCCTCGAACCATCTTGTTCTGAGACATAGTTTTTAAGGTTCTGAAACTTATGTGTCCTAACATTGCGTGCCACTTCCATGTCTGATCTTCCAGTCTCATATTCAGACACAATGGCCTTCCAATCATGAGACTTATCTTGTAGATTCTATTCTGTGAGTGTGAGACTCTAACTAAAAGTCTTCCACTTGGGTCATGAACTGTTAGATAATCTTGTCGCATTCTAACATCACATCCAACTTCTGTAGCTTGTCCTAAACTTAGAATGTTGCTTTGTAAGTTTGGGATGAAGTAGATGTTTGTGACAAGCTTCTATTCTCCGATCTTGCTCTGAAATAGAATTGATCCTTTCCCTTCAATTTCTACAGAAGATCCATCCCCAAACTTCACTTGTCCTTTGATTTTCTCATTGAGTTCAGAAAAGTAGTGTCTCTTACCAGTCATGTGATTGCTGGCTCCATTATCTAAATACCAGATTCCTTCTTCTCCATCCTTTGATTCGTAGTTCTTTGGTATTAGTTTCCCTTCGTTTAAGAATACAACTTCGTGCATGAAAAGAGTTGTATCTGCTTCCCTTGTTTCATTCTTGTTTGATTCTTCCATCTTTTGTATTCTTTCAGGGCATACAGAGGAGAAGTGTCCTGGTTTATCACATCTGTAACAAATAATGTTTGATCT
Organism: Papaver somniferum; assembly: GCF_003573695.1. NCBI lineage: Eukaryota > Viridiplantae > Streptophyta > Magnoliopsida > Ranunculales > Papaveraceae > Papaver > Papaver somniferum. The sequence continues at coordinate 56,242,829 of NC_039364.1, read as the reverse complement.
ATCCTTCTTTTTTTTCCCTTGGTTTTGATCATTCTGACTTGTTGTTCTATCTTGTGAGTTAAACCTTCCTCCCCTTCCTCGGCCTCTGTTTACTCTACCACCTCTTCCACGACCTCTTCCTCTTGTCACAGAGTTTTGTTGGTAAGAGTTTGTGTACAAGAGTTTTCCTTGAGTTTCTCCATTGTTTTCTTCATCAAGGATTCTCTCTTCATATGCTTTCAATCTTCCAATTATATCTTCATAGCTAGTCTTCTTTAAATCTAAGACTTGTTCGAGAGAAGCTATGATATGAATATACTTGGATCTTGGTAAACTATTGAGAAACTTCTTTACCAGTTTATCTTCATCAATGGATTGTCCAAGTGACGCAGCTTTTGAGTCTATTTCTGATAGCTTTCCTGCAAAGCTATCAATAGTATCAGTGTCTTTCATCTTCACTCTTTCAAATTCAGACATTAAGGTTTGCAGACGGGCTTCTTTAACTCGATCAGCTCCGAGATTACGTGCCTTTATTGCATCCCAAATTTTCTTTGAAGTTTCCTGTTCACCAACTTGTAGAATAAGACATTCTGGTATTGCTTGAAAGAGTAATCCAATGGCAACATTGTTTTTGTCTGGGTCCAATGTACCAGGATCAATTGTTTCCCAAACTTTGTAGATTTTCATCAGTACCTTCATTCTCATGGCCCATACTGTGTAGTTTGTGGCGTTGAGGATTGGAACTTGTATTGATGGTGGTGTGAACTGTTTTGCACCCACAATGGTGGTTTCGCTTTCCATGGCTCAGAAACAAGCTCTGATACCAATTAATGGCAACTACAAGATGAAACTTAGCTTATATAAAGACAACTCTCTTTATTAATGTTTAGAAAATCTCTCAAAACTAAACACAAGCTCTAATCTTGCTCATATGATCAACCACAACTTTGGTGTTTATATATATATAGAACTATGAATTCCTTTTCCTAGTCCTATTACCTTATTACATGTCTTTCCTTTTCTTAGAACTAGATGACTTCTAATTCCCTTAGGATTACGTCAATTTCCTAATCTTGTCCTAACCAGCTTGTTAGTGTCTCTCATCCCAAATTTTCTCTTCAATCACGGCTAGGACATTCTGGCCGTATATCCTCTTGGAACTTTTCTCACGATTCTTATTTTCAACTACAGCCGGGATTTCCCATACGCAAACTTTCCTGTATCTTTTCCTTTTCTTGCATCGATGAAATCACGGCTAGGACTTCTAGCCGTATCTTCTCCTCGAGTTTTCAACTCCGTTTACTGTCCGTTCATCACTAAAACCAACAACAACTATTCTCTGCCATTCGAACGTCTCGATCAAGGCAACAACAGACAATATCCAAACTCCATCGTTCTCATCACTGCCATTCGAATGCAGCCATTATTATCGTCTCTGTCTCATTACATATGATGATCATCACCAGCATCAACCATCGATAATGGCAGCAGCCAATATTCGATACCCATCTCTCCTTCCGTCGATCACCAGTCAACCCCATCGTCATTCCATTACCGTAACTTTCACTCTTGACCATCAACTACTCCTCACTTCCATTAATAACAGCAGTCGATCATTCTGCCTCTCCGTCCATCTCTGTCCGAAACTCCACCAGCAAACTCTTAACTCCAGCTCTTGACAGCAAACGAACCTCTTCTCACTGCCATTAACTCGAGCTCTTCATTCTTCCCTGTACATCACATCCATGGCAGCAAGCCAATACCGGATACCAACGAGACCAACTCTATCTTTTCGTTCAACTCAAGCTAGTTTCATTACAGACTCCTTCTCCATCTGATAACTCTATCGGACTCTACTCCCTTCAACGAGTTTTCTTTTCTCCTGAGTTTCACTCCCCGTCGATGATGGCCTATCTTCATTACGAGCATATTCGAAGCTAACCTCATTATTCGCTGCCAACTCCATCACTAGCTCCTAAAACCAACAGTCATTCTCAAGTCCATCTCGAGCTCTGCTGTTTCTTCTCTTCCATTATTGAGACACGTGACTGAGACTGATTAGGAAAGTCTCAGTTAAGTACGTCTCCTAGAGACTGTTTAGGAAAGTCTTATATTTGAGACTTCTAAAGACAGTAACAAATCCGAGTATCCAAGACTGTTTAGGAATGTACTTTGAATAGGACTCTTTATATTAGTCAAGAGGTAGAGTCGTGTTAGGAAGTTATTTCTTCCCTAAGTATGAATCACATATATATATGTATGATCGTATTGTAAAAGGGAACAAGTTAATAAAAAGATATTATATCAAATTCTTAACATGGCATCGAGAGCCAGTTTTGAAACCTAAAAAAAAAAAAAAAAATATAGAGATGGTTAATGAGATTGAATCATCAAAAAGGGAGGTGATGGAATATGATACGCAGAAGAAGAATCCTGTATATCATCTAGGATCGAGTGATGGACCAGGAACTATCATCACTCCAATAGTTATGAGAGGGAATAATTATGATGAATGGGCTAGAGCCATAAGAAGATCGCTGATAGCCAAGAGAAAATATGGTTTCATTGATGGAACCATCAAGCGACCTGAAGATCCAGATCAGTTAGAAGATTGGATAGCAGTGCAATCAACGTTGGTGTCATGGATTGGTAACACGTTGGATTGTCGGTAAGATCAACCCTGGGAGATTATGAGGATGCAAGTCTATTATGGGCACACCTGAAGAGAAGATTTTGTGTTGTTAGTGGAACAAGAATATGTCAACTAAAAGCATCTTTAAGTGAATGTAAACAGAAGAAAACAGAGGGAGTTGCTATATATTTTGGCAGATTGAACAAAATATGGGATGAGATGGTGACTTATATGAAGATACCGCAATGCAAGTGTGGACAGTGTACATGTAATATCGCATCTCTCAGGTAAGTATGTTAAGAGAAGAAGATTTCTTGCACTATTTTCTGATTGGGTTAGATTCTGTATACAGTTCTTTGCGTGAACAACTTGCAAGGGAACCATTGCCGTCTGTAGATGTTGCGTATCAACCATTGTGAACTCAGAACGCCTAAAGATTGGAGATGGAGTAGTACCTACAGAGATGCAAGAGAATATTATGGCCTTCAAAGTGCAAGCTGATCAACGCCTACTTAATAGTGCTTATGATCCCACCAAGTACTGCAAAACTTGCAGCAGACAAGGACACTCAGATGATGGGTGTTTTAAAATCATTGGATATCCAGAATGGTGGGGAGACAGACCAAAGAATGGCAGAGGAGGAAGAACTGGAGGAAGAGGACGTGCTGGAGAGAGGAGGTAGAGGACAAGGAGGGAATCCTGTCCGTGCTCATAACCTGCAAGTTTCGGCAGCAAAAGATAGTGCTGGTACGTCATCAGCTGATGAAGCATGTCTAGTAGGAGTAACAGCTGCACAAGTACAACAGGTGATGGAGTTTTTAAACTCAAGAAAGTCGGGTTCTCATCTACAAGGTAAAAATGAAACATCTTGGATTGTTGACACAGGAGCAACAAACCATGTTACGTATGAACTTCTTAACATGATAAATGTAAGAGATATTAGGGCATGTTCAGTTGGATTGCCTGATGGAAAGTATGCATCCTCTGAGAAAAATAGGAACAGTGATTCTTCCTGGTGGATTGAAACTTAAAACGTGCTTTATGTGCCAAAGATAACCTGTAACCTAATTTCAGTCACACAACTTATTGATGAGATGAGTTGTATTCTTCAGTGTACTAACAAATTATGTCTTATACAGGACCGGTCTACGAGGAGGATGATTGGAGTGGCTGAGAGACAAGGTGGACTATATTTTTCTGTGGTGTGCCGCATGTTGAAGTTATGGCTGTGCGTGAAGATACATATGAGTTGTGGCATCAACGTATGGGACACCCTTCAGAGAAAGTTTTGCAGAAGTTGCAAGGTGTGAGTAGATTAATCAAAAAGAATAATGATGCTTGTGATATTTGCCCTCGGGCAAAGCATCGTAGAAGCAGTTTTTCTAGTAGTTTGAGTAAATCAGATTGTATTTTTGATTTAGTTCACACAGATTTATGGGGTCCTTATAAGATCCCTTCATCATGTGGAGCTCAATATTTTCTGACAATAGTGGATGATTTTTCAAGAGGTGTTTGGATTTATTTAATTCAGAATAAAACAGAAGTTGAATCAAAATTTCGTGAATTTGTTGCTCTTGTGAAGCGTCAATTTAACAAAGATATTAAAATTGTTAGAAGTGATAATGGAACGGAATTTAATGCATTGCGTGGTTATTTTAAGACTAATGGAATAGTCTTTGAGACGTCATGTGTAGGTACTCCTCAACAAAATGGAAGAGTGGAGAGAAAACATCAACATATAATGAATGTAGCAAGGGCTTTAAGATTTCAAGCAAGCTTGCCGAAATGGTTGTGGGGAGAGTGTGCATTGACAGCAGCGTACTTGATAAATCGTACGCCTACACCTATCCTAAATAATAAAACACCATATGAAGTATTGTTTGGAAAACCACCTATATATAAACAGTTGAAGGTGTTTGGGTGCTTGTGCTATGTACATGATCAAAATAGTAAAGGAGATAAGTTTGCTAGTCGAGGACGGAGGTGTGTGTTTCTTGGCTACCCATATGGTAAGAAGGCATGGCAAGTTTATGATCTAGACACAAGAAAATTTATGGTGTCTCGAGATGTGAAATTTGTGAGACACAATTTCCATTTAAGACTGAGTTGAATGGTAAAACAGTGGAGACGGACATTATGGGAGCTCTAGAAGTCATATAGCGACTGATGTTGCTGGGACTACAGCTGAGACTGATCGTAATGGTGAAGAGTGGAGTGATGATGAAGAGTGTATCTGCTGGGTGAAGAAGAAACTGCAGGAAAACAGCGACAGATAGATGGAGATATCGCAGTACAAACTGCGGCACCTGCTGAAGATGTCACTGTTCAGCGTCAGACTACAGCGTCGAAAATTCTGCTGTTGTGAACAATGATGAAGCCACGGATGCTGCTGTTGTGAATGAAGATTTAGGAAAGGGGAAGCGTCAGAAGATTCCCTCGAGTAGGCTTAAAGGTTTTGTGACATGCACCATTAGAGAAAATAGTCCATCTCACTCTCAATCATCACAGTCATCATCCTCAGGTACACCTTATCCTTTGACATATTTGTTAGTTGTGACAGGTTTTCGGACATGCATAAAAATTATTTGCAATATCTGCAAAGTCTGAGCCGAGGATTTCAGAGAGGCAATGAAACATCCAGGCTGGAGGAAAGCAATGGCGGAAGAAATACGGGCCTTAGAAGAACAAGGCACATGGGATCTAACAGAACTGCCACCTGGTAAGAAAGCTTTAGGAAGTAAGTGGATATATACGGAAAAATATGATGAAAACGGGAATTTGGTACGTCTAAAGGCGAGACTTGTGATTTTTGGAAATCATCAAGTTGAAGGATTAGATTACAATGAGACATTTGCACCAGTGGCAAAGATGACAACGGTTCGTATGTTCTTGGCTGTAGCTGCAGCTAAACAGTGGTATGTGCATCAGATGGATGTGCATAATGCGTTCCTACATGGAGATTTGGAAGAGGAAGTATATATGAAAATACCACCAGGATTTGCTAAGGGTAATCCGAATATGGTTTGTAAGATGAAGAAATCGTTGTATGGTCTAAAACAAGCACCGCGGTGTTGGTTTGCGAAGCTATCAACTGCATTGAAGAATTATGGGTTTCGGCAATCGTACTCAGATTATTCTCTTTTTACTATGATAAAGGGGAAGATGCAACTTAATGTGCTGGTGTATGTTGATGATTTAATTATTGCAGGGAATGATCTAGTTGCGCTTACACAATTTAAAGCGTACTTGGGTCAATGTTTCAAGATGAAAGATTTAGGAAAATTAAAATACTTCCTAGGTTTGGAAGTGGCTCGTAGTAAACAAGGTTTCTATATATGCCAGAGGAAATATGCGTTGGATATTATAATGGAGGCAGGTTTATTGGGTGCAAAACCTGCAGAATTTCCTATTGAAACCAATCATCGTCTTGCTTTAGCAACATGAGATTTGCTTTGTGATGTAGAAAAGTATAGAAGATTGGTTGGACGTTTGATCTATTTATCTGTCACCAGACCAGATCTTGCTTACTCAGTGCATATCTTGTCTCAGTTTATGCAACGACCAAGAATGGAGCATTGGGAAGCAGCACTTCGTGTGGTTAGATATTTGAAAAAGAATCCTGGACAAGGAATTCTGTTGCGCTCTGATAGTAGTTTAACCTTGAGAGGTTGGTGTGATTCAGATTGGGCAAGTTGTCCTTTAACTAGGCGTTCACTGACAGGATGGTTTATTTGTTTTGGAGATTCGCCAGTATCTTGGAAGACTAAGAAGCAACCAACTGTGTCTCGTAGCTCGGCAGAAGCGGAATATCGTTCCATGGCGGCGGCTACATGTGAATTAAAATGGTTGAAACAATTACTCAGTGATTTGAGAGTTTATCATCCACAAGCGATGAATCTTCTTTGCGATAGTCAATCAGCTTTATATATTGCGAAGAACCCTGTTTTTCATGAAAGAACAAAACACATTGAAGTGGACTGTCATCTGGTAAGGGATGCGGTGATACAAAAGATTATTCTACCTTCTTATACTCCTACCACAATGCAATTGGCGGATATATTCACAAAGTCGTTGGGGAAAGCTCAGTTCCATGCTAATTTATCCAAGATGGGCATTTGTGACCTGCATGCTCCGTCTTGAGGGGGGGTATTGAGACACGTGACTGAGACTGATTAGGAAAGTCTCAGTTAAGTACGTCTCCTAGAGACTGTTTAGGAAAGTCTTATATTTGAGACTTCTAAAGACAGTAACAAATCCGAGTATCCAAGACTGTTTAGGAATGTACTTTGAATAGGACTCTTTATATTAGTCAAGAGGTAGAGTCGTGTTAGGAAGTTATTTCTTCCCTAAGTATGAATCACATATATATATGTATGATCGTATTGTAAAAGGGAACAAGTTAATAAAAAGATATTATATCAAATTCTTAACATCCATGCTCAAGTTACAGCATTTCTCCATAGTTCAGCCCCATTATCAACCACGGACTCAAGACTCGAGCTTAATGATCTCGACAACCATAACCAAATCACCATGATCATCATCCCATTCGATAACCCACAACCAACAACTCCATTAACACCGGCACGTCAACCACAGATCCCATTACCACGATCAACTTCAGCAGACTCTGTCTATCGAAACCCATCGGCATCATCTACTTCCGATACTGGCAGCAGTCTATCGTTTTCTCTCTCGGCTCAAGCTCTACTCCAACCTCAGCAACATTCCATCGTTCCCTGTTAACAAACTTCTTATTTCTCCCTTTTGAATCTCGGTAAAGAACAGTCCCTTTCTTTCCAGTCGCAGCAATCCAACAGTCTCCTTTCAACTGTCAGCTTTAGAGAACTGACAATTCAGTTAATATCCAGTGGCTGCCCTGAGTAATTCAAGTGGGCGCTTTCATCAATTCTTTCACAATCCTCGCAATTTTGGCTTATTTCAAATGTTTGTAACTTCTTCATACGGAGTCGGAATGACGCCACTCTTTCGCTGTTGGCTTCGTCTTTTCGTCCTCTTCAAGATGATAGCAAGAACTTGTAGATTTGGATGACTTCCACTTGGTCTTTGTCCCTTCTTCGTTTGTAGCTAACTTCTTTCCTTGCACAATTAAGTGCAAATTCTCTTCTTTTGGATGATTCACCTATTAAAACATAAAAAGAGAAAACAAAAGTAATACAAGGATATATAATATGCAAGAAATCTAACTAAAACAAGCATGGAATCAACACTAAAATCTTGTGAATTATGCACATATCAACCGAGCAGTGCTCTAACACCTTCAAATCTTCATAAATTTTCTGGTGTTCTTGAAGAATTAAAGGAAGTAAGAAAGGAAGTGCAACAAATAAAGGCTTTTGTGTTTAGGACTCTTGAAATTCAGAAGGCCCTGGTTCGGCATCAATCAAGAAGGTTTGTTGATATCAACTCCTATCTTCATGAACCTTATGTCCCAATTGTTGTTGACGACAAGGAGTTCGGGGACGATAAAGAATTTTTCAAAGGTCTTAATGTCTAGGAAACTTCTTATGAGAAATTATTCTTATGTTTTAAGAAGGATAACGTCAAGTTTAGTTGCCAAAACTATAAGTCTTGATTTCTAGTCTACTTATAACTATGTCTCGGATTAGGATAGAATGTGTAGTTGAGCATTAGACTTCACGGCGTTCATCGATTGAAGACGAAGAACTACTAAGGGGAGCTTGTGGAACTTCATCAACAAAGGGTATGTGGAGACTTGAACTCATCTATCACTCAGAAGTCCATTTTTATTCTATCTCCTATTGAGACAAAAGTCGTATAGCTATATAGACTTTACATTATACACATTTGATATTTCGAGTTGAGTTTAACTCGCTTGCATATTTCTCGAAATATGCGTTGGTAAGCTTTCGCTTTAACCAAGTTCATCGTTATTCTTGACGAAAGTCAAAAGATAATCATGTGAAAATCGCCTGGTAACATCTTACATGATTTGTGTGAGACGGTCATTTGATGTAAACTCGGAATGTTTCGTATTGATCTATTGATCACTTGAAAATTGCTTTGAAGCTAATAGTTTGTGTGGGACAACTATTCCCGTCTTCCAAGAATGTTTCAATGATTAAGATGGAGTTTAGAACGATTAACCATTGATTGGATATAGCACAATATGTGTACTTGTATGCTAACAATTGCAAGTTATTCAAAGCCCGGGAACCATAGTATGCATACCCGTATGCGTACTGGTTTGATATTTGAAGTCCTGGAACCATAGTATGCATACCCGTATGCGTATCGGCTGAGAAGTTCAAGTCCGGGAATTCAACTGAGGTTGGTCACATACGACAGTATGCGTACCCGTTTGCATACTGGCAAACCCAGACCAAGTCCGGAACTCTAAGTATGCGTACCCGTTTGCATACTTGAGTGGGTCAAGTTATAAAATCGGTTGTTCATGAACAAATATATTTATATATTAAGGAATGCAAGCTTTTGCAAACCGTGGCTATAATGTTCATGAATTGATTCAAGTGAATCAAAATCGATTTTGCTTCAATTGTGTCTTATATACTTCTATGACAATATAAACAATTGAACAACTCCATAACTAGTTTCATTTGAGTCATTTGAACTAGTTATGATTAAGATGAACAAGGTTGATATGAAAATGTTAATATGTCTAACTTCGGTTAACTATTGTTGAGCCAACTATGTGCACACGCTTGGGTACGGTTACTCATACCTAAATGAGGTCACATTTCATTTTTGTATAACAAGCTAAGTTCGATCTAACGGTTGAAAGATATTAGATTGACTCTAATAAGGTTTTCATCTAACGGTGAATATTGAATGCTTTGTTACCAAGGTAGCATTGATTGCAAACCCAGATTTGAAGACTATATAAGGGAGAACTCTATCAACTGGGAAACCTAAACCCCACACCTCGTGTGTGATACTAGTTGCGACTAGAGTCGATTCTCCTCTAACCTAGATTTTTCCTAAAATCCATTATAGGTTAACGACTTAAATACTTCATTGGGATTCTGAAGCCAAACCCAACTATTTTCTCTATAGTTGTTTGTGTATTCTGATCTTACTTTTTTCTATCGTGTTGAAAACTATCTTCTCTAATATTTGCTCGAGATTTATCTCCGATAGGTAAGATAAAAAGTAGTCACAAACATCTTCGTCTCATCGTTTGTGATTCCACAATATCTTGTTTCGCTTCCATGCGATTAAGATTATTGTGAGGTGATTAATATTACTAGGTTGTGCTTCGGGGGTATATAAGTCCGGTGTATCAATTGGTTCCTGTTCACCTTGATTTATTAAAAGACGGAACAAAAACTCGTAGGTATTTCTGTGAAAGACAGATTTATCAATTCAATAGACTTTTTCGTGTGAGACAGATTTGTTTATCAAATCTTCGACTTTGGGTCGTAGCAACTTTAGTTATGGGCGAGATCATCTACGGGAATCCAATGCGTAGAATCCGGCGTGGTTCAAGAGGCGTAAGGAACGCGACTGTACCTTAATCAATGTGAGATTGGTTAGGGCTCAACTACATTCCAGTCAGAAGTTAATTGGTAGTAGGCTAGAGTCTGTAGCGGCTTAATACAGCGTGGTGTTCAAATCTGGACTAGGTCCGGGGTTTTTCTGCATTTACGGTTTCCTCGTTAACAAAATTTCGGGTGTCTGTGTTATTTATTTTACGTATTATATTTTTATATAATTGAAATATCACAGGTTGTGCGTAGTTCAATCAATTAGATAATCCAACCTTTGTTTGTTGATATAAATTGATTGACACTTGGATATTGGTCTTTGGTACCATCCAAGTTATTTCTCATATTAATCCGGCTCATAGATTTCTATCTGTTCGATTGCAGATTGATTTGATAAATTGAGATATAACTCTTGGATGTATTTTCCTTGATTGGGTCTAAATTCCTAGTTGATTCTCTTGGAGATATATTGGAGTTAGTCCATACAGATTGCCTAAACGAAATATTGGGTGTGGTTGTTAGACCCCCGGTTTTTCAACCATGAACACTTTCACTCTCCTTGGATTCTGCAAGAATGAAGGTATTGTTCTTGGCGAAGGAGGTATTACACTTAAAGCCACTTGTGTCACCAAAAGACTTTTGACCAAACAACATAGATGAGATCTTATCAGAACCACTCGAAATTATTTGTAAGTCACATTCAAGTAGATTAATCTCTTCTTCCTTAAGAGACAGAGTTTTAGTGAAATTTTTATTGAGTTTGTCAAAGTCAAGAGTTTTCACTTGAATATATGTTTCAACCTTTTCCAAGTTTTTCTTTAGACGAAGATTTTCACGGTGAATTTCTTCGCTCTTATCCAAGAACTCAAGAATTTCCTTATTATCATCAAAATCAGTATTAGGAATTACAGGTATTTCTGCAACAAAAGCAGAACTCTCTGTTGAATATTTAGAGGGAAGCTCATCAGGCATATCATCAAGAGAAACTATGAGAGCATTCTTTATTTGATAGTATTCCTTACTTGGGCATTCCTTTCGCATATGTCCAAAACCATGACACTTAAAGCACTGAAGTGAAATTTCTTCTTGAAAGTTTGATCTAAGAAGCCTTTTTCCAGAACGTCTTTCTCTTCGTCTCTTGAGAAAATTTCTGACATGTTTTGTAATCAAAGACATGGTAAAGTCTATCTCATCATGATCATTATTACAACACTCATCGGCCCAGGACAAGCTACCCCTTTAGAGGAAGAAGGCTTTTTTTAGTCATTGTTTCAAGAGCGGAGGCTTTTCTTTAGCACTGAGTTGCTCATGATCAAAAATCTTCAACTTTCCAACAAGAGTACTTCCGGAAAGTGTAGAAAGATCGTTTCCTTCCGTGATGGCATGTTTCTTAGACTCGTATCGAGCTAGTAAAGATCTCAGAATTTTCATCATAATATCCTTTTCAGGACTAGTCTTACCTAATGAATGACAAGCATTCACAATTTCCGACAATTTGTGATTAAATTCTTCAGATGAATCTTCATCAGACATACAAAGGTTTTCCCAATCAGAAGTTAGGTTTTGAAGCATGGCTTCCTTATATGCAGAATTCCCTTCAAATACGGTTTATAAGATATCCTAAGCATCTTTTGATCTAGTGCATGAAGACACATGATGTTGAATATCTTGGCTTATGGCATGAGTAATGACGCTTAATCCATCAAAGTTGTATTTAGCATCTTTGATTTCTTCATTGTCATATGCTTATATGCCTTTAAGAGCAGCAGCAGCTCCTTCTCCAACATGTGGAGCATCACATCCTATTCCCATGTCCGGAAGTCAAGAGCTTGTAAAAAGGAACGCATAGAAGTTTTCCACCATAAGTAATTTGTACCATCGAAAGCTGGTGGTATATGTTGATTGAGATTGCATTATTGTCCATAATACAAAACGCTACAAGCACATACTTATAAGGTCAACAGTGTTTGCTGTAGTTGCAGGAAATCCTACAACACACCCTTTGTATTATCATGACTATGATTTCTAGATCTAAACTTATTTGATATGAAAATAAAGATAAAGATAATGAAAATAGAAAATAAGACACAAGATTTACGTGGTTCGATCAATTTGATCTACATCCACGGGGTTAGGTTTCACTATGATCATTGAATTACATTGAGACTTCATTAATGAGTATTTGGATCTCTCTCTCTCTCTCTCTATGGTTTTTGGGGAAGAATAAGAAGATAATAATAATACCAATTCCTTTTCTCTCTCCTACCTTTCTCTTTATATAGGATGCTATCTAGTGGATGACAGCTCATATACAGCTAAGATTTTCCCTAATTTCGGATCTGGCTTGCGATGATATCGCAAGCTTACAAATGTTAATTTCGCAGATCTTCTAATCTTCGCAAATTTATCACATTTTTTTTATGTTTAAGCTAATATCACCTATTGTATCGTTTCTCAAAGTGCTCTGCGACATTGTTGTAATGCGTTGTTAAGAATTTCGCGAGCGTATCATTGTCGCGAAATTCTGATCCTACATTTGCCTGCTCTGATACCAATTGAAAATGCAGGGATACCAAATACACTAAACTTTTTCGTTTAGCAACCTGTATAGACAAAACTTAACACAATTGCAAGAAGACCAACTTAATGATCCTTGACAATATGTATAAAGTTAATATCTCAACCTCTACTTAATCATTATGTTAATAGACTCAAGGTCCGTGAACCTGATTGTTAAGCAGAGTACTTGGACGATCTCAAAAATCAATATCCAAGATCAATCCAGTCGTATCCAAATAATTCAATCGGAATTCTTCCAAGTTGTTAAAATTGTTATCTATCTTTCAAGATACGAATTCTATAAGAAACTAGTCTCGTAATCCCTTACAATAAAGAGGACTTATCTACGTAGATTGAATGTGCATAAACCTGTGTAAATCCAATTATAAAGATAAAGAATATAATGTGGAAAAGGAAATACACAAGACACCAAAAAATTTGCTAAAAGAGGAATCCGCAATAGCAGAAACCCCCCGGGACCTCGTCCAGATTGAACACCACACTGTATTAATCCGCTACAGACCCTAGCATACTATCAGACTTCAGACTGGAATGAATTTGTACCGAATCCACCCTCCAAGCGATTTAGTTATAGTCACGCTCCTTACATCTCATGAACCTCGCAAGGTTCTATGCACTTGATTCCCTTAGTGACATCCTTTACAACCTAAGATTTGCTTCAGCCGAGGTGAAGACTTTTGATACCAGTATGTTTCTAGCAGATAAGCCAGTTTGGTTTCCATTTAGATCAAAGATCAAGGTGTGAAAATCTTTTTGCAATAGCAAGCGAGCAAATCTCACAAGTCCAGACCTTACGACTCCCGAGGAGCATCCAAGATTCTTAACCACCTCTCAAAAACAATCGTTGAAAGATCAGTTTTTGTTTATCTATCTTGAGGAATCACAAAGTCTAAGAAGAAAAGAACTTTGTGACTATTATCTATTTTGTCTGAAAGAGATTACGAGAACCTCGATAACAGAAAGCAAGATCAGGTTTCACGAACTATCAAGGTAAAGATAGCCAGACCTGGCTTCACGAATCCAGTAACGGTATATAATGACTGTTTGTGAAAAAACGGGTCTAACAACACCACCCAATATTTCGCTTAGCAATCTATATGGATTAACTCTGAAATACTTTGCTGGAGAATCAACTAGACAGTCAGACTCAATCTAGATAAAAGTATCTCAAGGAGTTAATATCTCTCTCTTGATTTGATTTTTACTCAAGCTAAAAACAATAGCGAGTCTTTATCAAATACAAGGAATACTTGGACGGTACCAAAGACCAATGTCAAAGGATCAATCAACAACCAAAGGTTGGATTTCCAATTGACGATCACGAACGCACAACCTGTATTATTTCAATTATATAAAATATAATGCGGAAAAGAAATAACACAGACACAAGAAATTTTGTTAATGAGGAAACCGCAAATGCCGAAAAACCCCGGGACCTAGTCCAGATTGAATACACACTGTATTAAGCCGCTAAAGACACTAGCCTACTGCAAACTAACTTCGGACTGGACTATAGTTGAACCCCAATCAGTCTCCCACCGATCCAAGGTACAGTTGTACTCCTACGCCTCTGATCCCAGCAGGATACTGTGCACTTGATTCCCTTAGCTGATCTCACCCACAACCAAGAGTTGCTGCAACCCAAAATCGCAGACTTGATAATAAACAAATCTGGCTCACACAGAAAAGTCTATCAAAGGATAAATCTATCTCCCACAGATAAACCCTAGGTTTTGTTCCGTCTTTTGATATAAAATCAATGTGAACAGGAACCAATTGATAATCCGGTCTTATATTCTCGAAGAACAGCCTAGATTAATCAATCACCTCTCTACAATCCTTCCTGACTACACAAGCGATTGTCGAGCAATCACAAACAGTGAGACGAAGACGTTTGTGACTTCTTTATCTTTCCTATCGGAGAACTCTTACGATATCAATCCAATCAATCGATTGTACTCGTACGATAGAATATGCAAGATCATATCACACAACTACGATAAAGTAGTATCGGTCTGGCTTCACAATCCCAATGAAGTCTTTAAGTCGTTAACCTGATTTTAGAGAAGAAAATCAAAGGTTAATGGAGATCGACTCTAGCGGGCGCACTAGTAGCACACAGACGTGTGGGGATTAGTTTTGCACAATGCTAGATGTCTCCTTTATATAGCCTTCAAATCAGGGTTTTGCCTTAGTTACAAAGCAATCCTATATTCACCGTTATATGAAAACCTGATTTAGATTCGAGCTAATATTTCTCAACTGTTAGATCGAAAACTTAGCTTGTCACACAACACTTGGGTAGACGTTTACTGGGTTCGTGAAAACCATGCCCAAACGTGTATGTGTATGTTGGTTCAACATAGTAACCCAAAAAGGTTAACCATATGAGCATTTCATATTAACCTTGTTCTTCTTCACCATAACTAGTCCAATTGACTCAAATGAACTAGTTAAAGAGTTGTTCAATTGTTATGAGATCTTATGTAACTACACAAGACACAATTGAAACAAAGATGATTTGATTCGATTGAATCGGCTCATGAACATTATAGCCACGGTTTGCATAAAGCATTCCTTAGTAATTTAATGTTTCATGTTCAGAGCACATCTTTAGATCATAACCTCTTAAGTTCACAAACAAGTTCGCGGACTTAAGTTAATCGGTTGAGTTTTCCAAACTCAGCAGAAATTCTCGGAAAGAGAACTTCCGCCAGTTCGCGGACTTAGCATACAAACGAGTTTTGGAAAATCCAACAGAAATTCTCGGTCGAGAACTTCCGACAGTTCACGGACTGAGTCTGCGGACTGGGTTCGCGGACTCGGCAAGCCAATTTCACAATCCTCCCGATTTTTCTTGATCAACAAAGTTCGAAAACTTCGGTACATGGAATACATGGTTATGTAATCTAAACTCTCATTTCAATCATTGAGACATTCTCAGAGGACGCTATGTAGCTGTTATTCACAAACCGATTCATGTCAGAGCAATTCTCAAAGTGATTGAATCTTTTCATGACTTTCGTCACTAGGTGAAGATAAACTTGATCAATGCGAAACGCTTTACCAACACACGATTTCGAGATAAAAGATAAGCAATGAATGCTCAGCTCGAAACATCAAATGTGTATGATCTAGTCTATATAGCATACGACTTTTGTCTCATAAGAAGTAGGGGATAGAAGAGATAGACTTTTGAGTGATAGATAAGTTCAAGTCTCCACATACCTTTTTG
Organism: Papaver somniferum; assembly: GCF_003573695.1. Lineage (NCBI taxonomy): Eukaryota > Viridiplantae > Streptophyta > Magnoliopsida > Ranunculales > Papaveraceae > Papaver > Papaver somniferum. The sequence continues at coordinate 56,226,916 of NC_039364.1, read as the reverse complement.
TTGATGAAGTTCCATGGTTCCTAGTATAGATCTTCGTTGTTGTATGATGAATCGCCATGAAGTCCTTGAGCTCAACTACACTTTTCTATCCTAGTCCGAGACTTAGCTATGTAGGCTAGAAATCAAGACTTATAGTTTTGATCACTAACATTGAAAAACATGCTTGGGATAGCAACGCATGCGAGGTTGACCGAGCTATGCTCTAACAATCTCCCCCTTTGTCAATTTTAGTGACAAAACTATTAATACATATGGAATACAAAAAAGATAAACTTTAGTGGCTCCTATTCCATAGTCTAATCTTCAACGTCCCAAAGGTTGTAAGTTTAGCACCATCGTTGTTGAAGATCCGTAGCTATAACAATGAGAGAAATCGAGATTCTCTATCATTATTATACAGTGTCGTAGTATTATTATATAACATCAAAATCCAATTGTATCATGACTTTAACAATAATACTACGGTGATATGTATCACTCCCCCTTTGTCAATACTCCATCTCGATCATGGAAACCACTTCCCCTTACACAATGATCCGAAAACCATATGTATTTGTAGTGTGAACTACAATATTTCTCCCCCTTTTTGTCAATAAAATTGGCAAAGGTACAAGAATGGGATCATAATGAAATTTCCACAAGAGACATTTCATGACCAAAAGAAAAATACATACCAACTTAATGTAGATGCAATCTAATATCCGAAGCTAACAGCATTCATCAAGGAGTTTTAAGATACAAGATAACCCCTATAAAATTCCACAGCCGCACTCCCCGCAAGATATTACCATTAAGCAAAAGTTCAAAAGAACTCTCCCCCATTTGATGTCATTCCCGAGAGAAAAACAAGAGCGACCTTAATTTCGAAAGAAAAGAAGGATTTTTATTGGACACCAAAAACCATAGGAATGATTTTTTATATCCAAAGCTCAACCAAATTAACCACAAGTAAACCCATGATTAATTCAATTGGAATACGCAACTAAATCAAACCACAAAAGTGATCAATTTAATTGAAAGTGCTCAACATAAGTAAACTCACAGAGCTACGACTAAGTCAACCACACGGAGATGACTAACTTAACCGTTCAAATACTCAACATAAGGAAAACCTTACAGAATATATGACTACATTAACCAAAGAACATGATAGTGTAGCCTTTCATATACTCAACACAAGCACTTGTGGAATATATGAAAACTCAACTAGATTAATTACAAGAGAACCTATAATGAATCTAATTGAAATACAAACAACCAAACTAATCACTGAAGTAATCAATTTAATTATTTTGGGCTCAACATAAGAGAACTTATGGAACCCCGACTAAGTTCATCATAGAATATGAAAACCTTAACCGTACATGTACTCAACATAAGAAAGAAGACTTATGGAGTACTAACTAAATAACCAAACTAGTTGATTAATTTAGTTCATAATGCTCGACATATAGCATCTTATGGAACAACCAACAAAGCCAAGGTAAATCGACTTAGTTGTAAGGTGCTCAACATAAGACACACAATGGAGCCTTCACGGTAAAACATAATAAAATGGATCAATGAAGATCAATACCGTGGATAACATACAAGGATCTATTATATTTTCCATCATAACGACATAATAGACTTTATCCTTGTTGAACAAAAGATTTTATCCTATTTTCCATCAAATACGTGACTGCATAGGCATAACTTTTGTATATGTCAAAAGTCCATTCGTCATTTCATCAATACGAATACCGATTCATGGACAACTTACTTTCGACTGCAATATGGGACCTTCAAGTTCACGGACGTAAACAATACATATCCCATAAAAATATTGCAATATCACAAACCATTAAAATACTGCAATAAACATCATCCGCCAAATATTTTTAGAATTTAATAACCAATAAACCTAAAAAATAACATAAGAAGATGAAAACAAAAAATAGCTATGTGTAGTCACAATCATCGCTATTCAAAGCACTAGTTATTCTTCCAACTAATCCAAAAAGAAGACTTACTAGGTATTGTAGATCTTTCTCAGGGCATCTACAGAAAACTCCTTGTTATTGAAAAACTCATTGATTATAGACTTCTTCTTTATCATCCTTGAGGAAGTAATTCCTTTGCATAGGTATACTTTGACTGCTTCTACTGCATTACTTTTTAGAAGTGCTTCTAGTTACAGGAGCCATGAAAACGTATGAGAAGAAAGAAGAAGATAAGAAGATTTAAAAAAGTCACATCCTAATCCTTGACACAGTCTTCCACAGTTTAAGGATCCACAAACAATATTATTAGCAAGATATTTAACAAGCAAAGATACATACTTGAGCCACAAGATGCAGAGCCTCAATCCTCTCAAGCTAAGAATGAGGACGCAGGCGTCTCCGAGCTCAGCCAGAGACAAAGTGAGCCAGATGCTCCCTTTGCTTGTCAAGGCTTGTTGCAAAAACAGGTTTCCTCCTTCTTCTGATTCTGGAAGTATTGGTTTTGCATGACCTTTGATTATACAGATACAACATTTGCATGTTCTCTTGTAGTTTAGAAATTCTCTTGTTCCTCTGCTTGAATATCCAACACGTGTTTTGAACATGATTTGCATTTCCACAAAACGAACAACCCGGCGAACCTTTGTCTTGTTGAAGTGCCTTCTGCTTATTACAACTGCTAGCCTTTGTTTTCTCATGACACTTAGGAACATAGTTGTCGATATCTGCAGTCTTGCTCTTAAATCCTAAACCATTGGAGTTTCCAAAGGATTTCTGACCAAATAACATTGCTGAGATTTTATCAGAACTTCCAGATAATCATTGAAGATCATCTTTGAAAGTATTAATCTCTTTTTCCTTTAGAAAAATGGTCCTGGTGAGTTGATCATTAAGACAGTCTATCTCAAGATCTTTCACTTGGATTAAAGATTCCAGTTTCTTCAATAAAGATTTTAATTGAAGATTTTCTTGAAGGACCTCTTTGTTCAAGAAATCAAAAATCTTTGTGTCAGACTCAATTTCCGAATCAGATTTTGAGTGTATGGAGGTTTCTGCTGCGAGAGCTATAACTTCACATTCAACAGACGTATTCAAGATGTCGACACAAAGAAATTTATCTTCAATAAAATCTTTAGAATCAATTGCTGACAGTGGATGTTTATCACATCTAATGCTCCTCTTCATGAAATCCTTGATCCTTTCTGTTAACCACGGTTTATTGAACCGATAACCGGATGAACAACACTCATCATCCCAAGATAAGTTAGAGGATTTACTTGTCTCGGAAACAACATTGAATGCAAATGTTTGAAAAAAATTTGGATCACAAATTGTCACCTGTCCAGAGGCAGTATTCATGGAAGGAGTGTTGAGGTTGTTCCCTCCATTGATGGCATGTTTCTTAGAAACGTATCTCTTGTCTTCAAATACAGTTTCTAAGATATCCCAGGCTTCTTTAGACTTAGTGCAAGTAGCCACATAGTAATGAAGATCTGGGGTAACGGCCTGTCTGATAGCACTTAACCCAAAAGAGTTTTGCATTGCAGCAAGAGATTCTTCAGGACTATAACTACCAACATCCTTTGGTATAGATACATCTTCTTTTGTATTAACCGGAGGATTATAGCCGTTAACAATACATACCCAGGTTTTATAATCACATGCTTGAAGATAAGCACACATTGCAACTTTCCATGCTGAGTAGTTTGAGCCATCAAAGACTGGTGGTACGTTAATAGAGATAACACCTCTGTCCATAGAGTCAGATCGCTACAAACACGGACTTGTTAGGTCTTAAATGTGTTTGCCTTCTCTGATACCAATTGAAAAAGCGGGGGTCTAACAATATCATCCAATATTTCGCTTAGCAATCTGTATGGACTAACTCCGAAATACTTTGCTAGAGAATCAACTAGACAGTCAGACTCAATCTAGATAAAAGTATCTCAAGGAGTTAATATCTCTCTCTTGATTTGATTTTTACTCAAGCTAAAAACAATAGCGAGTCTTTATCAAATACAAGTAATACTTGGAAGGTACCAAAGACCAATGTCCAAGGATCAATCAATATCAATCAACAACCAAAGATTGGATTTCCAATTAACGATCACGAACGCACAACCTGTATTATTTCAATTATATAAAATATAATACGGAAAAGAAATAACACAGACACCAGAAATTTTGTTAACGAGGAAACCGCAAATGCAGAAAAACCCCGGGACCTAGTCCAGATTGAATACTCACTGTATTAAGCCACTACAGACACTAGCCTACTGCAAACTAACTTCGGACTGGACTATAGTTGAACCCCAATCAGTCTCCTACTGATCCAAGGTACAGTTGTACTCCTACGCCTCTGATCCCAGCAGGATACTGCGCACTTGATTCCCTTAGCTGATCTCACCCACAACCAAGAGTTGCTACGACCCAAAATCGCAGACTTGATAATAAACAAATTCGTCTCACACAGAAAAGTCTATCAAAAGATAAATCTGTATCCCACAGATAAACCCTAGGTTTTGTTCCGTCTTTTGATATAAAATCAATGTGAACAGGAACCAATTGATAATCCGGTCTTATATTCCCGAAGAACAACCTAGATTAATCAATCACCTCTCTACAATCCTTCCTGACTACACAAGCGGATTGTCGAGGAATCACAAACAGTGAGACGAAGATGTTTGTGACTTCTTTATCTTGCCTATCGGAGAACTCTCACGATCTCAAGCCAATCAATCGATTATACTCGTACGATAGAAGATTCAAGATCAGATCACACAACTACGATAAAGTAGTATCGGTCTGGCTTCACAATCCCAATGAAGTCTTTAAGTCGTTAACCTGATTTTAGAGAAGAAAATCAAAGGTTAATGGAGATCGACTCTAGCGGGCTCACTAGTAGCACACAAACGTGTGGGGATTAGTTTTGCACAATGCTAGATGTCTCCTTTATATATCCTTCAAATCAGGGTTTTGCCTTAGTTACAAAGCAATCCATATTCACCGTTAAATGAAAACCTGATTTAGATTCAAGCTAATATTTCTCAACCGTTAGATCGAAAACTTAGCTTGTCACACACACTTGGGTAGACGTTTACTGGGTTCGTGAAAACTATGCCCAAACATGTAAGTGTATGTTGGTTCAACATAGTAACCCAAAAAGGTTAACCATATGAGCATTTCATATTAACCTTGTTCTTCTTCACCATAACTAGTTCAATTGACTCAAATGAACTAGTTAAAGAGTTGTTCAATTGCTATGAGATCTTATGTAAATACACGAGACACAATTGAAACAAAGATGATTCGATTCGATTGAATCGGCTCATGAACATTATAGCCACGGTTTGCATAAAGCATTCCTTAGTAATTTAATGTTTCATGTTCAGAGCACATCTTTAGATCATAACCTCTTAAGTTCACAAACAAATTCGCGGACTTAAGTTAATCGGTTGAGTTTTCCAAACTCAGCAGAAATTCTCGGAAAAGAGAACTTCCGCCAGTTCGCGGACTGGGTTCGCGGACTGATTTCGCGGACTTAGCACACAAACGAGTTTTGGAAAATCCAACAGAAATTCTCGGTCGATAACTTCCGACAGTCTGCGGACTGGGTTCGCGGACTTGGCAAGCCAATTCCACAATCCTCCTGATTTCTCTTGATCAACAAAGTTCGAAAACTTCGGTTCAAGGAATACATGGTTATGTAATCTAAACTCTCATTTAAATCATTCAGACATTCTCAGAGGACGCTATGTAGCCGTTATTCACAGACCGATTCATGTCAGAGCAATTCTCAAAGTGATTGAAACTTTCATGACTTTCGTCACTAGGTGAAGATAAACTTGATTAAAGCGAAACGCTTTACCAACACACGATTTCGAGATAAAAGATAAGCAATGAATGCCCATCTCGAAATATAAAATGTGTATGATCTAATCCATATAGCATACGACTTTTGTCTCATAAGAAGTAGGAGATAGAAGAGATAGACTTTTGAGTGATAGATAAGTTCAAGTCTCCACATACCTTTTTTGTTGATGAAGTTCCACGGTTCCTTGTATATATCTTCGTCGTTGTATGATGAATCGCCATGAAGTCCTTGAGCTCAACTACACTTTTCTATCCTAGTCCGAGACTTAGCTATGTAGGCTAGAAATCAAGACTTATAGTTTTGATCACTAACATTGACAAACATGCTTGAGATAGCAACTGCATGCGAGGTTGACCGAGCTATGCTCTAACAATTTGGTTTGGCAAGTTAGCCAAAGAACTAAAAGCTACTTGATGTTCATTTAAACACATAAGAAATTAATCTTGATTCAAAAACCTAAGTGTTTTAATAAATCGACGAATTCTTAGAAATGTTTAAGAGAGTTCTAACAATGCTAAAAATATTAAAAATAATAAGTCTTTCAGCATCTGCTAAACATTGCCGAGATAGTTGGTACAACTGTTCGCTAACCGTAGGGCTTGTTAACAAGTCAGGGTGCAACGGTTTGTGAACCGAGTTCGCCAACCCTACTAGACTCCGGAACTCAGTTGACCACAATTCGTGAACTGGGTTCCCCAACTGCTAGCCAATTAATCCAATCTATAAAATTCAGTTCACCAAGGTTCGTCAACCAGGTTCGTGAACTGTCCCCAACTGAACTTAAGGTTTGCGAACTGGTTCGCCAACCATCCTATATTTTTGAATCTCATATATCTATCTTTTGCAAAATGAGTTCGCCAACTACACTAAGTAAAAATTCAGTAAGTTCATATATCTCTCTCTTTTGATGATTGAAATATTCCATTTGCATCGGCAATTTTCAATTGATCTACAAATTAATTCATAGAACTAATATTGTTAAGGACTTTTGAACATCCAATCGCTAAATCATATTTCGAGATTTTTCACAAGACAAGCTTGACTCGAAACATCTTCTTTGTTAATCAACTATAAGTCGTACGACATGGTCTCGATATATAGAATGATGGTATAATGAGTAAAATATAATGGTTCTGTCTTCACATACCTGATACGAAGGTTCTCCAAAATGTCTCCGTCGATCTTCAGTCTTCCAGGGTGATCTCTAATATTCAACTACAATTCTAACCTATCCGAAACTTGACTTAGTAGACTAGAAATCAAGATATTATTTTGATCACCTAACATTGATAACAAGCATGAGATAACAAAACTTGTAGGTTCAACCGAGCAATGCTCTAAAAGAACCAACAAGATTTACTCTTGAGAATTTGTATCTTGAAATATAGATCACAAGACTTGTTTGCTCTTGTTGGAATTCCGTCGGGATACAATTCAGATATATTTACAGTTGTTTCTTTGATCTTGATTATTGGATTGTCAAAATAAACTCGTCTACATATCAGGTATCAGATCTTTACTGTTGATATGTACTACTAATTGTGACAAGTTTGTCCATATTGGTTTCCGAACAAACAGTTGGTGATGTATTTGGTACCCTCTCCTCTTCAACCTTCATTCGTCATTGGTTTTTTGTTATCATTCATGAAGCTCATTTTTTATGTATTATTTTTATTTTATTTTTTATGAAAAATAAAAACTCCAACTCATACAAATGCTCAATTACAATGTTTTTAAACTCATACGAGTCATGCCACCAAACTGGAAATCGAGTCGGATCATGAGGTTGACTCATTTTTCCTCTTATTCTTGTTAGTCAACCATTTGGAACTGGCCGAATCTCGACCAATTCCAAATGATTTTTTAAGTTTTTGAAGCGCAAATTTATTATTTCAAAAATTGTATGGCATGGATTCGACCTTGGAATCCCAAACTTATACGGAATGGGTGCAGATTATGATGATTGTTTTTATTATTTATTATTTATATTACATTTATTTAGATGCTACATATATATAGATATAGATACAAATTAAAACTGGATTTTTCATGAATCTTCGAGTTGATCCTTAAAAACGAAAAACAGGTGACCTCATATTTTATGATTTTTTTTTATTTTTTTTGATACGCGAAAACCGGACCCAGACCCCTATCCGGACCCAGCCAGATAGACTGGCCCCATTGCTAAACCCAATACCGCCAAACTCATTACACAACTAAATTATTAAAAACCTTTACGTTTACGGCGGAGATTAAACTCCTGACTTCCTCCTTAACCGAGTTGATGGGATACCAGTGAGTATGCACTTGGACCCAAAAATGATTGCACCCAGAAATCATGATTTCAATACCTTGCTTATCTGGATAGTTTGTTGGTGCCCTTATCAAGGTATCGATATGCTCGCCGTCCAAGTTAGATGAGGTCTAGTTAAACTTGGTGTTGGTGTAGTTGCAAGCTGAAAATCTCTTTTAGAGAGATAGGAAAAGGACACGTATACGCACAAGATGAAATTGTAAGCCCTAATTAGGCATCTTTACCGTTTAGTGAATTTCAGGCCAAACAACCAAATACTATCTAGACAGAATCTTTTGAACAGTACAACCTAGAAAGAAAAAAAAATCCTCGTCTTGTTCAGTTCTTAAATCCCATATTATTGGGAAGACACTTCATCCAAGTCCCTACTGTTTTTTTCTCTTTTCTTGCCTTGATCTCCGTTTCTGTTCGTAAATGTCATTTACATATTCTTTCTAGGGTTTTTGGTATACTTCACTCAAATTGAGATTTGTTGATTGCGTAAGGCTTGTTCACCCTATTTGGTAAGTCCATTTTCAATCTCTATTATAACTCTTGCTTATAGACTATTGCTTCAAACATTTGCTCTTGTTACCCATAATCAATAGACCCCAAAACGCCAAACCTAATTTCTATTCCCACCTCTACTGATTCCTTAACTCGTAGCTGTATTGATTCTGTTTAACTCATCACCGCAATCAGTAGGTAAAACTTTTCGGTTCAATTCGAATTGGTTTTGTTTGTCATTATTTCTGAGTCTGAATTCGTTTTCTTTAATATTAGTATATGTTAAACGGTAAGCTTAGTGAAGTACATCAGATGTAACCTCTTAGTTGTTGTCTTTAGGCAGTTGACGTAAATTGTTATGATTGCATTTTATTAGTATTGGCCCACTTATCAACTTGTGAAGTTCAATATGAGATATAAGAGACCTGCGTTTTTGTAGTCAAATAACTAAGGGGAAGATGGAAACATACATCTCATCATATATTATATTAGTAATTGTCATAACCTATATTAGGTCTGATCATTATTGGCTGAATATATATGATTCTAATCATTTTGGTAACATATGATTCCCATGCCACCTTTGGTACTTATGTGGTCAGTATGGGTCATCCATTCAACTTGGTCCATTTGGATGCTACATTTGTCCATTTATCGTTTATCTTTGTGCTACGCTAAGCTGTTGGTTCGTAACCTACATTTTTTCAAATGAATTTAAAGGCAATAACATGATCCGCCTCCATATTGTTGAATATATCATGGGCTTTGGTTGCTAATATAGCTGAAGTAATTGCAATTGTTATAATTTTTCTGCTATCTTAGAAATAGCTGTTTTAGTTGGCAACATATCTCTAACCAGGTTTTGTTAGTTTATCTAATATGTATTTCAAGGTGTGAATACTTTTTATCTTCTGTCCCTCACTATTTATTGCTTAAAACTACTGTCGACCTCTTATCTATTATAAAAATTATAAACGACTTAATAATTTTGAATAACACTGAAAGTTCTGGGTATGTTTGAGGCAGAAGCAAGAAGTATAAAGACAATGCAAAAGGAAAACATTTCCAATGCTCCGTCAACCCCATCTGGGAGACTGAGGCATCGCAGGCGCTCACATGAGGTTAGTGATTAATTCTAAAAGCCTAATGCCTGGAGCTAATCAAGCAGGAATGCTGTAGTTGTATTAGGTTAGGAATCTCAGTTGTTTTTTCTTTGGTGTAGACTCTTCTTGACCCGAATAAAGCAAATGGAGGCCATTTACTTGTCAATGACCAGAACAAATATAAGTCGATGTTGATCCGTGCATACTCGTCTGTGTGGATGATTGGGGGCTTTGCATTTGTCATCTACATGGGCCATCTCTATATCTGGGCCATGGTTGTTGTGATCCAAATCTTTATGGCGAAGGAGTTATTTTGTTTACTCAGAAAAGCTCATGAAGATAGCCACCTTCCAGGATTTAGGCTTTTGAATTGGTAAGCAACAATCACTGTTTTGGTTGCCGAGGAAATTTTTGTGGAAATCTAATGTATGTGTATATGTTTTTGTAGCTAATTTTCTTATATGGTAGAAAATTGAATATCACAACTTTGCATTTTGCATGTTTTTTTAGCATAACTCCTTTTATGTGTTTGCAGGCATTTTTTCTTCACCGCAATGTTATTTGTCTATGGCCGCATCCTCAGTCAACAACTAGTCAACACCGTGACATCTGATAAATTCTTATACAAGCTTGTCAGCGGTCTCATTAAGTATCAAATGTTCATTTGTTATTTCTTATACATTGCAGGTCAGTACATCCTTACTATTTGTACCTTCATACACAAGCTAATACTGTTGACATGATGAATTCTCTATATAGCCCCATTAAAATCAATTTTTTTTGTCAGATTTTTCTCAACCTTTGGTTTCTCCATGGTGACAAATGATTGTTCATGTGATTTCTTTTAATAAGTAACTGATTTCATCTTTATCTTGCTTAGGATTTATGTGGTTCATTCTTACCTTGAAGAAGAAGATGTACAAGTATCAGTTCGGCCAGTATGCATGGACACATATGATTCTAATTGTTGTGTTCACTCAGTCAGCTTTCACTGTTGCAAATATTTTTGAAGGAATTTTCTGGTGAGGTCACTATCAGTAATGTATGGATATATTTTACAGAGCTTTTAATTTCTATCGAAAAATACCCTGTGGGTGTGGACGAAATTCTGTAGCTGACACTACGATCATGTATTATGTGTGGTACCGTACACTCTCAAATTATCTTCCTGATGGTCATTTTGATTTGATGCAGGTTTCTTTTGCCAGCATCACTTATTGTTATCAACGACATTGCTGCATACATATTTGGTTTTTTCTTTGGGAAAACCCCTTTGATCAAGCTATCTCCAAAGAAAACCTGGGAGGGTTTTATTGGTGCATCTGTTACAACTATACTGTCTGCATTTGCAGTGAGAATCATCTCTCATTACTCTATTTTTTCACATTGCAGAACATGTTACTTCTCCTTGATTTACGGGAACAGTATCTGCTAGTACTCCATATTTGAATTTTTACCAACCTTGTTTACAAAACCTCATCAGTAATTCAACCAAGTGTTGTACATCAACATGGCACAAGGTGTGAATGTGGGATAGCATTCTTGATAATAGGGTTACCTCAAGTTGCCAATGGAAACATGTTCTATATGGTCTCTTATTCGGTATAACATCAAGCTTGAGGATCTAGTTAAATGTTGGGAATTTCTTTGCTTGCCTTAGAACCCCCTTTCTGATCATTTCTTTGTATGACCCCTACTACAACTGAGCCAATTAGGACTGATGTTGAAATTTTAGTGTTTCTAAGAACTTTGTGTTTATGGAACAATAGATCAGTTGCCCTAAGACTTTTACTTGGCATGTTTTGCAGCTAGCAAATGTTATGGGCCGTTTCCAGTGGCTTACATGCCCTAGGAAGGTAATGTTTTCTTACAGAACCTAACTTACCAACCCAAATAATGTGGAAGTGCATATATCGCTGCATGAGATACTTGCTATTCTGATGTTAATGGAACATGTGCAGGATTTATCAACTGGCTGGCTTTACTGTGATCCTGGTTCCCTATATAAGCCCGATATTTATTCTTTGGCTGCGTGGCTTCCTGAATGGGTGAGTGAGGATACACCTTGTTTCACTTAGAGCAAGTCCAAGTTTTTAATTTTATGCCTATTCTATGTTTCCAGTGAAGAGAATATCAAACAAGAAGGAACTTAGGCCTTAGGTTGCTGAAATTCAGCTGATATATATCATATTTCAATTGTTTAAAATTTGATACACCAGATGTTTTTATCCAAGTTCTTACTGTTTCTGCCAAGAATTTTGGACTGTTTGCTCTGTTTAATCCTCAAAGTGGCTCCTAATTATATTTTCCCTCCCCTCTTCACTCACAGTTTCCATGGAAAGAGGTATCTGTTTTGCCAGTGCAGTTTCATGCTCTTTGTCTTGGTCTATTTGCTTCAATTATAGCACCGTTTGGAGGTTTTTTCGCTAGTGGGTTCAAAAGAGCGTTTAAAATCAAGGTAGGTTGTCACCAAAGACTATTTTTTATAATAGAAGTCATGAAAAAAATGGTCGATGGGAATCCTAAATGTTGATTTTTCTTCTTTTCAACTGTGAAGGATTTTGGCGATAGTATCCCTGGACATGGTGGCATTACAGATAGGATGGATTGCCAGGTGAGCTGTGCAATATATCAAATCCTTGTGAATTAGTAGCTAAAATCTGTTCATTTCTTAAGTTGAGTAGCCATTGAATTGGGTTGATCAGTAGATGTAGTGATTAATGTGGTCTGTTTTGAAATGTTTCCCTAGATGGTGATGGCTGTATTTGCATATATATATCATCAGTCTTTTGTCGTACCTCAGAGCTTTTCTGCCGAGATAATCTTGGATCAGGTCAGAATTTCTTACAGATGTGTAAACACCAGAAAGTATACATATGCGCACACTTTTTGTCATCAGTTAAGTTCTCACCATTCGCTCTGTCTTTTTGTATATTGTAGATATTGAGAAACCTTAGTTACGAGGAACAACGGGCTTTATATATGAAGCTAGGGCAGATCTTTCTCGAGCGGCAATTCGGTTGATATGAAATGAAGCTTAGCTTATTTCCCATGTAACAGTATATCGATTCTTTACTTGGCATGTGGTTCATGTGGTATTGTCTTCTCAAGCTCAACAATGTGTGAAGATTTACGCCACAACCTGTATTCGAATCGAATGATGTATAGTTTCCTCTTGCAGGCTCTCAGTTTAGATTTAAGTTTGTAGTATTAAGCTTGTAATTTTGTTGTCATGTTTTCAGATAATTTTTGGTCCATGGATATTTTTTGGAGGACCTGTTGTAGCTTAGACTATATGATTTGATTATTTTTTACTGAATCATGTTTATGTAATATATCTTTGCACATCATATATCGATTGATCTTTTTCCCATCTACTTTTGTCTAGATTTTGTTCGTCTCATCATCACTGCACTAGTGAGAAACTGTACTTCCTGTTACTGATTTCAGTCTATACGCACACATGCACACTGATAATATTGACAAAACAACTCCAATAAAGGTTTGGGAGTGTGGATGGGGAAGTTTCCGGGGTTTGACAAGAAAAGATTATATGCATTGTCCAAGATGCAGAAGAAACACACACAAGAAACTGTGGGGTGACAGAAAAAATCATTCAGGATTAGCTCTTCCAGTGTAGGAACGTTTTCAAAACTTTGCTTCTCCTTTAGCCTACTCAGAATTCCAAGTCCAAGCCCCAAACATCAACTGTTTTTTGCATATTTATGTGCTACTTCGCTAGCGCATATTTGAACAGAGATAACTGGATGACAAAAAAGAACTTTCTTTGAAATGTAAATGACAAATGATTAACGAATCTGTTGTCTTAATTGGAACTATTCTATTGTACACTTGCAGTAATCAGGTTTCGGAAGTAAGTTCTTATGTTCCTTTCCTAATTGGTACCTGCAGCATCTTACACTTGGATTTTCCAGAGAACGTGGGACGAGATGGTGTATTGGTGTTCAAAGAAAGGCTCAAAATTGACCTGCCCGTATGTCTCTGTCAAGGCGATCAGCATTAAGTGTCCCAGGAAGCTCCCTAAAATCTTCGTTGAAAATTGAATATGCACTGTACAACCCCACAGAAAATAGTCCTAATTTAGTCATAGTAATTAAGAAATACAAGTGATGCTACCGGAGGTTGCAAAATAAAAATGTACCTCAGATCACCATGTTGCCTTTGGCCAAGATTTAGGAGAATAATGGCAAACCCAGTCCCAAGTATCTGCATATGAAATCCAATGTGAAGAGCAATGAGCGACCTACTTTCTTTACTTATTTTTTAGGCGAGCCTAAGAGTTGGGATTGAAAAAAATCAGATATGTAATCTGAAAACCTTGGTTTACGGAGTCCAAATAGGGGTACATCATCACAAACCACATGAAAAGCTATCTACAAACAGAAATGGCATTTAACTCCAACTAGGACTGCATCATATACTGCAAGAGATCTACCAGTGGAGCATCGGAACTTCTGGCCTCTCACACTTTAGGTTCTCAACAAGTATTTGTTTGTGGTTCCATTTAACAGGGTTTTCACATAAATAATGCAATGGAAATCTTATTAAAATAAGCAAAACCCACCCTGGGATTTAGTGGAGTTTTCTATGATCCTGTTCAAGAACTATCACTTTTTTGTACTAAATAGCTAGCCCTAAAAATAGATGACCCGGAGTTAAAGCATCATAACCACGAATAGCAGTCACTGATGCCGCAAAAAAATCAACTTACATATAAAGGTCCTAGATCCCATCTATATGCAAGGGGTGCCAATGCAAACCATAAGATGATAACAGCCCAGGCCTTTAGATTGATAGAAAAAATTGCCATCAACACAATATCTGTCAAAAGTGAAAAGGATTAGGATATCTAATCTGTAATATATTTTGAGTGCAAAGAAAATACATTCAAGCAGAAACTCACTTGGCACCTTCAATTTCTCGTTTAGAAAGGAGAACAGCCTTCTCTTCCACCAACTTGTTAATTGTGGAGTTGGTATCTGGAAAAAATAGAACGTGGAAAAACTGAATAGAATATTCATATGCATGGAGAGCAAAAATTCTTCAATTATCTCAATACATTTCATTCAACTTCAGGATGTGATTCTTACCAGTTCTTCATTATCGTCATCATCAAAGCCATCTCCAATGTGCTTAGCAGGAGGAATTGGTTTAACAGCAACTATGAGGGGATCTAGACGATACAGCAGACAGACCAAGATCAACTCTAAATCGTAAGAAAATAAAATAAAATAATCCAAAGTTGAGCAATATCACCAGACTAGGATGCCTACTGCAGAAATACCTTAAATTCCTAATTTAAAAGACCATAATTACCTCCTTCTTTCAGATGCAGTTGTACATCCTCCCCATGTTTTGTGTTGTGCAGAATCTGGCCTCTCAAAATCAGCTTTAACTGTTCAATCGGTAAACGACGATTCTCCGCAATCAAACTTCTCAAATGGTGGACCTGTTTACCGTAGACATGAGGAAATTAATTCACCAAAACATTATTTAATATGAATGCAAAAAAGAAAACCTGATCATCAATTTAATCATCTGATTGAATTCAGATTCAGATTTCCACTTTATCATTGAATCCAGAAATCAATCAATGAAGGCAATTTAATCAGTTAATTATAATCCTAAGTCTCTATGTATTGTTCACGCAACGAAATTTTGAGCAAAAACAAACATAATTAGAAAACATACAAGTCAAAAAGGAATAAAAGATGTAAGGATTCTGCCATACTATTTTATTTTATTTTTAAAAAAGAAATTAAATTCAAATTGAAGTAAGGTGAGAAAGAACAAATATTAAAGGGTTTTACTTTGATGATCGA
This sequence comes from Papaver somniferum, assembly GCF_003573695.1. NCBI lineage: Eukaryota > Viridiplantae > Streptophyta > Magnoliopsida > Ranunculales > Papaveraceae > Papaver > Papaver somniferum. Next base: position 56,211,314 of record NC_039364.1, on the reverse strand, counting down.
TGGGACTTGGATTCGAGAAGGACGAGCAGGACCTATTGTTTTCAGAATTATTTCCACTAACAACTCATCTCTTTCATATTCTTCTCCATAAAGTTTATCACAATTACTATTCTTCTCCACCATTACAGCCCTTTCTTTACTTCGATTGATACCAAACCCTAAACTCTCTCACTCTCTGTTCGATTGGTAAGTGGTCCTGTTTATGTTCATGAAAATAGAAGAAAATTCGATTGAACAAAACAACGAGTTTTTGGGCTGCTCGTATAAAGATGTTAGAGAATATGAATGTACTTGTGTGAATCGTGTGTGTCGTGTGCTCATGTTTGGTGTACGTGCGGTAACTACCGGGTGACAGTTATTCTGTATATTACCGGGTGACAGTTATTCTGTACACCGGCTATACGGGTCATATGTACCATGTGTTCAAATAGTTGGTCTCTTTTGCTTTTCAGTAACGAGAAATTTCAATGGAGAAATGAAACCAAATCTGAGAAGATTGTCGAGCGACGTTATCTCTTTTCGCATGGTGTCGGGTACCTAAAAACCCTAATTTCACCTTTCATATCTTGAATGGCTGAATCAATAAACATATATTCCTTTATCATTCAAACCTCCATTAAAATTATCTGCTATTAATTATCCTTTGTGGAAATCGCAAATTGCTCCATTACTTCGTAGTTACAACTTGTTTAGATTTGTTGATGGTTCTTATCAATGACTGGTGAAGTTTTATCGAGCACATATGTTGCTGGTACTTCTATTGTGTAGGATCCTTCTTTTGTTAATTTTGATCCTTATAATAAGCTTGTTCGCAATCCTACCTACACTTATTGGGTTAATCAATATTCAATTGTTTTTCCTTGGTTTTTCTCTGCATGTACTGAGGAGAGTCACTCACAAATTCTTGACTGTATTTTCTATCATGAGATCCGAACTCAATTGGAAAATAATTACAATTCTACAACTAAATCTTGACTTATGCAGTTAAAGGCATATCTGATTAGTTTGAAGAAGAGTTCAGATTCAATGTTGATGTGTTTTAATAAGGTGCTTTCTATTTCACATCAATTATCTCAAATTGATAGATGAATTTCTGATGAGGATTTAGTTTTTCATATCTTACAAGGTTTGGCTTCTGAGTTCAATGCTTTCAAGGCCTCGATCTACACTCAACAACTAAAGAAGATCTAATCGCACCTTCAGAACTTTTGGAATTGTTGCTTTCTGAAGAATCTAGAGTTAATATGAATCCAAAATTGATCTCACCATTGCCTCTGTGTATGTGACTCAACAACAACATTCAGTTGATGCTGCTATGCATCTAATTGACCAACATTTTTAAGGTGCTCCTTCTTATCTACATAGTGATTACCATCACTACCGAGGTAATCCATTTCCTTATCATTCTGGTGCTCAAAATTAGAACTACTCTCCTAATCGTGCAAATTTTGAAAGATCTTGTAATTTTGGTTATAGAGGTGACAGAAATAGAAGTCGAATTAGAGGTGGAAGAAATTTCACAGGGGGAGATTTGGTCGAGCTAATGGTCCAAACTATTTCCATCCTCCTGTGAAGTATAATTACTATATTGGGTGTCAAATCTTCAGGAAACCAGGTCATTCAGCCACTGTATGCAGATACAGGTTCGCTCCAAGTGACAATTATACAGTGCAATCTTATAATACATCTTATGACCCTTATGTTGAGAAAATTGATGATTTCTTGTGTCCCGAACCTTAAGCATATGCTACTTATAATGATAATTCTTCTGCTTCCACTTCTGGTTGGGTACATGACTCGGGAGATACTCATCATATCGTTCTAACTTGTCCAATCTCAATTTACATTCTGAATATCAAGGAACAAATCAAGTGCATGTTGACAATGGATTAGCTTTGCACATTACTCATGTTGGCTCATCTACTTTACACAATGACTCTGTTAAGTTCACTATCTCTAATTCCTTCATATTCCACCTATTATCAAGAAGTTTATTTATGTGTTTCAATTTATAAAGGAAAATAATTGTTTCTTTGAATTTTATTCTGAATTTTTTTTTTATCAAGGATATGGTTACCCACAAATTTCTCCTTCATGGTTCTGCTAAAGATGGTCTTTAATTATCACATGGAATTCACATCTACTCAACTCAAGCAAGCTTTAACTTCTGGAGTTTCTTCATCAGCCAGTTAACACAGCAAGCTTGGTCATCATCCTATCATACTGAAGCATTTTCTGACTTATGTAGATGAGATTATTAATTCTCATTTATCTTATACTATTCGTTCTCCATGTCAGTTAACAAAGAGCCATACTTTACCTTCATACTACTACTTCAGGTACTACTCTATATGGTCAATTGGATATAATCCATTCATATGTATGGGTATCACCTTTGTGTTATTTTAGTGTATTCAAATATTATGTGTCTTTCATTGATCAATTTAATAAGTTCACTTGGTTGTATCCTTTAGATTATAAATCTGAATCACTTGAAACTTTTGTCAAATTCAAAACTCTTGTTGATTATCAGCTTAATAGGAAAATCAAATTTGTGCAATCTGATTAGGGAAGATAATATAGAAATGTTTGGCTTATCTTGATTCATGTGGAACAAGTCATAGAGTTTCTTGTCCTTATGCTCATGCTCAAAATGGCACAACTGAAAGAGAACACAGACATATGGTGGAAACCGGTTTAACATTACTCAATCATGCTTCTTTACCTTTGTCCTACTGGTCTTATTTCTTTGAAACAATAAAAATTTCTGATCAACAGACTTCCAACACCAACTCTAGATCAAATTTCACATGTAGAATGCTCATTTCAACTCAAACTTGATTATTTTTCTTACACACTTTTGGATGTGAATGTTATCCATGTCTCAGAAACTTCAACAATCATAAACTGGAACTTAGATCTGTTAAATGTATTTTTCTTGGTTACAGTCATTTGCACAAAAATTATAGGTGTTTTAATCCTAGTACTAACAAGACTATCATCTCTAGAGATGTCAAGTTTCCTGATTGTGAGTTTTCTTATGCAACATTTTTTAAATCTGATTCATTTAGCAATGCTACTTTTTCAACTATGTCCATTCAATCTTTAGATTCATCTACAAGTTCTTTGCCATCCACTATTGTTGTTACTTCTATTTCAAATGAGGTGGATGTGCCATTGTATACTAAAAATGTATCAACTACACCACAAGTTACTCCTTACTTTTACAGATGCTCCTATTGTTTCTTCAACTGCCTTTCTTGCTATTATCAATGCTCATTCAATGACTACAAGGGGTAAAATAGGGGTTTCTAAACCAAAACCAAGAGTATATGTATCAAATATTTAATTTGTGTGTGAAAATATTACAGTCCAAACATGTTACACTGAAGCTTGCAAAGATGTTAAGTGGAGAGCAGTTATGGATGAGGAAATTACTGCTTTGTTGCAGAATGGTACTTGGACATCAATACTTGCATCTTTTAATCAAATGTAATTGGATATAAGTGGATTTTTAGGAAAAAAGAGAGCAGATGGTTCTATAAAAATGTACAAGGCAAGACTAGTTTCCAAGGGCTATAATCAAGTAGAACAAGATTGATTATCAAGATACTTTCAGCCCTGTAGTTAATCCACAACTGTCAGAATACTACAAGAACCGGTGGATAAGCCAGCTGGATGTCAAAAATGTATTTTTGCATGGTCACCTGTCATAGGATGTTTTAATGGTTCAACTACCAGGATATGCTGATAAACTACTTCGTAATCATGTGTGCAAGCTTTAGAGATCTCTTAATTACTTAAAACAAGCCCCCAAGGGCTTGGTTTGAGATGCTGAGTCAGTTTCTTCTCAAAAATATATTTGTTTCCTCAAAAACTGTCACTTATCTTTTCTTCAGATTCACCAATTCAATTAAACAAATAAATAAATTATCCATAATTAACTTATCTTATTCACTGTTATAGAGATATTTACGTCACTTCATCAGGCTCTGATTTCTTTTAATCATTCTCTTCCTTATTCTACTACGCCACCACCACCAGATGCATCAACGACCATTGAAGCACGACCTTGTGAGGGCACCGAGGAAAACATTTCCCTTCCAGATGCAAGAAGTTCAGTTCTGCCTCCCACAGATTAAGCCTATATAAGTGATTTCCATTACGATCAAAACGGATTTCGATCAATGTGGATTGGAAATCGATAGCAATAGACAAAGTCTATCTAACCTCAAAATACGGACTTATGCAACCCAAAGTGCATCCTAGATTATTATCACCTCACAAGTATAAAACTTGTGGAATCACAAAGTTTGAGAAAAAGAGAAGTTTGTGATTTCTATCTATCTTGTTCAAGTGATAAATCAACAATCGAACAAGATCAGAATACTCGAGTTATCAAGATAAAAGATAACTGGACCTGGCTTCACAAATCCCTGTGAAGTCTTTGTAGTCTCTAAACCCTAAAAGGTTTTCTGGAGAGGATGACTCTAGATACAACTATGACACACCAAAAAGTATTGTCGGGATTCAAATATCCCAGTTGCTTGGAGTTCCCATTTTATAGACATTCAAAGCATAGGTTGTTTTAGGTTTAAGCTAAGATAGCTTTATAAACGAGCAATCAATATCCATTGTTAGATGAATCTTTGAATCTGATTTACATAAACAAGATATACACTCTGGTTAGGTGAAACCATAACCGAACCGTGTATAAAGACTATGTTCAAGGTGGTTAGCCGAAACTGTTAGAGCACTGCTCGGTCGAACTCGCAAGCGTTGCTATCTCAAGCTTGTTTTTCAAGTTTAGGTATCAAAACTATAAGTCTTGATTTCTAGTCTGCTTATAGATATGTCTCGGATTAGGATAGAATGTGTAATTGAGCTTGAGACTTCACGGCGTTCATCGATTGAAGACGAAGATCTACTAATGGAAGTGTGGAGGAACTTCATCAACAAAAGGTATGTGGAGACTTAAACTCATCTATCACTCAGAAGTCTATTCTATTCTATCTCCTATTGATACCAATTCGTATAGCTATATAGACTTTATATTATACACATTTGATATTTCGAGCTGAGTTTAACTCGCTTATATCTTTCTCGAAATATGTGTGGGAAAGATTTTTGATTTAACTACGTTAATCATTATTCTTGACGAGTTTAGTTGGAAACAATTTATTTGTTGGAAACTAAATTATGAGTCAATAAATGATCATGTGAAAATAGTCTTGTAACATCTTACACGATTTGTGTGAGACAGTCATTTGCTGTAGACTTGGAATATTTCGTATTGATCATTTGATCATTTGAAAATTACTTATAAGCTAATAGTTTGTGTGAGACAGCTATTGTCGTCTTCTAAGGATGTTTTAATGATTAAAAGGGGAGTTTAAAACATTTATCCATTGTTTGGATATAGCACAGTATGCATACCCGTATGCAAACTGTTCTAAGAATCATTCTGGTTCGGAACCAAGTATGCATACCCGTACGCGAACCGTTTTAACTTTTAAAGTCTAGGGACCAAGTTTGCATACCCGTTTGCAAACTGTTTCACCTGAGTTCGGTCTGGAACGATAGTATGCGTACCCTTTGCGAACTGTCGGAAAAGATCAAAGTCTAAAACTCTAGTTTGCGTACCCGTTTGCAAACTGAGGTGGTTTAAGTTCTAAAATCGGTTAAGTATGATTTCATACTCATGAACAAATATATTTATAAATTAAGGAATGCAATCTTTGCAAACCGTGGATAAAATGTTCATGAACTGATTCTTTTGAATCAATCCGATTTTGCTTTAATTGAGTCTTGTATACTTCTATGAGAATATAAACAATTGAAAAACTCTATGAGTAACACAATTAGATTCATTTGATTATCATTTGATCTAGAAGTGTTAAGATGAATGTGGTTAATACAAAAGTGTTCATATGACTAACTTCGGTTAACTGTTATTGAGCCAACTCAATATACACATTTAGGTACGGTTACCCATATCTAAATGAAGGTATATTTCATTTGTTTGTAACAAACTAAGACCATCTAACGGTGGAGAGATGTTGCTTTGGTTTTAAGCAAACTTAGCTTGAATCTTAATCGGGTTTTTATCTAACGGTGAATATTGATTGCTTTGTTCCAAAGCTATCAAACCTTGATTTGAAGAATATATAAGGGAGAACTCTAGCAACTAGGAAACCTAATCCCCACACCTCCTGTGTCATACTACTTGCGACTAGAGTCGATTCTCCTTTAACGTAGGTTTTTCGTAAAACCATTTTAGGTTAACGACTTAAAGACTTCATTGGGATTCTGAAGCCAGACCCAACTATTTTCTTTGTAGTTGCGTGTTCTGATCTTAATTGTTCTATCGTATTGAGTACTATCATCTCTAAGATTTGATCGAGATTTATCTACGATAGGTAACTCTTCGTCTCATTCTTTGTGATTCCACAATAACTTGTTCTACTACCATATAGTTAAGTTATTGTGAGGTGATTGATATTTCAAGGCTGTTCTTCGAAGATATAAGGCCGGATTATCAATTGGTTCATGTTAACCTTGATTTATCAAAAGACGAAACAAAACTTCATAGGTATTTCTGTGGGAGACATATTTGTTTATCAAGTCTTCGACTTTGGATCGTAGCAACTCTTAGTTGTGGGTGAGATCATCTAAGGGAATCAAGTGCATAGAGTCCTGCTGGGATTCAGAGACGTAAGGAAAGCGATTGTACCTTAATCAGTGTGAGATTGGTTAGGGCTCAACTACTTTACAGTACGAAGTTAACTTGTAATAGGCTAGAGTCTGTAGCGGCTTAATACAGTGTACATGGTGTTCTAATATAGACTAGGTACCAGGGTTTTTCTGCATTTGCGGTTTCCTCGTTAACAAAACTTCGGGTGTCTGCGTTATTTCTTATCCACATTATATTTTTATATAAGTGAAATATCACAGGTTGTGCGTAGTTCAATCAAGGTAAATCCGACCTTTGGTTGTTGATTGAAATTGTTTGAAACTTGAACGTTGGTTTTTGATACCATTCAAGTTATTTCTCATATCAATCGGGGTCATAGATTTCTATCTGTTCGATAGCAAATTGTGTTGAGAAATAACGATATTACTCTTGGATGTTTTTCCTTGATTGAGTCTGACTGTGTAGTTGATTCTCTTGGAGTTATATTGGATTTAGTCCATACAGATTGTCGAACGAAATATTGGGTGTGGTTGTTAGACCCCTGTTTTTTCATTTGGTATCAGAGCAGGCAAACACGTTTAAGACCTCATACGTCTGTGTTTGTAGCAATCTGACTCTATGGACAGAAGTGCTATCTCTATAAATATACTGCCAGTCTTCGATGGCTCGAATTACTTATGGTGGGAAATTGCTATGCTTGCCTTTCTCCAAGCACGTGATTTTAAATCATGGGTAATCCTCCATTCGTTACAGTAGACGGTCTAACAACTGCAAAGGATATTGGTAGGTATGACCCTGGTGAGATTCTTGCTGCAAAGCAAAATTATGACGGCTTAAATGCTATCATACATGCCATTACCCCAGATTTTTAGCACCATGTGACTACGTACACTCGGTATAAAGATGCTTGGATATCTTAGAAACCGTATTTGAAGGGAATACCTCTGAAAAGGAAGCTAGGCTTCAAAACCTAACTTATGATTGGGAAAATCTTCGTATGGATGATGAAGATTCATTTGATGAGTTTAATCACAAAGTGTATGAAATTGTTAATGCATCTTTTGCACTGGGTAAGACTGTTCTTGAAATGGACATTGTGATGAAAATCCTCAGATCACTGCCAGCTAGATGGGATTCTAAGAAACATGCCATCATTGAAGGAAATATCTTTAATACACTTTCAGAAATACTCTTGTTGGGAAGTTAAAAATATTTTATCATGAGCATACATCCAAATATGGAAAGGATATTGCTTTCAAATCTCAAAAGAGCAATAAATTACTTGATAAAAGTAAAAGTGTTGGCAACTATGTAGTTGATCCTATTGAGACTGATTCATCAGATGAAGATCTTGACAACTCAGTCTCACTGATCACAAGACAGTTTAGAGATCTTCTTTTGAAGAGAAGTAAACAGTTCATCAGAGATAAACCCAGGTCATCAGTCAAACCTCACGACCGTGCCCGTCCTAAAAACAGAGACACCGTCGATACTGATGAAGAGGATCCGCCACAGTGCTTCAAGTGTAAAGGTTTTGGTCATTTTTCTAATGAGTGTCCAAATCGTAGAAAATACACTGGGAATAAAGGTCTTGCTGCAACTCTTGATGAAATGTCTGATTACTATGGTTCAAATGAAGATGAAAAATCAAGTGTTGCCCTCCTTGGTGAAAATATTGACTTTGATAATTGTAGCAATACGTACATCAATCTTGATATTCTTCCTGGAGAAACTTCTTCAACCACTCTGAAGGAAAAAATGGATTTTTCCCTGTCTACTAAAAATTCTATCTCACATGTTTCAGGTACCTCAATTTGTTTAGCAGCATGCTCAGCTATGGTGTCTGAACCGTCCTCCACTTTGACATGTTTTTATTGTACTTTTAAGGGTCATGAACTCTCTAAGTGTTTCAAGTACAAACATAAACTAAGAATGTCAACAAACTTCAAAGGAAAGCAAATCGATTAGCAAATAAGCTCAAACTTGTTCAGAAGTCGAATTCGTCTGAGGTATGTAAACTCAACATTTCTTCGAATAAGTTAATTTATGAAGAAAAAGATAGACCTCTACAGAAAAGAACAAGATCTAAAAAATCTATGAAAAAGGGTATTAAGAATTCCGTACAAGAATTGTATGGTGGAAAGATTATTGTTCACCCCAACACAGCTTAATTGTGTTGAAGGTGCATCTTGTCTCATGTGCCTGGCTTCAAAGAGACAAGAGTTGAGCACAAATCAGACTTTAGGAAAAGAAAATTTTTATTATATTTTTTTCTTGTTGTTTTCTGTTATTCTGTTGATCTTTTCATATCATAAATTGATATTGAAAAGGTTTTCCCTTTTTCATCATTGAAAGAGGGTTAAAATCGACAATTCTACCTTCTTTAGGGTTAAGAGTTGTTGTACGTAAACCCTACTCTGTATATAGGTTCTGTAAACCTACATTCCCTTTTCCTTCCCTGGAAACTCTTTTTGTCACAAAATTGCTTGTAGAGCTTGAATTGTGTATCTCTCACAATTCCATAATTGAATGGAGACTCCAAGCATCATATATTCTGATGGAAAAGATGTTAATATGATTGTTAAGCCGTCAATCATGAAGGAAAAAGATAAATCTCTTTCTTCTACAACTTGGAAGAGAAAAAGGAAGAATATGAAGAAACCAAGGGCTAACCCCTCAAATCTTCAGAAGTTTTCTGGTGTTCGTGAAGAGTTGAAAGAAACTAGAATGGAGATTCAACAAATAAATGATATTGTTTTAAGAACTCTTGAAATTCAGAAGGCCCTGGTTCGGTATTAGTCTAGAAGGTTCGTTGGAATTGACTCCTTTCTTCATGAACCTTATGTTCCAATGTCTGTTGATGACAAGGAGTTCGGGGACGATAAATAATTTTTCAAGAATCTTAATGTCTAGGAAACTTCTTATGATAATTTATTCTTTTGTTTTAAGAAGGATAACTAGGGTTTCGAATATCATATATTGTGATTACACATAGCTATTTCCAACGATTTTCATCTTGCAATGTTTTAGATTTATCTATTTAAATTCGAAGTTATTTGGAAGATGATTTTGAAGTATTAATTTTTATGGTTTTATATATTGCAAAAATATCATGGGATATGTGTGTTTATGTCCGTGAACTATGATCGTCCCATATATGTCAAAAGTTAAGTCTATTATGTCATTATGCAAATATTGATAAAAGATATAATGAAATTTTGTATATTCCGCAATATTGATCTTTCCCTGATCCACTTCTATGTGTAAGTATTGTATGGCTCCGTAAGTTTTCTTATGTTGAGCGTTTCCGATTAAATTAATCATTAAGGTTCTCTTGTGGTTAATTTATTCGAGTTTACTGGATACAAATTCATGTTTCATGTGATTTGTTAATGTCCAAAGAAATCATTCTTTTCTCGTAAAAGTAAGGTCGCTCTTGTTTTTCTTTCGAGAATGAAATTTTATGAGGGAGAGTTCTTAATTGGACTTGTGCTTAATTGACAAATATTTGTGGGGAGTGCGGTTGTGGAATATTGTAGGAGTTTTCTTATATCTTTATGAACTCCTTGATGAATACACTAAGTTTCGACTATGTGAAATCATCGAAACAAAGTTGATATGTTCTCCTTTAGTTTTTTATTTTTTTGAAAAAGGCAAATTTCATTAAAAAGAGTAATCAGTCATAAAGGCATGACAAATTACAAGAGAAAAAAGCAGCAGAAAGCCTAAGCTAACACTGCATCCCAATTACAGATGATTGTACTTAAAGTCAATTCTCAAAAACCTTAGTACATCTACACCAGTTATAGATTGTGCATTTTACTGCGATGATTAATTGATTGACATTCCTTCTTCTGTTCCCGTAAAGCTGTGTAACCGAGGTCTCCAAGGGTGGGCATCTTGAAATAAGTTGGTGAAGAATGATGTGAATTCCTTTTTGATATCTTGCTGGCAAAAATTATCTTGTCAATCTATTACTAACTTATGAACAATATTCCTCCTTCTTTTTCTATTAGCAAGGAAATGAAAGTATCTTGTATTGTCATCCCCCTCTTGGAAATGCTTAGCTTTAGCTCTTGACAATAACTTCCTCTGATTATCCGGAAAAATCTGCTTCATTTTCACCTTACATTCCACCCTGGAAATAAAATCATTTTGAGGTATAGGTCCTTGTTCTTCTAGCAAATTCAGTGCATCCATCTTGTCATTTAATTCCTTCTTTAGAGCATGAGAACCACCATAAGTTTCCTTGCTCCATTTTTTTAGTATGCATTTCAGACTTTTTTTAATTTTTTTTGACATTATATAGCTTGGAGTGCTATAGAAATCAACTCATTCCACCAAATTTGCAATTGGGTCAGAAATTTTTTATTGCTTAGCCAAAAAGCTTCAAATTAAAAGGAGGATTATTTCTAACAATGTTAGAAGTTGTGAGAAGTAAAGGATTATGGTCTGACAATGATCGTGATAAAGGATGTTGAGTTAAATTAGGAAATTTACCTTCCAAGGAGCTTGACACAAGGATTCTGTCAATTTTGCAAAGAAGAGGATGTTGTTGCATATTAGACCAGGTGTACAATCCTCCGTGTAATGGTATGTCCAATAGATCATGTTGCTCCATAAACTCATTAAAAAATCTCCCGCTCCTAGTTCTTCTTCCATCTTTGTTTCTGTCCATTGCTCTCCTAGTTGCATTAAAGTCCTCAGCTATGCACCAATTGTCTGTTGCCCATCCTGTAAGATCCTCCATCTCCACCCAAAATTAAAACCTTTCATCATAATCATTCGGTGAATATACATTGGTCAGACACCACTCATATTTGTCACTTCTGCAAACAAATCTTTGAGATAAAGAATTTGGCCTAATTAGCTCATCCACACATTCCAACTTTGCGTCCCAAATTGTAATTAAACCTCCAGATAATCCTCTATATGGTATAAATCTCAATTTTTTATTATCATTTCCCCAAATGTTGTTTATAAACTAGTCACATACTTTCATCATTTTTGTTTCTTGGATAAGAACACAAGAAGGTTTCAATCTTTGAATTTGGTCTTTTATTGCATCAATTTTGTCTATTGCATTTATCCCTCTGGTATTCCAAGTGAAAATTTTAAGATCCATTTAAATTATTCAATCCCACCGAGTTCAATTCATGATTCACCACTTTTAAATTCTTCAATCCCAGTGAGTTCAAATTCATGATTCACCACATAACTGTTCCCTGTATTAGTTGTAATCTTCTCTCTAGCTTGTTGTTTCTTGGTTATAATGTTTTTGTGCTTCTCAATAATCTCTGCAAAAACTAATCTCACTTCTTCTTCATTTTCACCAAATGATGCACCAACATTATTACTAGCATCCATTAATAAATCCAATGTATTCATTAGTTCCAATGGTATACTTGCTTCCTTTAATAATCTTTTAAAATTGGAACCTTCTTTTGGAGTTAGTGGACTTGCCCCTCCCTTATAATTAGGAGCTAGGACTAGATTTCTTTCCTTGGTAGCTTGGAAAGTGAATATGGGAGGATAAGAAATCAATGAAGGGGAAGAAATAGGAGAAGAGAAAGAGAAAGGATTAGAAGGTAGCACTGCTGCAGTTGTGTAGCAGTTACCATGGTGATAAGCTGCTGACAGGGCTTGAAGAAATGCTACCATCCTCCAAATTAGAAATGATATCATTGTTTGAAACATTCATTTTCTCTTTATTTTTCTTTTCAAATCTCTGAAACAAAGTTTTAATTGAAGACATTTTCTGCTAATTTTTCTCAACGGTCTTATTTTTGTTTTCTTCAAAAATTTTAAACAGACTTTTTATGGCGTTAACAGGTGTTGTATTGCTAATGGGTTGATTCTTGGTTGATGCATAGACCCACTTGCTTTAATGCAGATCTTGAGGTCGAAATTCTCCTTCTTCCATCTCATCAGCACTTGATCTAAACCTCTCGTCTGACCTTCATGTACCAGACTGCAGAGGGTGCTTGTCTTTATCTGACTGGTTTTGAAATTCAAAATTTAAATTTTCAAATTTCTGGCCACCAATAGCCGGATGGTATTCTTATATTCCAGCTTGGATGGTCTTCTTGCCTGTTTGAAGTTATAGTCTCATTCAACCGCGAATAATAAGTAGATGTCTTCAACGGTGACATCAATTATTGTTGGAGTATCTATAACTTGACATTTAATGCCAATCCTTTAACACTCATGATTCTTCAATGCAGTTTGTTTATCTATCTCAGCTAAACCTCCAAGAGCTTCACCGATAATATTAAATGTGTTCCATGACCAGAGATGTATGGGTACCCATTTTAAATTGGCCCAATTTGTGTTAGATTTGAATTTTTGTTTATTAATAATTTTTACATCTAGATACCATCTCTTCACTGACACTTCATTCTCCCCAATTTTATAAGTTTGAGGTTTCCAACCTTTATCCCATTCATCATCATTTTAAGGGTAGAAAATAGCTGAGTTATCTTCAATGAGTGAGAGCTTTAAATATTTGTTCCATCAAAGCTTTTAAGAGATTGATTTTGCTACCTGACCCCAAGATATATTTCCTTTAACATGGCATATGAAGATTCTTGAGTTCCCGTCTTTTTTTTATGCTTCTTGTATAGTCATCCAAGGAAAATCTTTGCTGACTGGAGTTTGTTGCTCTGATTCATTTACTACCCCAACTGCTGTCTTTAATTTTTCATTATATTTCCACCGCCCAAAATCCTTACCACCTTTAGGTATACAAATAGATCTTGAAGATTTTTTGTCAGTTCTAGTTATTTTAAGGTACTCTCCTTTCACATTTGACATGAGTTCAACAAGACAAGAAAAATCATCGTCTCTTTGGGGCCATTTCTTCTTAACTGGTGGTTGGTTCGAAGCTAGATAGATTCTAAACAATAGGAGAGAGCCAACGTCCAATCTCCAAGGAGAAGATCAAACCAATTCGTAACTTTCCCCTGCCTTTTTCCCCCACTTTAAATCCATCCTTTTTACCCATATTGAAGCTGCTGAATTCAAAGGTTTTCCATTCAATTTGAGTAATCAATTTATGTGGTGATCCAGAAAAGATTGATTGAGGTTTTTGAATTTTTTGAGTTTTCTCACTCTGATAATTTTGTCTCTCAATTTCTCCTCTCTGAAATTCACTCTTGCGTGCAATCAATTATGAGAGTATTCAAACCTGGACTAGATCCCGGGTTTTTTCTTCCAAGAAGTTTTCTTCGTTAACAAAATCTTGTGTTTCGTGTGGTTATTGATGAGTGCCAAATATTGTATATATTTGCACCTTTTTATTGGCATTTAACTCATCATTTGTGCACTAACGCTCCATTTTATCCCATATTCTGTGTTTTCGTTGTTTTCAAGAATAAATATTTTTCTTAATTAATTTTGCTTTTTTTAGGTACTAAATAAATCCTGGTTAACTCACGGAACGAAAAGAGCAAAGAAACGGCAAAGACTCCCGCAGAAAGGCAGCGAAGAATGATGTTTGCAAGAGCCGAATCAACTACAAGTGGGCTTGAAGAGGAAGAATTTTCCTTAAATAAGATATGGGATTGGCATACTCAAGGCCCAAAACCCTTACCCAAATCCATTTCCAATATCCATACCCATTTCCATGAGATCCGTCAGATTGGATCCATCACATCATCCAACGTTCGCCTCATCACCGAGCATCAAATCTTGAAGCTCCTGTCAAACATCATAGTACCTAACTCCAATCTAAGCCGTCAGAATTGTTGTATCACGCATCCAATGGTCACTGCAAGCTTGTTCCATCTTAGCCGTTCGATTCAATCCAGATGTGATCATCCAACGTATCATCTTCGCTGGACATCGAATTTGCTACAACCGCTCAACACTACAACACCTAACACCTATACCCGCAAAACAAACGCACCCTTCTCCAATTTTATCGACTCCATATTCTCCCTCACCGTCTGCAGAGAAAACTCTCCCATCACCCGCAACTCCTTCACCACCATATCCTGCCACCACCAGACCCCGATGTTCACTGCCACCATCTCCCATCCCTCGAGTTCCACCACCACAACCCCCCGTCAAAAAACCATCTCCCTAGTTTCCCTCTCTCTCATTCCTAACATCATTCCTGGATGCTATGAATTAGGCAGTGAGAAGCTAGGGTTAACTAGGAGCGCAGAGAAGACCAAGAAGGCATTGGTTCGTAGCATAAGAGGAAAGGAAAGAAGAGCAAGAGAGCAGAGGAGACAAATTCAGAGAATCAGTGAGTGAATTCTCGATTTTCAAAATTAGGGTTCTTTCAAAATTAGGGTTTAGAAATTAGGGATTTCATGTAAAACTATAAATAGAAGATGATGTAGACTGTTATGAGTGTGCTTGGGTTAGCCGAGTTACCACCAATTAGTGGTTCTATGTAGTTTAATTTCTGTTTGAACTTCAATTTCAATGCCATTTTAATTCTCTGTTTGATTTTCAATTTCTGTTGTAATGTTCTAATTCCTCTTGCTAGGGTTGAGATGAAGTCCTAATTTGCTATTTGTTGTTCATGTTTTTGACAATAACCTTGTTATGCTTAATTGTTTAGGATGAAATTTAGTCTTAGGACTTCAACACTTAACTTTCACAATGTATGTAATGCATCCATTGCAGTTAGAATTATTCTGTGTTGTAGAACTGCAACTCATGTTTAACAGCATATATGAACCTTTTGATTAGCTGTGCCTTGAAAAGACAGTTAATACTTAGGAGAAGTACCTTAGTTTTGATTGAATCATCCATCTCAAATTGACCTTAGATATGCAGAGGATTGACATCCCTCTTATTATCAGTTATAAGGACAAGGTTAGTGTTAGGAGCAGAACAAGTAGTGTAAGTTAGTGGTGGAATCAAAGGCCCTAGTACTCTTCTCATCATTTACTCAATCTCCCTGTTTACATTTGATGTTGTTTCCATTTGATCTCATTATTTCCCCCTTGCTACTGCTCACTCCTCACCGATCAGTGGTGTTCATAACACCACAAAATCATCTTTTCTCACTGTTTCATCATCACTCCCCCTTAGGAAGACCAGTTAACAAGCAAGCTTAGAAAAAATTAGCAAATATCCCTCCAAGTCCCTGTGGAACTGACCTGTGCTTTCCCTGTGTTGCTTTAGACACTGTGCACTTGCATTTAGATAAATATAGTGTTGTTTCCAGCCCTATCAAGTTTTTGGCGCCGCTGCCGGGGACTCTGTAGCGGAATATTTGCTATGTTTTGGGCTTGTCATAGCTGTTCACTGATCTACTGTCTTACCTTCTATTTGCCCTGTGATGCAGCTGCTGCTCTTGGCTGTGCTGCTATTGTTGCTGTGTTGCTGTTGCTGAGCTGCTGCTGCTGGTGTTGTTGCTGCTGTGAACCAAAGCCCAACTGGGCTGTGCAACTAGAACAACAGAGCAGCTGGGCTGTGCTAAAAAGAGTAAGCCTAAACCCAATAACTGTGTGGGCTTGCTTTAAAAACTGAAAATCTGGGCCTTGTAAATTGATTCTGAAACTCTTGAACCCAAGTGCACTTTGTTTCTGAACTCTGGGCTTGAACCCAACTCAGAATTTGTAAAAAAAATTTAAGCCCAAGTGGGCCTCGTATTTTGGCTAACTGAGAGCCCAAAAATCAAATACCCAGCTGGGCCTCGTGCATTTTTGGGCTTGGTTCACTGAACTCGTTAGTTGGGCCGTGTACTCAAATCTCTAGGCCGTTCGCTGGGCTTGTCCCACAGAAAATTTGAACCAGTTAGCTGGGCCTCATCCCATTAAAACCAAAAGGAGTTTTCAAAACCCATAAAAACCAAATGTTTCCCATCAAAAACCAAATGTTTTTCATTCCCAACAAAACCAAAAATTTCTCCCATATTCAAACCAAAATTTTGCTCCTAATTCAAAACCAAATATTTGCTCCACCAATGTGGGCTTGCTCCCAATTTTAAAACCAAAGTTTTTCTCCCAATATTAAAAACCAAATTTTTCTTTTTATCTCCCAATTAAAACTAAAAGTTTTCTCCCATTCAAAAACCAAAATTTTTCTCCCTCTTTTTAACCAAAAATCCCAAATAGGCTTTACCTTTAAAGCCTAAAAAAAAATCAAATTTTTGAAACCCATAACTGAAAAGTGTGGGCCTTATTTCTCTTTTTGAATTGTGTGATTGTTTGATAAACATAACATGTCTGGATTTTGGTCTGCCACTGGGAATAAATCTATTAGAGAAGCTTACGGGCAAGATTCACCTTATGAGCCTCCCACAGACCATGATGTCAATAGTTATAGGGATTATTATTATGGACCTTCTGTAGGTCATGAACCTCAATATGCAAACCCTAATGACTATTCACACATGTATCCTCCACCATTGGGTGAAAGTGAACATCTAGACAATATCCAACTCACACATTCGTCACTTGTGAATCAGTTAGAGGCTCGGATCACTGCTTTAGAAATGCAAACACATGAGAAATCTGTAGCATCTAGTTCACATAGACGACCTGAAATCTATGCATGTACCTTATGTGGTGGTTTAGACCACCCTGATAAATATTGCTATATTTTGCATGATTATAGGCAATTTAGAGAATCCCATGAAAATCCAAATTATGAAATGCCCACAAATTGTGAGGCTGGTAGTCATTGGGACCATAATCAATCCTTTGACGGTTGCGATCAATCTTTTATAAACCCTAATGACCATGCACACATGTACCATTCACCACAATTTGAACATGAATAATTTTGTACTCCCATGAATTTAGACTCCACCACAGAAGCTTTCAGACTCAGTGAGCAAAACTTTGCTAGATCTACATCATGAATTCAGGCATATTTAGATCAGATTTTGCTTCACCTACAAAAGGATGAAATTCATGAGGAAATGTGTGTTGTCCCTAATGAAGTGTCTAGTCCCATTCATGTAAATGATGTTGAATATGAACCTAATTTAGAGGAACATGAATCGACTAATGACACCACCACTGTTAATGAGGACCAATATGCATGTTACCATGATGATGATTATGAAGATTATGATGATAATGATGTTATGTTAGAAGAACATGAAAATATTGTGGAACCTTTTGGTTCAGTAACATATGTCTTCTCGCCCTCGACCTTCATGAATGTTGTTTCTTCTAATACTCATAGCAAATCATATGATTTTGATATTGATATGGTACTTGTACAATTGTTCTTCGAAGATGAGCATGACATAGGAATAGTTGAATCTTCTGTAGACATTAATGTTAATATGCATGAAAACAAATTTTATGTGTATGATTCCTTGCCTAAGTCACAAAATGTTATTTCTTCCGATGTTGATTTGAGTACTACGGACAATCATGATACCGATTTAGGTCTTGATGTTTTGTTCGATGAATGTGAGCATGATTTACCAATTTCTGATTTAGGGGAAGTATGTGTTGGAACTATTGATCTTATCCATGAAAATAACTTAGAAGTACCAACTTTCTTACCTAAATCGCATATTGAGATTATTCCACCCAATCTAGATTTGGTTTGTCACAAAATTTTTAAACCAACTAATCTGAGAGTCCCTAATCTAGGATTGGAACTGTGTGCTTCCCAAGTCCTCTTGGACTATTTTTATGCAAATATAACATCTTTAAAGAACCACAGTTGGAATTAATTTCTCTGACCATCCCGCAAAAAGTTCATTTTGAGTTAGACCTTGTGAATCCTGAACCCCTAAAATTAAAAGATTTTGTGCTTAAAAGTAAACCTGTTGAAAAATCCAGGTTTAGGGGTGATTCATTTGGTTTTTCACTCTCACTCTCATTTCAGTCCAATTTTAGTTGTTTGAACTGTCTATGTTTCAACACTTTGTCTTTTGGGTTGATCCTCAACTCTTTAGACTGTATGTATATAGTGAATTGTTTGTATATAATATGGTAGGTAATGTTTAGTGGAATCATATGTTTCTTGTATATATTGTGCTAACCCAATGTGAATTCAGTTGAGTTAGTGTTGGGTTTTGCCTTGAATAATGGAGTTCAAAACTTGCTTTCGCCAATATCCGGTAATCTTTTTCCTTTTTCTACACTTAGCATCGTTCTCATGGTATGTGTTATAATCATGTTTATCTTTTGAAACATTGAGGACAATGTTTAGTTTAGGTTTGGGGGTGAAAAGTAGATACTTTGATAACATGCTATAATTGAAAACAGAACTCTTTCTTTTTGAAAAATAAATAAATAATGATAATAATAATAATAATAATAATAATAATAAATTAAAAATTAAAAAATTTGAAAAAAAAAAACATAAAAATGGAGCTCATTTACCTTGAAATGTTGACTCTTGTGCATGTATGTAAACATAAGGATTCTTAGTCTAGATATTTAGGCACCCTGATTCTAGCACAATTCACATAGTGATAAGAAACTTGCACGCGCACGATCTACCAATACATGTATAGCCTCATCCTTGAGGTGTTCTATCGGAAGTCACGATTGCCAATCACTTTAGAATACTGAACGAAACTTGACTAGCTTGTTCTTTGGTTGGTTGGGATAGAAGGTGGAGGTTACATTAAGAAAGACAACCATCGAATTTAACTGGGTGCATCAAAAAGGGCTACCTCTTGCAAAGTGTCATGTAATTTTTTGTTTCTTTTTGCTTATGTATCAAAAGAGTTACCATGTTGTAAATTTTAAAAAAAATAAAAAAAAATCAAGTATTTATCAATTCCATCCTCTCTTGTTCCAAAAATAAAAGAGAGTAGTCAATGTAAATAAGAGTCATCTTTTGTGTTTTTGTGTTATAAGCAAGGAAGGGTGTATGCCATTGATGTACAACGCGAGTAATTGTGAAATACCTCCAACTCATTCACAATTCTCGTAAAGTCCGGACAGCTAGCTAGATTTCGACCTCGGTTCTTAGCCTGAGAAACTATCTCTTGGTGATTAGTAGTCATAACATCCGATCTTTCTTTACACATGTGTAGATACACTTTACACTCTTATCACATGTCTTTATTTGTTATCAGTGCTAGGATTTTGCCTTTGATAGCTAGATTGACATCTCCATTTTTCTGTGAGCTTCTACTGTCTTGCACATGTCACATTTCATGGAATCTGAGCTTATATTTTGTCCTAGAACTTTGTAGGTACGTTCTAAGCAAACCTTCACGAGACTTCAACTCGTCCAGTAGGGACACTTAGTGGTTTAAAAGGCTTATTGCATTCGCTAAATGCAATCGAGAGACCAGCGACAGTGGTATAGGTAGGATTTCCTTAGTTTCTGTTTTACTTGAGGACAAGTAAAATTCAGGTTTGGGGGTATTTGATGAGTGCCAAATATTGTATATATTTGCACCTTTTTATTGGCATTTAACTCATCATTTGTGCACTAACGCTCCATTTTATCCCATATTCTGTGTTTTCGTTGTTTTCAAGAATAAATATTTTTCTTAATTAATTTTGCTTTTTTTAGGTACTAAATAAAGCCTGGTTAACTCACGAAGCGAAAAGAGCAATGAAACGGCAAAGACTCCCGCAGAAAGGCAGCGAAGAATGATGTTTGCAAGAGCCGGATCAACTAGAAGTGGGCTTGAAGAGGAAGAATTGTCCTTAAAGAAGATATGGGCTTCGCATACCCAAGGCCCAAAACCCTTACCCAAATCCATTTCCAATATCCATACCCATTTCCATGAGAGCCGTCAGATTGGATCCATCACATCATCCAACGTTCGCCTCATCACCGAGCATCAAATCTTGAAGCTCATGTCAAACATCATAGTACCTAACTCTAATCTAAGCCGTCAGAATTGTTGTATCACGCATCCAATGGTCACTGCAAGCTTGTTCCATCTTAGCCGTTCGATTCAATCCAGATGTGATCATCCAACGTATCATCTTCGCTGGACATCGAATTTGCTACAACCGCTCAACACTACAACACCTAACACCTATACCCGCAAAACAAACACACCCTTCTCCAATTCTATCGACTCCATCTTCTCCTCACCGTCTGCAGAGAAAACTCTGCCATCACCTGCAACTCCTTCACCACCATATCCTGCCACCACCATACCCCGATGTTCACTGCCACCATCTCCCATCCCTCGAGTTCCACCACCACAACCACCCGACAAAAACCCATCTCCCTAGTTTCCCTCTCTCTCATTCCTAGCATCATTCCTGGATGCTATGAACTAGGCAGTGAGAAGCTAGGGTTAACTAGGAGCGCAGAGAAGACCAAGAAGGCATGGGTTCGTAGCAGAAGAGGAAAGGAAGGACGAGCAAGAGAGTAGAGGAGACAAATTCAGAGAATCAGTGAGTGAATTCTCGATTTTCAAAATTAGGGTTCTTTCAAAATTAGGGTTTAGAAATTAGGGATTTCATGTAAAACTATAAATAGAAGATGATGTAGACTGTTATGAGTGTGCTTGGGTTAGCCGAGTTACCACCAATTAGTGGTTCTATGTAGTTCAATTTCTGTTTGAACTTCAATTTCAATGCCATTTTAATTCTCTGTTTGATTTTCAATTTCTGTTTTAATGTTCTAATTCCTCTTGCTAGGGTTGAGATGAAGTCCTAATTTGCTATTTGTTGTTCATGTTTTTGACAATAACCTTGTTATGCTTAATTGTTTAGGATGAAATTTAGTCTTAGGACTTCAACACTTAACTTTCACAGTGTATGTAATGCATCCATAGTAGTTAGAATTATTCTGTGTTGTAGAACTGCAACTCATGTTTAATGGCATATATGAACCTTTTGATTAGCTGTGCCTTGAAAAGATAGTTAATACTTAGGAGAATTACCTTAGTTGTGATTGAATCATCCATGTCAAATTGACCTTAGATATGCAAAGGATTGACATCCCTCTTATTATTAGTTATAAGGACAAGGTTAGTGTTAGGAGCAGAACAAGTAGTGTAAGTTAGTGGTGGAATCAAAGGCCCTAGTACTCTTCTCATCATTTACTCAATCTCCCTGTTTACATTTGTTGTTGTTTCCATTTGATCTCATTATTTCCCCCTTGCTACTGCTCACTCCTCACCGAATAGTGGTGTTCATAACACCACAAAATCATCTTTTCTCATTGTTTCATCATCACTCCCCCTTAGGAAGACCAGTTAACAAGTAAGCTTAGAAAAAATTAGCAAATATCCCTCCAAGTCCCTGTGGAACTGACCTGTACTTGCCCTGTGTTGCTTTAGACACTGTGCACTTGCAGTTAGATAAATATAGTGTTGTTTCCAGCCCTATCAGTTACTTTTCTTTCTACATTATAAATGTTATTGTAATTAAGTAATCTTACTTGTACGTTAATCTACGTGGTATACGATCTCGTGGTTACTTCTGTTTCGAGCATATAACTATATGCCAAGCTAACATCTTTTTGAAGTAATCTTTTAATATTTATTGTTTCTGTAAGATTACACAAGGTATGTCTATAGTAGGTTGATATAAAAATATTGTAGTGTACTTGGTATTGGTCATTTCATAACCTTTTGGGTTGTTATATGATCGCTGTCGTATGCGTCAAAAATAATTCACTTTCTCACTCAACTAAATTTAAATGAAGTATGTGGTAAGAAAGAGTTCGTTTCCACAGAGAGGTAATTGTTGTTATGCAATTTTCAGATTCTTAAGTAACCAAGGGGGAATTTTGTTTATCGATGCAATAAAAATAAATTCAAAGCAATAAAATATGAAATTAAGATAAAGATATTGGTCACGGGATAGTATCATTCACAAACATGTATTTTCATCAATGACTAGAATTGGAATTTTAATCTCTCATTTACTAAGAGTCCTAGGATACCTTGATCGCAAGTATATCCCGATAATTCCCTGATTTCATCACAACCACATTAAAAGATGCATATGTGAATTCTTCCTAGAAAGCAACTTAAAGTGTAAAAGCACAATTAAGTTTAACTCCCTAAAATCACTAAGTTCTATGGAATAAGACTAATCAAGGTAATCAAACGTGTAAAAGCACTAATTCGATTTAACCAAGGTTATGATTCACTTGTGACTAGTAGGATATATCACCACAAGCACTATCCACGGTTATGCTACTAAGAATCAGGGATAAACAACTTTTTCGTATTGAAAACCCTAACATAGCTTTAGAAATGAATGCAAATCGGATTGATTCCGGACTCAAACAAACAATCAAATCATAAAACAATATAAACCATGAATCATAAGCAATAAATTATTGAGACAAAACTAATGCATTGAATCAAATAACATGTTGAGAAATCAACTTTATCCCATAGCCAATATTATTTATTTAGCTACTCATAACTTTTGAGTTCATCATAATCATAATCATAATCAAAAATGAAATGAAGAAGATGAAAAATAAATGAAAGCAAACCCTATTCGCCGCTCTCCAAAACTCCAAGTAGAAAATACGTGATCCCAAGAAAAAAGAAACTTTCTCATTCGTAGGTTTTCATCCAACTTCTAAAATTAGGTCAAGTCTCAAGAATCCCACCACCAAGAAGTCCACTGAGCCCATATGTAAAAAACCCATGTGTGAGTCAGGGCTGAGTCAATCTTCTTACTCGGCTGGATGACTGAATTGATCAGGCCTGAGACATTTGCAACAACCAAACTCAATGCTGCACAATGATTGTGCTTCACCCAGCCACTTCCTGCAACAGCTGCACCAGCACTTCCATTTAAGATGCACATCTCAGAATCCCATCAGAACCCATTGCCATTTCAGCTCATTCTAGTCCTTGTTAGTTGTAACCCCTAGCCAAATTGCAAAGCCATGGCAGTAACACTGGCGCATCCATCGCATCTTGACACTCATACAACACCATCAACCTTGTATCACCTAATCCACATCTCCTATGTCATTAAGTTACAATTACTTCCACCACCTGCAATATCTTGTTCTTAGACTCAGGCCATAAATAACCACAGCTTCACCTCAATGCCAGCAACACCATCAGTTATTGCACCTGGTTCACAAAACTGGTACCACCTGATTCATCGCCACAGACCCATTGAATCTAACCTATATCTTCAGTTCAACCATTCTCCACCCTTGTAATTCAGCTTCCATTTGCATACATCTGTGTACACCTGCATTCACTTAGTCCTGCAAGTGCCCTACTGCAATATCAACACCATTACTGCCAACTCTTGAGTCACAGCCAACCATTCTACCTGCAATTTTAGCTTCAGTTACAGACCAGAAAGCTATATCACCAACACCACTTCAACTCCTGTACTGCAATATATTCACTAGCATTTTCACCAGCACACTTCTCATTTCAGCTTCATAAGCAATACCCATTCTTCCATCGTCTCTTCCAGCATCAATCCGACGAGCTCAACCAATTTTCCGCACTCTACAAAACTGCAGCTGCAATGTGCCATCTCTACTGAGCTATAAACCAACCATCATGCACTAGTGCACTACTGCTCCAGCTCAGTCATACTTGCAACATCAGCTCATATTTGCTTGTAATTTCAGCTGGAATTAGCTCAACTGGACCCATCGATACTCTGTATCTTCTGTAACAGCTGCAACTTTCACAACCCACCAGAGCCATCTCCTCCAATCAGTTATAGCTTCACTGCCAACAACAGTTAACACCACCAGTGCCTGAATTGCGGCTGTCATTCATTCCGCAAGTCCATCTCAGAGCCAAATCCATAACCATCGGTACCAGCTTCTCTTTTAACCGCAACTCAGACCAACCTGCAACTGGCATACCCATTACAACACCACCTGAACCAACATTTCAATTCAACAGAAACAACAGCCTTTGTAGCTTGGTCTCAAAGTTGTCGTAGCATGAATTAGAACAAACCCTTGATTCGTCACACAGAGACTGTATCTTCGAATCTGCTGGATAATCTTCACCATTGATACCTCAGATTCAACCCATCTTCTCCCTATTCTTCTCAACATCAAACAGACCATCATCTTCTTAGATATCCACCAACTAAACCATCAGTTTCTATGGCAACACACAGATTCAGATTTGAACCGAAACCCATTTGAATCCATGCCCTAATTCTTCTGCATCTGCGTTTGGATCTCAATGTCTGCTCAATTTCTTTCCTCCCTTTCATTCTTCTCAGATTCAATTCTTCCATTAGCAGCAAGCCCAATTGTTCTTCATCTTCACAACACCTACACTCAATAGCTTCATTGTTTTCTCTCAATTTCTGCATCTCCAACTCTCGGACAGCATCCAGTATCGCCTCCCTTTTCTCTTTCGAATTCAGGTAACACAATGAAAAGAGGAAATAAGCAGTTCTCTGAATTCTAGGGCTTCTGTAGGAAAGAAACTGGATGCAGACACCCCATAAAATATATAAGGGCCACACATTGATATTTGGCTTGTCAGTTTCAGCAAACTGACTGCCTAATCTTTCTTTGCTTAACTGTCAGTTGTGGGGAACTGACAGCTCATTCTTTGTCCGCGACTTGATCTTTCTGCTCCTTTTCACTCCAAATGAACGCTTTCTTCTTCTTTTGCTCCAAATACTCAAAAGTAAACATAAGATACATATTTTACAAAAGAAATAGCAAAGAAAGCATAACCAATAGATATAAAATTAGGTGTTTTAGACACCTATTATCACTATATTAAAAATCACAAGAAGATGATGATGATTTAACTCATAATTGAGTCACATATAATAGTATTGGTTTATGTTCTATAAATTTTATATTCGGTATAGCAGTTGATGGGTAAGATCATGTAACCTTTCTCTGGTAAAGGTTGTTTTTGTGTTATTCTTTTGTTTTGCAGGGAATAACATACACAAGGGGAGAGCTCCATTATATTCATGTAGCCTTTCCTTTTGGTATTAATATCTTTGTGGTACTTCATGCATACTTGATTCTCTGGGATCCTAAACAAGCAGTTTATTTGATACACATCAGACTTGTTGAAAGATCTAAAAAACTGTCTAGTTGATTCTCCTTTTAGAGTTTATTGGATATAGCTTGTTCACTGACATAGATTATTTTATAAACTTTGTTTTGGTTTGATCTTTGGCCGAAGGTGTCTATATTCGGGTTTGGGAGGTATGCAATGAGATGGTTACTAAAACATGTTAGTCATTTACTGTTTAGGGTTACGATCCAAAGGGGTTGAGAAGTAGAAGTCTTCAAAGCAGGTAAAGCGACTTGAGATAGTCGGCTGCGTAGATCAGACTGGTTATTAGCATAGGGATTCTGAAGGAACTGAATAACTAGTAACTTACTCGGTATCAACAATACGAAGTTGTGGTCGTCAATTTGAATAACGGCTTAATTCTGAGAGTATTCAAAAGTGTAGTAGGCCCCAGGATGTTTCTACCAAAAAAATTTCCTCGTTAACAAAATCTTGTGTGTCGTTTGATTACTTTTCTTCCGGCATTACAATTGTTATTATAATTAGGTAATCACACTCATACATTAATCCGCTTGGTATAAAGCCTCATTGTTGATTGTGTTTCGAATATATACTATATACCAAGCTAACATCTTGTTGAAGTAATCTTTCGGCAGTTATTGTTTCTGTAAGATTACACAAGGTATGTCTATATTAAATTGATACGAAAGTATTATGGTGTACTCGCTACTCTCGTCGTTTCAAAAGGTACACTGACGCGATGTTGAGAGGAATGTGAAATGAAAGCTTTAAAGAAACGGGATCGGTCAAGTGAGAAAAAAGTCGAATCAAGTTCACGAACATCATCATATATATGCCTGGAAAAAAAAAACATATTCGACCTCTATATACGCGTTTGTTCTTCGTATCGAAGAACATCAACTAGCCGACTACCACAAACGAATCTTCCAATCTAGTGACCTTTATGATGTTCTACATTTACGAAGATACAGTTAGAGTCAGCTAGAAAAAGGGTAACTTTTCCTGACTGACTCTTATGATGTTCTTCATTTACTTAGAACACCGCTAGAGTCAGCTAGCAAAACTCGAATCAACTTAGTCAGCTCTCACACTAACTGAAATATAACTTCCAATTCTAACTTATTTCAATGATCAAAAACCCAAAACATAGGTTTGCCTACTTTTACCTAGTATTAAACTAGGGCTGGAACTAGATCCTAAACTGGTTGCGGAAATGTTTGTACTAGATATTTGCGGTAACTTGTTCTTCGACTATTTCTTTATGTTGTTATCGTCGTTATAATCCATTTACCGCAACTATTACAATACCTGGATTATAGGTAGTATTCCTATGAGTTTGTTTAGACAAGGAATTTATAAAAGATTTTAACTGACCACTAAAAGTTGGGATCTTTTAAGTATGGTGTTTATAAAATTGTATACCTTTGCGTTTGGTGCTCAACTTTATCCAAATTTAAGCTTGGTTCCTGGTGGGTCCCAATCAAATAGAATGGCGTCCGCAATTAATTAGCGACCATGAAATCTTTCGAGGAAGAAAGAAAAAAAAATTACTCTCTCCGTTTCTAAAAAATAGGCTTGTTTGGTTTGTATAAAAATTAAGAAATTTAATTATTGTAGTCACTTTCTCATGTTTTTTCCTAATTTGTCCTTGACCACACTCATTTGATATTAGAGAAAAAGGGAGAGAGAAGTGGTCCCCTTTTTATGTTAAGAGAAAGAAAAAAGAGAGTAGTGGTCCCTCAGTGGGTAACTAAATTATAACATTTAACTTTCCTTTTATGGAAACAAGACTATTTTTTTAACATACCCAAATAAAAAAACATGCCTATTTTTTAGGAATGGAGGGAGTAAAAAAAAGAAAGAAGGAGAAGACAAATGAGCAGCTAGGACAGACTTTGATAGAGTTGGGTTTTAGTTCTGCTAGGACAGACGCAAAAATAGAACGATTTTTTGGGCACCACTCTTTTTTTGGAGGGGACCATCATTTTATTTTTGGAAAGTTATTTGAAGTAATATGAGAACACCCCTTATCCATATATTTATTTTAATATCAACACTACCCTCCTGATTATTTTTGTGTAACGATTAGTTAATGTTGAGAAAAAGCATCATTTGGATACCGATGTATGCTTGTAACTTAGTTAATATTGCTATAGATGGCTTAAAATAAAATTGTAACAAAATTTTTTAACTAGGTCAACATAGTTCGGCTATATTATATGAAGAACATGTAACCGAACTTTCTGCAAATGCAGTTCGGTTAATAAATCCAAAATACACAGGTAACCGAACCAGAGCTTTAATGGAGCTTTTGTTTGTTCGGCTAGCTGATGAAAAATCAAATGTAACCAAACTACTATGCTTGAGTTTCCAGAGTTTTGTTCGGTTCAGTCGACTCGACCACGTTGTAACCGAACTTTAAACAACAGAGTTCGGTAGGTTCGCAAAATCTGTACGAACCAGTCATTCGGCCGAACCCTTAGTTTTTCCATGCACTTAAAATCTATAGGTTCGGCATGATCGCAACGTTTATAAAACATTGTCGAACTCTTCGTTAGATTAGCAGAAAAAATTGCGACTTAACCGAACTCATTATATAAGTTTTCAGAGTAAAGTTCGGTTAGGAATTTATTTTTGCAATTTAACCGAACTCAACATTTGGCTATACATAGAAGAGTTCGGTTTTGAATTTTTTTTTGCGACTCAACAGAACTCAGGCGTTCGTTTAGGAACAAAAAAGCATTCTTAGCCGAAGTATTCTTCGTGTTCTTCATCTTTAAAAGTTCGGTTGTAAAACTAGGATTTTTTTTCAAAATTATCCTAACCGAACTTACTACTATAACCTCCATATTCAACCTATTTTGATGAATACTGCAATCAAAAACAAATTAGAAGTAATGGGTTTGTGGGAAAATACTTATGGACGGGTTTGTTTGCAAAAGATTGATTAATCGACGATGAAGATTTGTATATGATCAGGTTTAGATGATCATAAATTGATGAAGAAGAGAAGAAGAAAAATTGTAGAATAGAGGAAGAAGTAGTAGATTATTTATAATTTTAATTAGGTTAAAGGGTAAACTAATCATCTCCACCTTTTAGGACACCCCTTATATCTATAGGGAAGGTGGCCTAATCAAATCATGATTCCCTAAAAAAAACAGTGATGCCCGAAAAATCGTTCCTAAAAAAAAACAGTGGTGACCCAAAAATCGTTCCAAAAATACGAGCAGCTTCCATAATGCCTTCCTTCGTAAGCTGGCTGGGCTTAACTTTTGTTTTTGCACCGGGAAGTAGCACACATTTTCTCAGCCAAATTTATTCAGTAGTAAGAATTAAGAATAAGAAGAACGCTTTTGGGGCTGGAGCCAGGGTCAGCGTAGCCCTTGTTCTGTCCCTGCTAGTGATATTACAAATCTGTACTTCCATAAAACCTCTTTCAAGCTCTTCCTTGATTTGCTAGTTATGTTCACAATTAAAATAGTGTTTTCCTACTTATTTCTATATCTTCTTAACATAGCTTTATACATTATTTTCTATGCCACTACAGTACAAACTTCGATTTCCTTTCTTAACCCAACCCCAACACGTAGAACTTAAGGAGATCAACATTCCTGTCACAACTTGCGAGGTTTAATTGCGCCAACTGTTTTGTTTCTTGGCTTCAAATGCCGCTCCATCATTTAACATGTCTTGGGCATCCGTTTCCATTCCAAGTTTTGAGAGAGCTAGCGCTTGCAAATAGAAAGCAGTGGGCCACTCATGCATGCACACCTGAGCTTGCATAGCATCTCGAAGAGCAAGTTCAGGCTGCCCATTCATTAAGTAAGAGAGTGCTCGCCTTGCAAAGACAGTAGCTGATGCAACGGGCATCATCACAACTAACTGTATTTTGCAAAAGAGGTACAACTCATCAAATTTAACAAGACGTAAGGAGATAAGATTTTGAGAAATCGCTTTTAGTATAAAAAAGAACCCGAGGATCTAAAGTAGGACTATACCTTTGAGTAATAATCTATGGCGTTTTTAAAATCCTTGTCTCTAAACGCAATATCCCCGAATTTCTTTGTATTCAACATCTCTTGCACTTGCTGTGTCCATTCTTGAAATGAAAGCTTCACAACAGCACCACAATGTCAGAAAATAACAACCAAATATAAATTACAGACCGTGCAATTACTAAAAAGAGAAATCTCAATAACACTTTAATAAGGAATAATAAAACAAGAATACTACTAGATGAAAAAGGCGTGAAAGGAAACTAATTATGTGGCACAAATAAAGGGTGTAGAAGATAGCCAGAGGAAGTGTTGTTTTACCTCATTCTCTGCTCCCTCTTCATCCCTATAACCTGTTTTAAGTAGGATATCATGCACAGCAGTAAGATCCATTCTTGCACAAGCTTTTCCAAGAGGAGAAAGCACTGCTGGTGAGGTGGCTGCAACTTTTTGCAGACCCATTAGACTAAGCGATGCCACCTAGCAAGCCCAATGAAATCAAAATCAGATACAAACAAAAAGATCAAAAGCAAAACAAATTGTAATAACAGAATTTAAGTTTCATAATATGGAGCCTACAAGCTTCTCACACCAGAGTGATACGGAATTCAGCAACTAGTTTGGATTGCACTGCAATATGGATTCCAAATAGCAGTGCTCAGATTTGTGAAATCAAAATCATTAGGTAGTAAAGCCACTAGGAGTTAAAATCCCCGACCTGACGAGGAACCTAACCTACACCTTACCTTGACTTCTAAAAACTAACAATTAAAAGCTGACTACTAGTGTTCATTGAGAATAGAATGCACAACCTAACATTGAAACTAATCCACAGTCTTACTTCTAACAGCTACTAGCTTCTAAAATACCAATAAAGCCCATTATTAATATCAAAGTACTGAAGTTAATTACCTCTGTCTGCTTTTGAAGGGGAGCTACCGCTGAAACGAGAAATTTAGTATTTGGTCTATCTCTAGCCTCAGATTGAAGACACTTCGAAGCGAGTTCGACCAATTTGGTAGCATCCTCATTAGCGTACTGCCCCTCCAGTGACGAATCCATCAAGACCAATACATTCTTTCCCCTTATCAAGTCTAAGGCCTGAAGCAACCAGGATAGAAGTATCACACGGTAAATATCATAAAGCAAGGTACCCATTTGTTTCTAGGTAGCGAGATTGTGTCCTAAGAACTCAAACAATTTTATAGTGGAAAAAGCAACTGCAGTAAATTTTAACAACTTCAGTACTACTCCTAATTTTGCACATTTTTAGCAAATGCTCGATTTTACATTTATTACCAAATACCAACCAAAGTGCAAGAAGTGTAAAACTTATAGTACACCTCCAAAATAATTCAAAAAAACCGAATTTGATGTATGATTTCATGACCGTCCATGATTTGATCACATTTGCAAGTAAAAATATAACTGGAGAAACGGATTCTCCAGAAAAACAAAGGTATAAGAGGCTCCCTAAAAAACAGAAGAATGGTACACTGAGCGATTATACTATGAAGCAGCATATCTTACATGGCTAGGAGGGATATGCTTCCCACTCAACAGATCCAAAAGAACAGTTCCATAACTATATATCACGCTTTCTGGGATGACCCTTCCTGCAAAATTTAACATCAAAATCAAGTCGAGATAAAGAAAAAAAAATCCAAAGAAAAAATCAGGAAAAATGCAGAGTACTGAACAAATATAACTGGATATAACTAACACTGATATATCTAACTGTTTAGGTAGCATTTTTAGAAAGTAAGATGAATTGTGAAACTAATTACTGAGTTTCTCAACAAAGTTTAGGTTGGATGAACACAATAATACACCTCATGAGTCATGACCCTGTAACTTTGAGCCTGGTAAAAGCGATTCACATTCAAGGGGAGTAAGATCGTAGAGAACTAGAGATCATATGCACATTTCAAACATCCATAGATAAAATCTTCGCCCTAACTAACACAAGACGTTGCCTTAACTACCCTTTTGCATACGCTACCTTTGTCTCATCAGTCACCCATTTCAGTTGGGGAGGAAACTGATCAGTTCAGAAATTCTAATGGAACAGTTTCCAATCCCTATATTGCAGAAATGTGTCCAGACATCTTCACTCACTACCCGAAATGTCGGCACCTTTTCACACAAATCACACTCCAGCGACTACCCTATATACATATCTTGACACATGGATCTTTCCTGACATCAAGTAACCGAACCAACTGTTCCATGCTAGTAAATTATAATCCAACTTTTTTTCCTCACTAACTAAATGAACCTTTCACATAGCAAAAGTACCTATACCGTCTAATGGCACCTCACATTCGAAAAATGACCTACTGCCTGTTAATAAAAAATGACTTCTCGTGCCTCACCATTCAAAACTCAGAACCTGGTAAATCTTGAAATTGCTAATCAGATAAGTCTCAAAAGAAAGGGTGAATTGAAGACAAATTATACAATATTTGCACAACGTTAATGAAAGCAACAACGAGGGCGTCAATGACGCATCATCATTATCAAATCAGTATCTCACACATTTTTTACCGACTCAATCACTATATAAACTTTATGCACAGTAAAAGAACCTACACAACCACCTGATGACACACCTCGCATCTAGAAAATGACCTATACCAACAAAAAACATTGACCTCTTGTGCCCTCATCACTCAGAAGTTAGAACCTAGTAATTCTTGAGATTTTTAATCAGACCTCAAAAGAAAGGGTGAATTGAAAGTCAAATCAGATATTTATTTGGACAAAGTTAATGAAACAATGAAATCACATAAGCGGCCAAGACAACTACATAAAATAATTATAAAATCGGTATCTCAAACTCTAAGAACTGATATTCACGGCAATAAAAAGGGCAAAAAGAACATGTCAACCATGAAAAAAACCTCATATTACACATTCATGTCAAATTGGCATTTAACCGACATGTCTAGACCAATGCAACCTAAGACTAGAAAAGAACCAGGCATTATGCTTTCACAAGAAAATTATCCAGCACTCATCAAAGCAAGCAGGGAGTCGTCAAATGTACCAACCAGGCCTCAATGAAAAACTAATTTCCTAGCATTTCATATTTGTGAATGAAGACATTATTAAAAATTTCTTGTTCTGGATTTTCTTCATGTCATATAGGCCTATAAACTTACTCACCTGTCCGTAAAAACTCTGGTGGAGTATAAGCGAGATTTGTACTATAGCTTTTCCCATCTCGACTATTTTTCATCAGGCCAAAGCTAGATAGACGAGGATCACCATCCTGGCACAGATACACATTTATTTTTTACTAAAAGTTATAACCTGATACATAAGGAACATATAACAGGACAACCAAAAGAATATTCCTGCAATTGTAACTATTGAACCAACACTGGGATTTGGGAACAACCTATGTAACTGGCAAATAAAGAATGAACTTAAGCAAACACAACGATATGTTGCAATAAAACATCATAAAAACAAAATTTGCATTATACTTTAAGCTTCCAACTACATGAAGTTAATGAGTGTTTTGTTCAACACAATGAGCTATCTTGACTGCTGCCATTCGCTAAGAAACTATCTTACATTGATCATAGAACCTCTTTTAACCATGTTGTCAAGTCTTGAAACTTCAATAAGATCGAGCCTAGAAATTTGAAAATGTGATACATATGTAAGTTAGTGTACCAATAACACCATATTTAGTTCCAGGTTCGAGTTTATTAAGGCTCGGACTCTTTAACAGTAATCTTAACAACTAAAGGTGTATCATACGGGAGATGGTTATACTTCTTATATCAGCAAGATGAAACCAGAAGGGATATATTCAAAAGACTAACAATGTTATTAGTGTATACCTCATCAAAAAGAACTCTATATGCATTCAAATCATGATATATCTTCCGATTCTCGGTATTGCAATGATCAAGTGCCTGTGCAATATAATTCACAACTCTCAATCGCATTTCCCATGGCAATGGCTGCTTATCCCCTGTATAACAAAGACCCATGAGTCCCATACGGATGGAATGCATAAAAGAAACCGAATTAAATAGTCACCTTTTGGTATATAAAGTTGATTTTCATTAAAAAAGTGAACAAATACCCAAACGCAAACCCTAGTAGTTAGCAAGATAAAGATTAGAAAATCTACAAAAAAAAAAAAAAATCAGAAATCTGAATTCAATTGTTATTTTTTACTTTTTAGACATGTTCAATGAATGTGAACCTCAGACATCAATATCATGAAATTCACTGACACCAATTTGCCTATTTCCAACTACATGGAGATCCAAAAACGAATCCCAACCCAAAAATCATCTATAACCCCAACTCACCAAAGTCAAACTAAAAACTCAGAAAAGCTATACTAATAAACCCTAGTAGTTTGCAAGATAAAGATTTCCTTACAGTGAAAGAGATGTTTAGAAAGAGTATCATTAGGCATGAACTCAGCAACTAATAGCCGTTCTTCTCCTTCGCCACAACATCCAATCAAATTCACTAATCTCATATGCCGTAATTTTCCAACCCCAGAAGCTTCAGCCTATTAATATAAACCACAATAACTACAACATTTAGCTCAGATTTTTGTTACCAAAAATGAAGTTGCCATAACAAGGTTAAAGAAGTATACTTACAATGAATTGTTGAGAATCAGGCCAAGATAATCTAGAGAAACGTTTAACAGCAACGAATCTACCATTATCAAGTTTAGCTTTGTAAACAACATTAGGAGCTTTTTCACCACTTTCTGATACAATTTTATCACTGCTAAATCCATTAGTTGCTAGTTTAAGTTCAGATAAACTATATTCTTTAAACACAGGAACAACTTGATTTATATCATCCTGATCTCGATGTTCTCCTCCATTAAGTAGATCCAGTTTTTCACCTTCTACTAACTCTTCATCTTGTAATGCTTGTATATTACTTGTTCGGGACTGTATGCAGCCCATTTTTCCTCAACATCCAATAACTCTATCTAGATTTATGTCTCTAGGTCGCTCTGAAACCCTAACTAGTTCGCCAATAACGTTGTAGCTGTAATTTGGAAGAGTAAGTTCCAAAGTTTCTAGGCGGCAAAATTCTAGAAATTTATTTTGAGTGAGAAATGTTATAATTTAGACTTTGGAGAGACAACTGACGATGATGATGATGATGGAAATAGTTTTTGTTGAGGTGCGGTAATAATGCTTCTCGGACAAACCGGCCAAATAGACTGAAACATAGAACTGAGGTAGGTCCACTGGGTTGAGACCGCGCCTATACACAGGGCCGCAATCTTTTTCACACGTCGATTTGTTACACAGGGCCTAAAGTAGACAAGTTTTTTTGTCCGTTATAAATACAGGGCCAGAAAGTAACACCGTCCGTTACCGTCTTCTTCCTCTAATTCTTCTTCCCTTGTTACTGCGCCTCCACCAGACATCTCCATGACAGCACCTTCAAACTTGAAACCAATATCACAAAACACTTATTTCATCAAACCCTTATTTAATCATGCCCTTGTTTGTGGATTGGTATTAGCTTTAAGTATGTAACAATAGTAAAGCAATAATTGCTCACCTTCCTGATTAAATAGAAACCCTAGTTCGAATGGAGCGGTCTTGAAAACTAAATTTGAAAAATGAGCTTTTCTTTAAAAACCAAAATGGATTTATCTACTATTTATGTCCATAGTCATCAATTCATCTTGTTTACTCCAGTTCCAATGATTTGGTCACAAATTTTTATTAAGGATTATAATTAACAATGTTTAGACGCGAAGTTATTACTGATTGAATCCATAATCTTATTAATGAACGTTCTTAGACGGTGGTTTGCTTGCAGTTATTCATCCAAATCACTGGAATTGTTTTGCTTTCGTGGTGTACTGTCTCAACCGCACTAAAACAATTTCAGAAAAAGAGGATGGACCAAAAGTAAAAACTACAGAAGAAACAGGGACGGATCCAAGAAGTTTTCTCAACCTGGGTAATAGCCTTGGCCCAATATAGCATTTCAATTTTTAGATTGTTTTTAGGTTGTTGGGCTGTGACGATTATCTGGGTTAAAGCCCGGGTTAGCCCAGCTGTAGGTCCGTCAGTGGAAGAAACCCAAACTATTCACTAAGTTTCCCCTTTCCTTTTCTTCCTCTTCTTCTCCTTCATATTCACAAGTTATGTTTCTTCATCCCTGAATCTCTAATTCCTAATTACAAATACAATGGTGATTTAAAGAAGAAACAGACTTGCGACGGTGGAAGGCAGCAGGTGGTGTTGCTTTTTCAAACCACATACTTTTTTGCTAGTAAATTTTTGTTAACAATAGTCAATGAAATTCGGTCGTGCATATGACATTAGTCGGCCATGTGAACATGATGGGTCTTGTTAAATAATGGAAGTTATAACAGTTGAATAAAAAATTAATTGGGATTTGAAATTTCTATCTAACTGTTCTAAGGTGCGTGGAAATAGCGAAACGGTTTTAAGTAATAACGTTAAAACATTTGCCCACCACTTTATTTATGAGTTTGGTAACCTATCATTTTGAGGCGATATACAAGATTATGAAAATGCGAATTCCATATACAACTTTTTGTTTGAGCGAAAAAAGAAAAGTTACATGCCCACTGCTACCCCGCGCGGCACCGTGGGATTGAGTTATAAGCTAGCGACCTTTTGCCGTTAGATCATGAGATGAGACATGAGACATGAATACTGCTGTATAAACAAAAAGTTATTATCTTTTCTCTCTCTTCCTTCTACTTTTTCTGTAACTTCTTCTTTTCAGTGGTGAGGATAAATGAACATTTTTGGTTACAACAATGGATATAAACTTGGTTGGATTTCCATTATTAAAATCATCAATTTCATATTTAGAACACTGTGAGGATTGTTATTCTCTTTTCGGTCTTTATACTCAACTTATCTTAAGTTCTTTCTCTGGCTAACTACTCTTTTATATTGTTTTCATCCTTGATCTCTGATATAATCTCTTGGCTATTTAATGAAACCCATGATTCAATAGCCATGAAACAATTTGTTTTAATTATAATGAATTTATAAATGTATGTCTAGTTGAAGATGTTATAAGAGCATAAATCAATCCTGATTTTGTTGGAACAAGTTTTTCATTGAAGCTTGATATGAAACACTTTAAAATCAAATCCTTCTTTTGTGAACACGTAAATCACGAAGGCATCTATATGTTCATAAACAATGTTCGCACTCTAGGTACATACTCGCACTGATGATACAATTGCATTGATTCCTTGGCTCAAAACCTTCGGGTTTATCATAGCCTCATCTAATGATATCGCGAGAGGCGTTTACGCAGGGGAAGATAAAGAAAACGAAGTATAAAAGTAAAACTCATGGGGCGTTAGACGAATATAAAGTGCTGAAATGTAAATAAGACTGGGATTTACGTGGTTCAGCACTAAGGCCTACATCCACGGGGTTGTTGTTTCACTATGTACTTGATGATTACAGAGATAGTCGAATGACTTTGGAGTTTACATAGGTCTGTGTATTGTAAAGGACAAACTTACACTCACAATCCTTCTCTCTCCCCTTCTCTCCCTCATTTTTTCGATCCCCTCACTCTTGGTGGAGAGGGGGTATTTATAGGGTTAGAGTGTGAGACCCATTTCTGAGGGCCGTTGGAACCTTATCTTCTTGTGTTTTGTGTCCACCACGCGGAGATCTTCGCTCATTACTTGATCACGCAGAGTCATCCTCGTTCGTTCCACGGGTTGATCGACACGTATACTGCTCAGAGTGTTTAATGCGGGTAGTTGAGACGCATGCTCGTGTCAGACAAGTGTCTTCTGCCCCTGTCACATCCATGTCAGTTAACCTTCTCTTCACCGTTGATCTTAGCTTCTTTTGGGGATGAGATAAAGTAACTCTTCGGGAGTTATTTGGTGCTCCGCAGTACATCGTGTTTTCGATACATCTTTTAACTTCTGCCCTTAGATTTGTTCGGGTAAAGATCCGACGTCGACGGGACGGGCTTCTTGGCTGTGGGCGTGTGTCATCATGTTTTGATGACTTTGTCCGCATACTCTCCACGTGTCTTCCTGTATACACGTGTTTGATGATGAAATATGTACACACAATTTGCCCCTTTTCTTCGGGCTTGAGTGTTTAGTGGGAGCATTGAAGAAAACAGACGTTACATATTCTTCCTCTCTCCTAATAACTTCTCCTAGATACTTGGGCATGTTTCTTACTTGTGCATTAACTGCTCATTTAATGGGCACGTTTAGTGAGGCTGAGGTTCATGAAGAAGTTACCAGTCCGGTGAACGAAGAGTTTGCCGAGGATGAAGAAATTTCTGATGGGGAAGAACGCACTGATACTTCCCCTCCTGATGTCGAGGAAGAGGTTGGTGCGGTGTGTGATGGTGTTGTAGGGAGGAATAACTCCGCGGTGGCTGACGAAGGTGTTAATGCGGACATGTCTGCTCCTGCTGGTGAGGCTGCGGAAACTCTCCCCACCATTTCTCAAGAGTTCTCGTTTGACAGGATATATTCCGCGGGGGAACTCTTTGAAGATGCCCTCGATTTTCCCGAAGAATTTTCTTTGCTTTCCCCCAATGATGATTGGGATGTGCTCGGGGGTTCTGGTAAGGAAGATGCTGCTGTTCAGAATGAGGGCGCGGATGATCATAATGCGCGTGGTGATGCCGAAACTTGTGCCGATGGGGAAAAGTCAGCGATGGGGAAGTCTGTGGTTAACTTACCGTCCGAGGATTTCCCTCATTCGATGATGTTTGAGGGTGAGGATGCCATAATGGATTGGCTCAAGAAAAATAGTCTGTTGTTTGTTCCTCACCCTGCCCCGGTGGTTGCTGGTGAGAAAGATTCTGATGCTTATACCCGTCGGATGATGGAACTATCTCCCAAGGCGCGTGTTGCTGAGATGTAGGGGAAAAGCTTGAGTGTTCCAGAGGCTACCCTCGTATCGGACCCTCCATCTTCTGTTGTTGACATGATGGCCATAGACGATGGGTACCAATATGGTTTTCCCCATCAGCGTGTCTTGGAGGTAAGTCCTCGTACGTATCTCTTCGTGACAATTGAATCCTTCGGTGTAATAATGTTTGCCGTTTGACATGTAGATGTGAGGAGTGAGCATTGTAACCATGTGTTGTATCAATTCTTTAAAGCAAAATCTTTGAAGCTAGAGGCTAAGCTTCGTCACATAGAAAAGGCATTATCTGCGGCTGAGGTGGAGATAGAAGAACTGAAGAAAATCCTTAAAGAGAAAGAAAGGTTAGGTGAAGCGGAGGCTGGTATTCGTTCAGAGCTTGCCGCCGTTCGTGCTGAGTTAGAGAAAACTCGCGGCCAAGTTTCAGCTTTCAAAGGTTTGGTTCTTCATCTTTTATCCCTTGTAATTCCTCTATACTACTTAGTTGTTCTGTCTGAGCCTCCCCACCCTATCTTCAGTGGGTGGCGTCCCCGAGCTATTATGGATTCGAAATGAAAGGGCCCGACAAAAATCTCGTATCAAAGAGCTGGTCGAAAAAATTAAGAGTGAAGCCAAAAAGTGGGACGCTCGAGCTGAGGGATGGCGCGCAAGGCATGTTCAGATGGTTGATATGCAGAATCTGTATAATCATGACCGTACTTTGTTCAATGGTACGCTGCTGTGGACACGTGAGAATCTGCGGGAATCCCGTGAGCGTACTTCGTTGTTGGAGTCTAGAATACATCTTCTGGAAGAGGAATTAGAAAAGGCTCGCTCCCTTCCTTTTGCGGGAATTAAGGAGAGTATGCTGTGCCTTACTAGAGAAAGGGACGATGCCAGAGCTGAAGTTGGGGCTCCCAGCAAATCCCTTGCTGCGTCTCGCGCTGAAATAGCCCGCCAGGCTGAGTCTGAGAGGAATTTTGAAGTATGTATGTACAGACTTAACAAAGGGGTAACAGAGATAAACAACGAAGTCAACCACCTTCGTCACATGGATTCGATGAAGCAGGTAGAATTAGATGCCAGTCAATTTACTCTCACCAACCTTCAACTAGATTATAAGAAATTATCCGAGGAATATGACTATCTTGAAGAAGCGCGAGATGCGGTTGTTAATGAGTATGAAGAGGCTTCGGCTTGTGTCGAAGGTATAACCCTATTTCTTCGAGTGTGATTGTGTCTTTTCTGTGCTAACTCCCTTGTGTTGTCTTTTTCAGAGCTCGAGGGACAACTCCGCATTGCAAATGAAAAATTTGAAAAGGCTCAATCTTCCTTAGCGCAGCAGGAAGAACAGACTAATAATTTTAAGAGTTTGGCGGCATCCCGCGAGGAGGCCGTTGGTGCTGCTTCTAAAAAAGTGAATCGTCTATCTTCGTTGTTATCTCAAGCCCACCAGCGAACGATAATTATTATGCATAAGGCTCGGTGTCAATTGGCTGAGGAGACAAACAAGATGCTGGAGAAGATTGAGCTTGGCCTTAAGACCGAGCATGGCCTCGTGAAGAGCTATCCGCGTCGTCCTGTACCTTCCTCCTTGCCTGGCTCCTCGGGACCCTCATCTGGTGGGAGCGTCCCTTCAACTCTTCGGAACAACCCTGCTGATGGGGCGGCATCATCTAAGTAGATACCGCGGCATCATTAGCCTTCCGTTAGATGTATATTGTAAAAAGAATATTTTTGATGTGTTTTCCTTGTATTGGCCTTGCCGCTTTTTGTAACCAACCTTTATGAAATGGATCATTCTTTTGATATACCTGCAATATCAGTTTGTTGTTTATTTTAAGCATTGTGAGGAAGGACACTAAAAACAAAAGAAGAGTGTTTTAAGTGTTTGGGTGCGATACCGAAGGGAGGTACCTTCGTGATCGTCTTGAGATCTGTCACCCCGCTGGCGAACCCTTGGCCAGAGGATTACCAAACGGTGGGGGTCGAGGCAACGTTCTAGGATATGGGGTAAAACTGTTTACATACACCCATTCCGTCGACCCGTTGCCTTAAGATTGGTTGGGTATCTCTTTCTGCTGGGTGCCTTCTCCCCGGTCTTACACTTATGGACACTGATGGGAGAGCCCTGAGAGATTGTAGGTTGACTACTTTCCCCAATATTGTTGATTAGTTTTGTTTACTCGAATTTCAGAAAGCTTGTATGATTGATAGGTTGAGGCTTGCTACTCCCCGTCCAGAGATAGAAACATGTAGAGCGGTTACGCTGTCTTCTTCTTCTGGGATTCTTCACGCAGATGCAAAGCTGCGTTGCACCTATGGGTAGTATGGTTTGAGCCACTTAGCATTCCAAGGATGTCGGAGAACCTCGCCTTTCAGATTACGAAGATGGTAGGAACTGTTCCCCGCAATATCGTGTATTATAAAAGGTCCTCCCCACGTAGGTGCTAGCTTTCCCCATTTCTTTTCTCGTTGATACTGTGGGATTGTTCTTAGCACATACTGCCCCTCTACAAAATTTCGAAGTTTTACCTTTTTGTTGTACTCTCTTGCTAGTCTTCGTTGATAATTTTCCATCTTCTGCAATGCTGCTTCCCTTCTTCCTTCCAGGTCGTCCAATCTCTCCAACATCATGTCTGTTGTGAGATTTTTCTCCCATGCTTCAGTCTTTGTGGTTGGCATGAGGATCTCTGTTGGGATGACCGCTTCAGCTCCATAAGTGAGGAGAAACGGGGATTCCCCAGTGGCAGATCTTCGTGTTGTCCTGTATGCCCATAACACATTGTGCAACTGTTCACACCATCGCCCCTTATGTTCGTCTAATTGATTTTTGAGGATAAGGGCGAGGGTCTTGTTAGTGGCTTCCGCTTGTCCGTTTCTTTGAGGGTATATGGGGGTGGATTTGTTCTTCCTTATTTTGAAAGTATTGAAGAGCATGTCTATATTTTTCCCTTGTAGCTGCTTACCATTATCGGACACGATTTCTGCTGGTATGCCGAACCTGCAAATGATGTTTTGGAATATGAAAGTAAACACATCCACGTGTCTGATCCTGGCTAAGGCTTTAGCTTCCACCCATTTACTGAAATAGTCTGTGGCTACTATCAAAAATCGTCTTTTCCCTGATCCCTCGATAAAAGGCCTGACGATATCTACTCCCCATTTTGCAAATGGCCACGGGCTACCTACAGAATTTAACGTTGTTGCTGGCGCGTGTATCTTTTTGGCGAAACGCTGACATTCTTCACATCGTCGGGACATTCTTGCGGCATCCTGTATCATTGTGGGCCAGTAATATCCTTGCATTTTTGCTTTGTCGGCTAGTGATCTCATGCCGCTATGATCCCTGCGTCACCATAATGGATGTCGTTTAGAATTCGATGCCCCTCTTTCCTGGACAAGCAGCGTAGTAACGGTCCGAGGAAGGATTTCTTGTACAGGATTCCATCCCGGAGGTCATATCTTCCTGCTTTGGAGAGTATTTTCCTAGCTTGTTTATGATCCGCGGGTAAAGTTCCTTCTTGAGAAACGCATGGATCACCCTTCTCCAATCATCTTCGTTGCTGAAATCTTCGTCTTGATTTGCTCTTGACAGGATGTCTCTTCGTCAAAATCGTTATGGATGTCTTCTCTACCTGGTCTTCGATATTTTCTTCCACTGTATCTTGATTGGTAGCGAAGGAGAATTGTGATGCAATCGAAGGCTCGTATACCCTTGTTATTTAATAGCTTCGACGCTTTTGTCCTTCAGCATGGATGATATATATGCTAGGGCATCCGCGTGCCTGAGATCCCTTCTGCATAAGTGCCGGAACTTGATGTTGGAATTTGTGATGCCAATGTTTGGACCAAGGCCATGTAAGCTGAGAGGGTGTCGTACACATTGTACTCGAGCCCTATTTGCCGTATGACAAGCTGCGAATCACTTGTCAGTCTTACATCGGTTACCCCCATTCTATTATTAAACGGAGGGCATGTACGACTGCCTCGTATTCGACGATGTTGTTAGTATGCTCTTTGAATTCTAACCTGAGTGCCTGTACGATCCTTTCTCCGGTTGGGGTGGTGATGACGATGCCTATTCCTGCTCCTTCCTTATTTTTGGAACCATCGACGAAGACTTCCCATTGTCTTTGACTCGCGGGTTCGAGGATATCCATTGGATCCTTGCTTTCTTCCTCGGCTTCTGGTATTCCCTCAATCTCCTCGTCGTTGTCCAGGGGGAGGTCTGCTAAGAAATCCGCCAAAACTTGGGATTTTCGGGAATGTTGAATTTCATGATGATGTTGAATTGATCCAGGTGGGTGTTCCACTTGGCTATTCTGCCCACTTTTCCTGCGCTTTTAAGGACTGCTTCCAGTGGTGCTTTGCATGGGACCCGGATGAAGTGAGTTAGGAAGTAGGTTCTCAGCTTTTGAGTAGCCCATACCAATGCTAGGATAAGTTGTTCGATCTTCGTGTAGTTCCTTTCTGCCGAATTGAGGGTCTTACTGACATAATAGATAGGTGTTCTATCTTCGTATTGGTTTTGACCAAACTGCGCTAACTGCGTCTTCCGTCGCTGCTATGTACAATGCCAAAACCTCATCAGGATCAGGCTTCTGCAGGATTGGAATTGAAGCGAGGTGTTTTTGATTTTCTGGAAGGCTCTTCGCATTCTGCGGTCCATTCAAACTTACTCCCTTTTTTGAGAATATTGAAAAAATGTTTGCATTTGTCCGAGGATCGGGCAATAAATCTGCCCAAGGCTGCTATGGACCCATTGAGCTTCTGCACTTCTTTTAAATTCTTCGGGGATGGCATTTCTACTATGGCTTGAATCTTCGCTGGGTCTACCTCAATGCCCCTTTTTGTTACCAGATATCCGAGGAATTTCCCTGAAGTGACACCGAAGGTGCATTTCTCTGGGTTTACTTTCATGTGATGTTTCCTCATTGCTTCGAATAATCTCTCAGATCCTGATGGTGATCTTTGCGCAGCTTACTTTTGACGAGCATGTCATCAACGTAGACTTCTAAGGTACTACCAATCCATGGCCTGAAGATAGCATCGACCATTCTTTGGTATGTTGCCCCTGCGTTTCGAAGTCCAAAGGGCATTCTAGTATAGCAATAAAGGCCATGTGGGGTGTAGAATGCTGTGTGTAGTTGATCTTCTTCTGCCAGGGCTACTTGGTTGTAACCAGAATATCCATCCATGAAAGACAGCTCTTCGTATCCTTCTACTGCTTCAACCAGCTGATCTATGCTTGGCAGGGGATAGCTGTCCTTTGGACATGCCTTGTTGAGGTTAGTAAAATCGATGCATATCCTAACCCCTCCATTTTTCTTAGGAACGACGACCATGTTGGAGATCCATGTAGGGTACTTGACTTCTTTGATGAACCCCTTCTAGTAGTTTCCGAAGTTCTTTTTCCACTGCCTTATGGTACTCCGGTGCAACTTTTCTTATTTTCTGCCTGAAAGGTGGCGTGCCTGGTTTGATGCGCAGCTCGTGTTGGATTATTTTCGGGTCAATCCCCGGCATATCTCCTAGCTTCCAGGCGAATACATCCGCGTATTCTTTAAGTAATTTGGTTAAGGAATCTTCTCTTCTTTCGTCCATTATGGTCCCTACTTTGATCATCTTCGGGTTTGCTTCCGTTCCTATGTTGATTTCTTTCACGGGCTCTACTGGTGTGAACACCGGCTTCGGATCCCCGAGGACTGGGACGTTCTTTGATTGCTATTTGGTATGTTCTGTCCTTTGTTGGCTGCTGAAGTACCTGTTTCTGTGTTTAGGACATTATCATCCTTTGTCAAACCCCTCCCTGTGGTTTCCTTGAGGAACAGGTCTATGGCCTTTTCTTTCGCGGCTTCTTTATTTTTAATTCTTCGGGTTTTTTGCTGCTCTTGTTCGTTGTTGATACGATCCTGAGTGGCTTGGCACTCTCTTGCAGAGACCCGATCTCCCTTGATTTCCATCACTCCCTCAGGTGTAGGGAATCTGAGATATTGGTAGTAAGTTGCCGCCCCCTTGAGTTTATGTAACCACTTTCGTCCGATAATGGCGTTGTAGGGGGATGGGGCGTCAACCACGCTGAATCGTGTTTCTACTTTTGGGTCCGGCGTTAACTTGCAACACGATGTCTCCCAATGGCTTCGTGGGTGCCCATTGAATCCGTAGATGGTGTAATAAGAGGTCATGTTCTTCATGGAGTTTCATTCGTTTGAATGCGTCGTAGAATAGAACGTTTACTGAGCTTCCCCCGTATATGAGGATCTTTTTGAGGTTACATCCAGCCCACTGGTAGTGTCAGGACAGGGGGTCGTTATGGTCTTCCATGTCTTCTTCGATATCTTCAGCGCCGCAGATAATAGGTGAGTCCATCCACTCTTCGTGCTCGTCCACTTCTGACACCATCAATCTCTTACAATTCGCAGTGGTCCTCGAACTGTTTCCGTAGCTAGCCTCTTTT
Source organism: Papaver somniferum (assembly GCF_003573695.1). Taxonomy (NCBI): domain Eukaryota; kingdom Viridiplantae; phylum Streptophyta; class Magnoliopsida; order Ranunculales; family Papaveraceae; genus Papaver; species Papaver somniferum. The sequence continues at coordinate 56,166,391 of NC_039364.1, read as the reverse complement.
CTATTTGTGCTGTAAGTGAGGGCCCCACGGCTTCAGAACACGAGATGGTATTGATTGTGTGGTTCCCCTCCGGAAGTTGGACTTGCTTTGTTCGTTTGGATCTGTCCTCGGTGACCTCCTTTCGTATGTATTGCTTGAGTTCGCCAGCATCAATCAATTTTTGGATCATTATTTTGAGGTTTTTACATTTCTCGGTTTGGTGCCCGTTGAAGCAATGATATTCACAGTAATCTTTAGACTTCTCGGATCTAGGGGATGTTTTCCCTTAGACCATGGCCACTCCAAATTTTCCCTTCCTTTGATCTCTCGCAGGATCCGGGCATAGCTAGCATTGAGCTTCGTGTAAACTTGATCTTCGAATTTTCGATCGTCTTTTCGTCGTTCATCCCTTCGTTCCTTCCTTTCTTCGTGGGGACGTTCTACTGAGCTATTCCTTTTGACCCCATTGGTTTGTTCTGCGGAATTGGTACGGTGAG